>NC_063450.1:35453705-36061444 GCF_020379485.1 Brassica napus
GCAATCAACATGTATCTCAAGGTAGTCATGCCAGCATACTTTGAGCAATCATCAAGTTTGGTACTTGGAACTAATGGTTTTACATTGCAGGTGCATCCGGAGATAAGCAAAGAAGAGAAAAAGCGACTATGCAGAAGTCTAGACTGCCAGAAGTTGTCTGCAGAGGTACGCGCCCACGCTGTGAAAAACGAGAGGATGCCACTGAGAACCGTCGTCCAAGCCCTCTTCTTCGACCAAGAGAGCAGTTCCAAGGGAGTATTAAGCCAAGCAGCGAGCCAAGTTCTCGCCTCAAGAGGTAAAGAGGTGCCCACGGATGAAACTAGCATGATGCATAAGCTTCACCTAGGTCCATCTGAAACAGTCTCTATAGGGAAAGCTAAGAGCATGCGCGAGGGAGGAAGCCAAAGAGGAGAAGACAAAATCAGATCCAGTACAGACCCCAGGAAGCTAGTGAGGCAAGGAACAGGATCAGAGCGTAAGTACCATGCAAGTAGAGACAGGTAGTGGAGTTAGGCCACAGAGAAACTCAAGCCTCTTGTCTGTATTCACCAGATTTCTGGTTCTTTTATCTTTCTATACTTTTAAAGAATTGATGATACTTGTAGATGGTCAAGTGGCATTATCTGTATTAATACAGTGCAGAGCTCAAGCTCCTGCTCAACCATTCTTCATTTTATATGCTCAAGAAAACGATTCTGCAACTAATGTGCTTATTAGAATCTCATCTTTGTATCAACCTTTCCCCCTTTCTCATTACTCTCAAGCATTATACCGTTATTTAGATAGTTACCAGAGGATCAAGGATCTAAGATTGCCTTGCCTTGATAGTTGCATTGTTTGATCATACACTAGTGAGATTATTATTAGGTTACAAGATCTTCAACTTCACTCTCTCATTCCTCTTACCATCTAATCTTCTCGGTGTTTTACCCCTTGAAATTCGTTTCAAAATCTGGCTGGTTTGTGACAGAGCGCACCCATGCCCACTTGGGATCACTCGTGTTCACTTCATTCTTAGTCTGTGCCACCTCCTCTAAGGGGATATAAGCATAGTTCCCATTGATCGGACCAGACACAAACCCTGTGTAACCAGCCATGACTCCATGGATAGACGAGTGAGCCAAGAGCGTACAGTACAAGTTATCCGTAGCATTCGCAGGTACAGCTCTTATCATGTAAGTGGGATCGATATACTTCACAGTGAACAGCTCCTTTGGATGCTCTCTCTCCCACCACTCCTTCAGCGCTGACTTCAACCAAACTCCAACATCCAAGAAAACAAGGTTCCCAGATTCATCCCTCTCTTGTTTCTGCGATTCAGTTCTCGGGATCATCTCTTGTCCAGCGCCTTCAGCCACAACAAGAACAGCATGCCCATGATCTTTCAGTCTCTGCTCCAGAAACTCAAACAACCCTCCTTTGCCTTCAAGGTAGAATCCCATCTCAGGGATCAAACAACAGTCCACGTCACGGCTGCTTAGTGTGGCGTGTAGAGCAATGTGTCCAGTGCTTCTCCCCATAAGCTTCACTAGTCCGATGCCATTGACAGCGCTCTCAGCCTCCACGTGAGCCGCGGATATAGCCTCCTGAGCCATCTCTACTGCCGTTTGAAACCCGAATGATCTATCAATGATGCCCACATCGTTGTCAACCGTTTTGGGAATACCAGTGATTCCCACTTCAAGTTTCCTGCGGCTGACTTCGTCGAAGATCTTGACTGCCCCGCGCATAGTGCCGTCTCCTCCTATTATATAGACCTGAAACAGGTCAAGGTCATAGCATCATCATAATGTTCTTGAAAACAAACACACAACAACTTGGGTTCAGGGAAATGTAATAGATCAAATTATTACAGTAATGTACCGGTTAAGATCAAATTATTGGTTCCAAGAAGCTCTATTACACGGTTTAGATTAATCCTAACAGAGAAAAAAAAAAAAAGGTGTATGTACCGGTTTCACTTAACCATACTAGACTTGGTTAAGATTAATGTAAACCGTGTAATAGAGCTTATGGGAACAATATACCGGTTTATATTGATCTTAACCGAGTCTAATTACATGGTTAAGTGAAACCGGTACATACTCCAATCCAAGTCTAAAAGCATAGAGTGAACCGGACCTGGTTATAACCGTTTTGTTGGATGGCGTCGACGATTTTACAGAGATCGAAGCCACCGCGGGAGGTGGCGAGGACAGTGCCGCCTTTCTTGTGCCAATTATGAACAAGCTTAGGGTTTAACTCGACGGCTTCCATGGAGTAAAAGCCTCTGTAACCAGCTGGGATTCCATAGATCTCTCTCACACCGTACAGCTCCCACAAACCAACCACGAGCTCTCTGATGACGGTGTTCATCCCCGGACACAGACCTCCGCATGTTACGATCGCCGCCTTCACAGACGATGGCTCGTAGAGGATCTCTCGGCGGGGACCAGCTCTGTGGTAGGCCACGTGTGGCTGGGAGGCGTCGGAGAGATCGTAAACGACCTGGGAGAGGACGACGTCGGAAGGAGTGATGTAGAAGCCATGGGAAGGGTGGAAGAAGGGGTTTTCTTCCAGTGGGTTGCGGCGTTGGTGGAGACCGGTGAGAGATGGGAGTTCTTTGATACTGGTTGCGTCGGCCATGAGGAGATTGCGAGATCAGAGAGGAGTGAGTCTGATTGTTATCATCGGAGAGGCAGTTACATGGCGGAGACGTGGCAAGCGCAGCCGTGCAGATATCGACACGTCGCCTGAGGTAGTTCGCTTTTTTCGATTAAAGAATATTGTATGGGCTTGGGCTTACAAATAAGCCCAATTAGAAAAGAAACAGTTGCTAGGGTGATTAAAATTAATCTAATTTATCACCGACAATCTTTACTTTTCTATCTTTTGACAGGATGGATCACTTAGGGGATGTATTCAATATAAAATTTGAGGTGATTTGCTTTTTAATGAGATTTTAGATAATTTCACTGAATCGTAGAGATTAAAATAATTTTTGTTAAATCACTCTAAAATATCACCTAAAACCATGGAATTTGAGTTTTAAAATTTTTAACTAAGGAACTTCACCCAAATACTTTAAAATCACTTGAAAACTTGAAAACTTCACGACTTAAAATATTTTCAATAACGTAGTTCATAAAATGTCAAGTTCAATAACTCTGGATTTTAAATGAGATTTTAAAATTCATGTTTGAATAACAGTAAATTTGTTATTTTATTGCAAATCACGTAAAACTCTCAGTTAGTGTTAATTTCTACTTCACCATCTTTTGACCGGATCGCTTATAAATTAATGACCTTTTTTGTAAGAGAAAAAGAATAGTATGTGCTTGTTTGATTTGAATCTATATGTGTTGTGTAAAGTATAGGGGAGGCTGTCTTGTCTTGTCACGATGGTGATGTTTGCTTGGTGTCATGTTGTACAAAGGCTTCTTCTTATAACTCTGATTCTCCTTGAATAGAGACTAAGACTTTTTATTCTAGGTGCCTTTTGTTTGTGATTCATTTTCCTCTCCATGATTAGCACATTGTTCCAATGTCACTAGTGATATACTGTTTAGACTAAGTCTGTTGCTCAAAAAAAAAAAAAAGACGAAGTCTTTCATGTACTGGTCAAGACATCTCTGATTCCAAGATCGTATTGTAGAAGGGTTTCTGGGGCATTGGCTTGTCTATGAGATTCACTTGATGGACTGGCTCAGCAAGGAGGAGGGTGATGCCTCTGAGATGGGAAACTGTATCTTATTAAGCAAAGAGGTTTGTAGTTATTTTCTAACTTTTTCTAAAAAAATATGGACCATGGAGGGTGTGAATGTTGTCTTGTGGAGTTGATGTGTGTTGCAGAAGAAGCATAACGACACAATGACAAATAGAAGAGACGGTGTGTGTGGGTCCAATCTTGTCTCAACTATGTTTTCTTTTTCTTCTTTTTTTTTTTAATTTAGTTTGAAAATATGGTGCGCCTCTTGAGCACTTCTTTACATGATAATTACAAAAAAAGAAGCAGTCAAAAACACACAAAAGCCGAAAGAGTCGCGGTCAAGTTTTTCTTTTAAGCTGTTTTCCTTTAACTCTTTATCCTTAACGTCTCTATTAATACTCTTCAGGTATCACATTGGCCTATCTTCAAAGTTCAAACTGTTGAGCATCCCTTGAGTGTGCGAGATTCTTTATCGTCTCTCTTTTGTCTTTCTCCCCATGGGAATGGGAAGAACAACTTCGAAGCTGAGGAAGGCCGCAAAGAGACTGGTCTTAGCTGCTTGTCGTTCTCTTTCTCTTCTTCCTCTGGTATGTTTCTTCTTCTTCTTCCGTTCTTTTGTTTTATAAACTTGTGTTTCAAGACAGTTTTTCACTGACAAAGCTATTGTCTTTCCATGTGAAACAGAGTTCACGGGGATCTACAGCTGTTATGAAGCCAGAGAATGTTTATCTGCCCCATCACCATGAGGTCCATGAAGAGGCCATAGATAAAGCAGACTCCACTCATGCTACTTCTACGGTATCCCACTTGCTTCTTTACTCTTCTATCTGTTCACCAAAGGCTTTTGCTCATGGATCTGTGTGTTTCTTTGTAGATCTTGTGCGCTATTTGTCTTGAACCTCTGAGTCATTGCGATGATAACTCTCCCAGTGAAGCTACATTCACGGGACAATGCTCTCACTCCTTCCACTTTTCGTGCATTGCTTCCAATGTGCGTCATGGAAGTGTCACTTGTCCTGTTTGCCGCGCCCATTGGACCCATCTCCCTCCTCCTTCCTTTCCCCACCTGTCTGAGCGCCAGCTAGACGACCCTGTTCTTCGTATTCTTGATGACTCCATCGCCACTTCCCGCGTCCAAAGACGCTCGCTCCTCCGCTCTGCTCGCTACGACGATGATGATCCTATCGCCCCTCCTCATTCCAACACCAGTTACTCTCGTCTAGACTTCTCTTTAACCCCTCTCACAGTTTCCCCCAACTTAGTCTCTTATCCATGCTGCTTCCAGCCTCTCCAAGGTGCATATTCTCCATTACAAATGTGTAGAAGATCAGTACTGCCACTGCCAGAAGATTACCACTGTGTGTGCACTTCCTTGGGGACAAGAAGTGCCTATCTCTCTGTGAAGCTTAAAGATCCACAACCCATTGACTTAGTGTTGGTTGCGAGTCCTAGCGGGCCACATTCTCGCCTTCTCAAGCAGGCGATGATATTAGTAACATCCTCTCTTCGACCAGTTGATCGTTTAGCCATAGTGACGTATTCGTGTGTCGCAGCACGTGTGTTTGCTCTGAGACGCATGACTTCATGTGGAAAGCGGGCAGCTCTGCGAGTCATTGACCGTCTCTTCTATACGGGACAAACTGACCCTTCTCAAGGCATCCTTAAGGGCATTAAAGTACTCAAAGATCGTGCATACAAGAACCCACAGTGCAGCATTCTACATATCTCAAGTAGCTCATATTATCCCAACAGCGTGATGCATAGAGGTGTCATGGTCCATGGGTTTCACGTGGGGTTAGGTAGTGAGACTTGGAATGGTTTTGTGTTGCATAAGTTGGAAGAGTTTCTTGAAAACGTGCTGGGAGTATTAGCAAGCGATATCCAACTGAGAATCGGTATGGAAGGGAATGTTGTTAAAGTAGGCGAGTTGAGAGGCGGTGAAGAGAGGCAAGTGTTGCTAGATCTTGGTGGGCATGTCAGTGTTCGTCTCTGCTATAGCTATGTGGAAGGAGACAGTAATGAGTGTATCAGGAGAAGAGGGGAGACGACGTTGAGCTTGGTTGACGATAAGGAAGGGATAGTAACCGGTGATTGTGAATCGGCAGGTGCGAGGGATGATGACTATATGAACAGCAATAGTGTGAGGAGAAGCATTAATACTGGAGCTTGGGACTATCATGATCCTTTTATGGCCAGAAGGTGGGCAAAGCGGTTGCATGAAACTGTAAATCTCTGATTATTTTTTGACTTATATGTTTTACTTTTCAAAGTTCCATTCTACACCATTTCCTCAGAGTAAAGACTAGCAATAATTAAGTGGATCACAATTGCATGAAGTCTCTAGTCTTGAATTAATCATGAATTCGTGGTATGCTGTAAAACGCTACATATGCAATCCTGAGAAAGTTTACAAGTAAGATGCTTACTACAATGTAATCAGAGATTTACAGTTTCATGCAACAAAAAATAAAATGCTGGTGTCAGAGTGATAGATTTATGTACTCCTGAACTCTATAACTCTCAACTCTCGTGTATATTGAATGTGAATGAGTACTTGATTACAGAAGTTTACGATCTCATGACGATCGCTCTGAGACTCATAGCGTCAACAGAATAACAACCAAATCAAGCATAAAAGAATCCACAACTCATACGACTCCTATTTATAACAACTCAATATAAAGTAAAGACTCTGACTCTTCCAGTGTCTTTACTTCTTCACTTCACCTTGTTTCCTTCCTACGATTCTTCTTCCTCCATAAGCACACGCTTTCCCTCCTTCTTTGAATAATCCTCCCGCTTCTCCTTTCCAACGACATCCTTATTCCTCATCCTCACATAAGCCTTCTTGTACTTATCAATACTCCCCCCTTTAAAACCAAGCTTGTCCTCAAGCTTAAACGCTGGATACAACTTCACAAACTCTGCAAACAACATCCAAGAATTGTCATGAGAAGGTGAGTCACTCCATTGAACCAACAACTCCAATTCACCCTTCCCATTGTAACGTTTAGCCAAGACTTCCACCGGCTGTGTCTGTGACTCCATCTCAACAAGACCAGAAGGAGGTAAAGGATTCACCACCACCCCTGATCCCACCACAGCTTTCAATTGCGAAACATGGAAGACTGGATGAATCTTCGAAGATCCCGGTAACGCTAATTTATACGCAGCCTTCCCCACACGCTCTAATACTTCAAACGGACCAAAGAATTTAGCCGACAATTTCTGACAAACTCTTCTCTGCACAGATTGCTGGCGATATGGTTTCAACTTCAGATAAACACGAGCCCCCACTGCAAACTCCACATCCCTTCTATGCAAATCCGCTGATTTCTTCATCAGAAACTGAGCCCGCAACAGATTACTCTTAATACCCTCCAACATGAAATCCCGCTCACGTAACGATGACTCCAACTCAAAGTTCATAGTAGAACCTTCTTCAAAACGTACAATAGCAGGTGGTTCTCTACCATAGACAACTTGGAACGGTGTAGCTTTCAGAGAAGTATGGAAAGAAGTGTTGTACCATAGTTCTGCCCAAGCTAAGTACCGAAACCAATTGCGCGGGTGTTGAGATACAAAGCACCGAAGATACGTTTCAAGACAACGGTTCAGCACTTCTGTTTGACCGTCAGTTTGCGGATGAAACGCCGTACTGTACTTTAGTTGTGACTCTGCCAAACGAAACGTTTCTTTCCAAAAAGCACTGAGGAAAATACGATCACGATCCGACACAATGCTCTTGGGATACCCGTGTAAACGAACCACCGTCTCAATAAACTTCTGCGCTACGTCAACCGTCGAGAAAGGATGTTTCAAAGCTATAAAGTGAGCATATTTACTTAGCCGATCCACCACCACCAAAATGACATTGAATCCCTGTGACGTAGGTAACCCCTCCACGAAATCTAATGAAATATCATCCCACACTCGGTCAGGAATAGGTAGTGGTTGAAGGAGACCAGCTGGAGACAATGTTGAGCTCTTATGCGTCTGACAAACCGAACACTCCGCAACATACTTCTGAATCCTCTTATAAATTCCCTCCCAATAGAAAGACTGCTGCACACGCTTCACCGTTTTAAGCACTCCGGAATGACCTCCAATCTTACCATCATGATACTCCTTTAAAATTAAAGGAATGAAACGAGACTCCTTAGGCAACACGAGTCTTCGCTTATACCACAACCTCCCATTTACAACCTGATAATTCGAGTTCTGCAATTCCCCATCTTTACACTTCCTCAACAACCTCTGAACATCCTCATCATTATCAATCTCCTTATAAATCTCTTGTAACTGCAACACCGATGGAATCGTCAAAGCCATCACTTGCGCACTAGACAGCTGAACCGACGACTCTAAGCAACGCGAGAGACCATCAGCTGCCTTATTCTCACATCCAGGTTTATAAAGAATCTCAAAATCGAAGCCCAACAGCTTGATTAACCACTTCTGATACTCCATATTAACCTCCCGTTGTTCCAAAAGAAACTTCAAACTTCGTTGATCCGTATGAACCACAAACTTCTGGCCAAGCAAATAATGTTTCCATTTTTGTACTGCCAGCACAACAGCCATCAACTCTCTTTCATAAGCAGGTTTCAACTGTTCCCTCGGTGACAATGCATGGCTGAAGAAAGCTATAGGTCTCTTGTCTTGCATTAACACCGCACCCACTCCAAATCCAGAAGCATCCGTTTCAAGAACAAACTGCTTTCCAAACTCTGGTAACGCTAGAACAGGCGCTGTTGTCATAGCCACCTTCAAATCTTCAAACGCAGAGTGAGCTTCCCCCGACCAGTCAAACTTATCCTTCTTCAATAGGTGAGTCAGAGGTCTCGCAATGATCCCATAGTTGCGCACAAAATGACGGTAATAACCCGTTAAACCCAAGAAACCACGTAGCTGTTTCACTGTAACCGGCGTAGGCCACACCCTCATCGCCTCTGTTTTCAATTTATCAGTTGCCACTCCTTGTGCTGAAATAATGTGTCCTAAGTATTCCACCTGAGCCATGCCAAAAACACACTTCTTCTGATTGGCAAATAACTTCTGTTCTCGGAATACTTCCAACACCAACCGCAAATGCACAATGTGATCCTCCATAGATTGGCTAAACACCAAAATATCGTCAAAAAACACCAAAACGAACTTCCGGAGGAATGGCTTGAACACTTGATTCATCAAACCTTGAAATGTCGCCGGAGCATTGGTCAAGCCAAAAGGCATGACCAAAAATTCGTAATGACCCTCGACGGTTCTAAAAGCCGTTTTCGCCACATCCTCCTCCTTCATACGTATCTGATGGTAACCAGAACGTAAATCTAACTTCGAAAACACAGAAGCACCGTGTAATTCATCCAAAAGTTGGTCGATAACCGGAATGGGAAACTTGTCCGGTACCGTTGCTCTGTTAAGCGCTCGATAGTCCACACAAAATCGATGAGAATTATCCTTCTTCTTCACCAGTAAGACAGGACTCGAAAATGGACTATTGCTTGGGCGAATAATTCCTGAATCCAACATCTCAGCTACCATCTTCTCCATCACAATCTCCGTCGCATGCGGGTATCTATAAGGCCTCACAGACACCGTACCTACTCCTGGTGCCAGAATGATCGAATGTTCCTTGCCCCTAATAGGTGGTAAACCTTGAGGAACCGCAAAAACATCAGACCAATCCTCTAATAGGCGCCTAACTTCCAATGGAACAGCGAAATGGGTTGGTAGCACATCAGACCTCTGATTAGCACTAGATGAGTAGGTTGGAGTTAATGGCTTAAGAGATAGTCTTGGACAATGTAGACTTCTGTCGCCCACCAATGTCACCTTCTCCCCTTCATAGACAAAAGAGAATATCTGTTCCCTCCAATCCACTTCACATTTGCCCAAAGTTTCCAGCCATTGTATGCCGAGAATGACATCAATCGATCCTAACTCAAGGGAGATAAAATCTGCGACAAAGTGAGAAGAACAGAGCTGAAAAGGAACCGCAGTGCACACTCCAGAACCCTTCACCATAACTCCATTCCCTAGCAACACATCCAAACCCTGAGAAACGCACTCCTTCAGACGTAACCGCGTGACCACTTGGGGAGAGATAAAATTGTGCGATGCTCCACTATCAATCATAACTATCACCTCCACATTTCCCACTCTACCCCGTAGCTTAGTCGTCTTAGGCGAGTCAATACCCAAGTAAGCATTAAGAGACAGAGTACGGAGTTCAGAAGAAGAAACTTGGAACTCCTCATGCAACTCTACTTCCTCCGCATCTACCAACTCTACTTCAAAACCATTCAATACCGTCAACACTCGGAACTCCCGTTTTGGACAAATAGCTTCATGTGCCTTCGACCACTTGTCCCCACATTTGAAGCACAGTCCTTGCCTACGCATAGCGTCCAATTCTGCATCTGAATGCCGCTGACGAGGTCTCTGGAACGACTTAGCTAAAGTCACATTCTCTTTTTGTGATTTTGTCTCCAACGTAACCGTTCCTTGATTTTTGTTGTAGTAACCTCCTGTTTTTGTTGTTGGAGCCGGTATCACCTTATTATGGCTCCCAGACGACTTAGGAGACTCAACCAACACCTTGCAAAAAGAGCTTGATTCCATCTTCAACACAGCCGCAATGAAATTAGAAAGTCCCTGTGGCTCTTTCATGCGGATCACCTCTTTCATCTCATGACTCAACCCAATATAGAAGATCCTCTCAAGATGGTGATCTGCTAGTCCCGGAACCTGAGCAGATAAGTCCTCAAATTCTGACACATACTCCGCCACAGTACCAGTTTGCTTGATAGAAAATAGTCTTGTGCTTGGTTCATCTTCAATAGACTCAGAAAATCTCACAAACATCCGCTGCTTAAAGTCTCTCCAATCATGAAAACCTCCTCTACGCGTTACCCAAGCGTACCATTTCTTCAATGCTCCTCTCAAACACAAAGGTACCAAATCCAATCTTGACTCTTCATCATACCGCCCAAGCTCAAAGAAATACTCAACATCCACCATCCATTCAGCAACACAAGTTCCATCACACACCGGCATCTCAATCTTCTTCAACATATTCTCTCGATTGTCCAAGTTCAACTGATCACGACGATAACCGAAAGATGCATCCTCACGAAATCTATCAACATTAGAATTTCGTACCTGCGAACGCGAAGATGATAACATCACCGGATCGCGATTCGGAGTGTGAATCGGCGACGAATCATTCACAGGTTGTTTTCCCAAAGCTTTAAGCACCGCATCAAACTTCGCATCCAGCTTCGAATCGATCGATGAAAGTTTCGTATCCACTAAATCGACTCTCGATTCCAGCGAATCGAATCTCTTATCCTTCACATCAGCATCCTTCGACAATCGCTCATACGCTCCCATCAGAAACTTCAATTGACCTTGTAACTTCGCCGGAGCTTCCGGCGACAAGTCAGAATCCTCAGATTGCGCCGTTGAATACATCGTCACCACACCGCGTTAGATTCGCTCTCAGTTTCACCGCACCAATGATAGATTTATGTACTCCTGAACTCTATAACTCTCAACTCTCGTGTATATTGAATGTGAATGAGTACTTGATTACAGAAGTTTACGATCTCATGACGATCGCTCTGAGACTCATAGCGTCAACAGAATAACAACCAAATCAAGCATAAAAGAATCCACAACTCATACGACTCCTATTTATAACAACTCAATATAAAGTAAAGACTCTGACTCTTCCAGTGTCTTTACTTCTTCACTTCACCTTGTTTCCTTCCTACGATTCTTCTTCCTCCATAAGCACACGCTTTCCCTCCTTCTTTGAATAATCCTCCCGCTTCTCCTTTCCAACGACATCCTTATTCCTCATCCTCACATAAGCCTTCTTGTACTTATCACAGAGCATTTAATAAAAAAAACTACATTATCTCTTGGTAAAATTATCTAACACTTTCTTAATGGAACAAGACAGATTCTAAACAACTTTTTAAGATTAAAGAAAAGCAATCAAGAATTTAGAGAAAGGAATTGTTAGTATTAGTAAAAGATAATTCATTCTTGTTTAATCAACTTTGAAACGTGAGACAACTAGTGATACTTTTGATTAATCAACTTCATCTAAATATCAAAAATGTTACAAAAAAAATCAAGAATCTTCAAAATTTCTGATCTATTACTTGTTATTTGACATCTGTCCTCGTCAGCTTCTTGAAAAAAGCCTATGTGCTTCATGAGTAGAGTTTAAATCTTCAAATCTAGAGTAAGGATTGCCTGTTGCAGTAGTATCACTTGTGCTAGAGCATGATGTTGCTTGAGGAGGAGGAGGAGGAGCGAATCTGATGAATGGCTTCCCATTGACCATCTCTGGAAAGCTCTCTGTGGCGAGGAAAAGTCCATGGCAGAATGGACAAGGCAAGGTCTTGTCAAGATGAACAGCTCTCACATGTTCAGAGTATGTCAAGCAACGAGTGCACATTGTCCAGAATGTACTTACTTACTTTCTTCTTTTTCGGTGAAGGTGCTTCTTCTTTCGCCTTGCCTGCCTCCTCCAGACGCCGGTAAATTGGAATGACATAAACGATAAAATAAAAGTAATGTTAAGGAAAACAGACGAATGTAAGAACGAATACTATTCGCAAACAGACATGGAGTCGAGATATGATCTATTTCCTTAACTCAAAATATTCGCTCCGTTAGTGAGACGAGACTGTACTAATATAGAGTCCCAGGATACAACCATGGCAGACGAATCACGCCTCACTCGTGATCGCCCTATCGAACTATAAACTCTACGGAACACTCTCGTATTTATGACTTACGCTAAAGGATTTTTGCTGGTGGTTTCGATGTGAAAAAAAGTTAAGGAATGAAGGAAGAGGAGAGACGATATTTAAAGAGACGGAGAAGACCCACTTCCCGCAACAGCTGCTGCACGTGGGCGAGAATCTCGCGGAGATCGAGGGAAGCTGAGTTCTGAAACTTCTTCCTCAAGACTCTCTCTTATCTCGTTTAAAATTTTCGAGAGGATAAAAGCATGACGTTTTTATTTTCTAGACAAACTACTTGTCGTTTTAAATAAAATTGTATGCTGTTTTTTCCCGAAATAAATGGCAAAATATTGAGCTTAACTTGGTCCAAAAAAAATATTCTTATTGGACCGGAGGCTCTCCACCAAGACCCAAGTCCAAACCCAAGCCCAAGCCCAAGCCGAGCCGGCCGGACGGCGGCCAAGCCCAGATAAGTTCCTCCAAGCCGTTTAAACCAAAGATAGACTGATAACATATATATGCATCACAACTTCACCTTGTTTAGTCGATGTGGGACTTTGTCCATTCTCATCATTTCACATTGGCTTATCTGGGCTTTTTCATTCAACAGCCCATCTCATTTCTTTTCATAATTTTCCAATTATTGTTTAAGCCATTGGGTTAAATTAATTGGTCCAACAATCCCCCACATGAATAAAAATGACTCTAAACATATGCAGACTAAATGCAGACTCGATAGACTCTAAAAACCTATACTTATTCTAATCCTGACTAGACTAGACAGACTTATCGAGAGTGTTTGCGAAAAATTCACTGTGTTTGAGTTGGTGGCATTTTTAAGTCTTGAACCACTCATAGTTAATATCTGTCGGGTTTACTTTACCAGGAGGTGAACATGATATCTTGAACCAACCGGTGTTTTATGTAGACCGAGACAACATGCATAACACAGCTTCATTTTCTCGTAGAACTTAGTTCTCTATTGTGTTCATTGTGGCCATGAACTATTCATGGTTTTCATGAGTGAACTTAGAGAATATAGTCTTGCATTCGTTCTCCTAGAAACGGCCCCATTTCACATTCATTAGGTGATTGACCATGAAAAGTATTGAGTAATACTCCGCTTTAGAAGCTATGGAATCATTAAAAGCTTATGCTTATCCTTATCACATTCTTAAGCACTTTATCATCTTAGGAGCTGGGAAGAGACAACTTTGTCTCAAGTGCTTTGGTTAGATTTTGTTTGATTTTGTTTTCCCTTTGAACCTACGTCTTGGGATGTCCGGTCATGATAGGTAGGGTTGCAATCAAGCATCCTCATTCGTTATAGGCTTTAAACTCATTTCTTTTGATGATTTAACAACAACATCTCGTGGCAAACCTTTAGTAAATGGATCCGCTAGGTTGACAGCCGATTTGAGGAATAATGTCATTAATCTCGCGAAATAATATATTTTGATTGATTCAATTATTGTGGCATAAATTAAAAGTTTTAATTTCTTTTAGTCTATACCCCAGTGGATGAGTTAAATCTGCTGAAAATATAGAATAAGACAAAAATGTGCACACATTCTTTACAATTTAAGAAGGTCAAGTAGAAATTGGGCCTTTTAAAAGCCCAATATATGATTGCACGGCCTTACGAAAGCGGTTATTCGTTAATATATATAGGCAAAAGAGGAAAACTGAAACTGAGAAGATCAAAGCCTCCTTACTTCTCACTAGTAAAGACCAAAAAGAGAGAGAGAGCGCCACCGTAATCGGGAATCTGGCACGTAAAATAGAAGCGAATATTTCGCAGGAGCTACTTTCCATCGGCGAAATGAAAAAAAATCTAAATCCAAAATTATTATAGCAAAAAAGAGAATAATGTGAAGAAAAAAAAGCGTGACGGGTTCCGTACGTGAGAAAGAGAGATTGAAATTGAAAAGAAAAGAAAAGAAAAAATGTGAAAAAAAGGAAAAGGTCATTCATTTTAGAGAATGAGAAAAGTCAAATCCTCAACGCCTTCTTCCTCAACCCCTCTTTGACGCGGAATTGATCATAAGTCTCCGGCTAATCCCCAAAAAACATCTCTCGCTCTAATGCCCCCCACCGTCATTGATTGTTTCAAATCAATCAAGCAGCTTTTACGATTGTTATGATCATCCTTATCTGATTTTTTTTTGTGTGATCCGCTCTTCGTCAATGGCGGGCCCTCTCCCGTAAAGACCATCCCTTTCCCAACTCTCTGCTCCATTATTCCTTCATTACCCTTTTGTTTTCTTGCTCCTCCTTCCTCGATCGATCTCATTTTGTGTTGAATAGAGAGAGAGATATGAAGCTCCAGGTCCGAGTCATTGAAGCGAGGAATCTTCCCGCCATGGATCTCAACGGCTTCAGCGACCCTTACGTCAGGCTGCAGCTCGGCAAACACAGGTCGAGGACCAAAGTAGTTAAGAAGAACTTGAACCCCAAATGGGGCGACGATTTCACCTTCCGCGTCGACGATTTGAAAGACGAGCTCGTCGTCTCTGTTCTCGACGAGGATAAGTACTTCAACGACGACTTCGTTGGCCAGGTCCGTGTTCCCGTTTCTCAGGTCTTCGATGCCGAGAATCAGTCCCTTGGCAGTGTTTGGTATCCTCTTTTGCCTAAGAAGAAAGGCTCCAAGAAGGATTGTGGTAACGCCTCTTTATCTCTTTTGTCTGTGCTTTAAAGTTGGAGACTTTGACTTTCCATTATGATGTGTAGGTGATATACTTCTAGGGATTTGGTTCAGTCAGAAGAACTCTGTTGTTGATTTGAACTCTTCTGCGGATCAGAGGTCTTCTGACGTGGGGATGGAGACTTCTGCTGATCCCTCCACTTGCGCCTCTCCTTGTAGATCCGAAGATGCTGCTTCCTCTTCCAAGGACTCGCAGAAGTCATTAGCTGGACGAATCGCTCAGATTTTTCAGAAGAATGCTGATGCTTCAGCAGCGCCTACACCGTCGATTAGCAGGAGCATTGACGCTTCTGAACCATCGTCTGAGATGTCTAGATCAATCTTTTCCCTTGAGTTATCTGAAGACGAGTCATCTCCCGCTTCCTTTGACGAAGTTATGAAGGCTATTGAGTCGAGAGATCAGGAAGTTGAAACTCCTAGTAATCTACCAGGCGGGATCCTTGTTGACCAGTTGTTTATGATCACACCATCAGACCTTAACACTGTACTCTTTGCACCGGATTCGAGTTTCTATACATCCTTGACTGAGTTGCAAGGGACTACGGAGGTTCAGATAACACCGTGGAAGCTTGAAAACGAAGGCGAGAGTGCTAAGCGGGTTGTGAGTTACCTCAAGGCCGCGACTAAACTTATTAAGGCTGTCAAAGGCACAGAGGAGCAGGCCTATCTCAAAGCGGATGGAGAGGTTTACTCTGTTTTAGCTATTGTTTCCACTCCTGATGTCCCGTTCGGAAGTACCTTCAAGGTTGAAGTGCTTTACTGCATCTCTCCTGGTCCCGAGCTGCCTTCTGGGGAGCAGTGTTCCCGTTTGGTGATTTCATGGAGGTTGAATTTTCTTCAGAGCACCATGATGAAAGGTATGATAGAGAACGGAGCAAGGCAAGGGCTAAAAGACAGCTTCGAACAGTATGCAACCTTGTTGGCTCAAAATGTAAAGCCTGTGGATTCAAAGGACATTGGGGTGAACAAGGATCAAGCTCTGTCTTCCTTGCACGCTGAACCCCAATCAGACTGGAAATTGGCTGTACAGTATTTCGCCAACTTCACCGTGTTTTCCACTTTCTTGATTGGTGTGTATGTATTTGTACATATTATGTTGTCCTTACCTAGCGCAATTCAAGGGCTCGAGTTTAGTGGCCTTGATTTGCCGGATTCAATTGGAGAGTTTGTTGTTAGTGGGGTTCTCGTTCTTCAGTGCGAAAGAGTATTGCAGTTGATTTCACGTTTCATGCAGGCAAGAAAACAGAAAGGTAAATATCCATGAAGATGTAGCTCTCTCGTTGTAGCTTCTGTGTGTATCTGACTGATCATTAACTTTTTTCTTATAAAAAAAAATTGTAGGCAGTGATCATGGCGTCAAAGCTCATGGAGATGGTTGGTTGCTAACCGTTGCTCTAATAGAGGGGGTTGATCTAGCAGCTGTAGATCCAAGCGGGCATTGTGATCCGTATATTGTATTTACTTCCAATGGGAAGACGAGAACCAGCTCTATCAAGTTCCAGAAATCTCATCCTCTATGGAATGGTAAATTGTTGCACTATGGTTTACTTATGTCTAGTTATTCTTGAATGATTATGATCTTTGATTTGTCATCTTCTTGTTTTGTGCAGAAATATTTGAGTTTGATGCGATGGCTGATCCCCCTTCTGTACTGAATATTGAAGTTTACGATTTCGACGGACCTTTCGACGAGGCTGTTTCATTGGGACATGCTGAGGTAAACTTTGTGAGATCTAATATATCTGATCTAGCTGATGTGTGGATTCCACTACAAGGGAAACTGGCTCAGGCTTGTCAATCCAAACTGCACTTGAGGATATTCTTGGATCATACAGGAGGTGGAGATGTTGTTAGAGACTATTTAACTAAGATGGAAAAAGAGGTTGGCAAGAAGGTATATGTTGCTACTACTTTATTCTCTCAGTCAAACATTTAATATGCGCTATTGTTAGTGTGCGTTCTTATCTACCAAAATTGAAATTTCAGATTAATGTGCGGTCTCCTCAAACAAACTCAGCCTTTCAGAAGCTGTTTGGTCTCCCGCAAGAAGAATTTTTGATTAATGACTTTACATGTCACTTAAAGAGGAAAATGCCTTTGCAGGTGACGAGATCTTGATGTTCATCACATTGTTTTAGTATTCAAACTGCTTCCTCTTTTCAATTAATTTATTTTTGTTTTCTGCAGGGTCGTCTTTTCCTGTCTGCAAGAATAGTTGGATTTTACGCAAGCCTGTTTGGTAACAAAACGAAGTTCTTTTTCCTGTGGGAAGATATAGAGGATATTCAAGTACTTCCTCCCACTCTTGCTTCGATGGGGAGTCCCACTGTCGTCATGACTCTCAGACCAAATAGAGGAACGGACGCGCGGATAGGCGCAAAAACACATGATGAGGAAGGCAGGCTTAAGTTCCATTTCCATTCATTTGTGTCTTTCAATGTAGCACAAAAGTAAGTGACGAGTCCTCTTTCCCTGATGGTTTATTTGTTAATATTAGCTTGCTCACTCATATCAACGTCCTAGTTTTTTCTGTCCCCAACCAATTTGCTTAGCATGACTTGCCCTTTTGTTTGTGTGTTATAGGACAATAATGGCTCTGTGGAAGGCAAAATCCTTGACGCCAGAGCAGAAAGTGCAAGCTGTTGAAGAGGAATCAGAGCAGAAACTACAAAGTGAAGAGTGTGGTTCGTTCTTGGGTATTGATGACGTCAGATTCTCTGAGGTCTACTCTTTGACTCTCTCTGTTCCGGTGAGTTTTCCCCTTCCACTGCAATGTGTTACATGGAATTGACTCTTAAATCTTTTGGCAAGAATGTATATTGAGTTTTGAATATCGTCTCTTGCATTGACTCTCTAACTAACTCTGTAGGTAAGTTTCTTTATGGAGTTGTTTGGTGGGGGTGAAGTAGATCGAAAGGCTATGGAGAGAGCGTGTTGTCAGAGCTATTCATGCAGCCCATGGGAGTCAGAGAAGGCTGATGTGTATGAGAGGCAGACATACTACAGAGATAAGCGGATATCACGTTATAGAGGAGAAGTAACAAGCACCCAGCAAAAGACCCTTGTGCCAGATAAGAATGGGTGGCTTGTGGAAGAGGTCATGACTCTCCATGGAGTTCCGTTGGGAGACTATTTCAATCTCCATCTTAGGTACCAGATTGAAGAAGTGGCCTCGAAGCCAAATACAACATACGTGCGAGTATACTTTGGGATTGAATGGCTAAAGAGCAGTAGACATCAGAAAAGGGTGACAAAGAACATCCTGGTAAACCTGCAGGATAGGCTCAAGATGGTATTTGGATTCTTGGAGAAGGAATATAGCAGCAGACAACAGCAGCAAGTAGCATGATATATATATTTATATATATAGACTTTGGTCTGAGAATGGAGGGCCATTGTAGCTCTCAACTCAAGCTCAAAGCATTCCTTATTCTTCTTACGTCATATAATTAGATGACTTGTTGTCTGTAGTGAAAACAGAGTTTTGTGATTATTGTTGGTGATGCTCTGCCTAAACCTCTTCGAAAGTGATCAAATTGTGGTCACTTCGTGTGTTGTTGTTCAATGCATGTTTTCTCTTCTCTAGTTGCTATGTTTTTTTATAATAAGCTCTAGCTCGCACCTTCTAATATTTGTGTCTCTGAATGCGAGGTAGTAATCTCTACTAAAGAGCTTCAGTACAGACAACAAACCCTGAGCACCTTCTAATATCTGTGTTGTTATGTGCAGATCTGTGTGATTGCTAATGTCTGCCCTGAAAACATTGATGAAGTTTTTGCATTTGTTCCATTGATTAAGGTATGCATTAGTGTCAGCAGGATCTAAGGCTTGTTTCTTATACTTTTATGTTTATATTTTTCCAGTTTTCATCCTGAATTTGTATCAAAACCGAATCTGAGTTTGTTTGTGGTATCTTGCTTTGTGGATTTATCCAGGGGAGAAAAGACAAGATCAGTGAGCCCTTAGAAGAGGCATTGACAAAGTTATCCAAGCTCAAAAGATCTGCTTAAGGGAGTTAACTGCTAGATTATGAATAACGTGCATTGATGAATCTAGATCTAAGCTGGTTAACTGTAGTAGGAAAGACCGGTTTAGTTGGGTTAGGGGGTTTTAGGCATGGTAATGCATCTAAGTAAGGTTGGGTTTGTATATGATCTAATGCTGTCACAACAACATTTTATGTAAGGTTTAACCATTGCATCATAAATCTGTAACTCCTGCTACTTTTCATCATGCAACAGAGTTCATTCAACAACAGATATCAAACTGAAATCTAGTGATTTCCAAACAAGTGAAATATCCATAAACTAGAAACTGGATGTTAAATGTTGCTCAACGAACACATCATTATGAAACCAGAAAAAGCACACATAAAATTAGATAAGAGTAGTGGTGTGTATAAAGGACTTAGTACTCGGAAACATGGACGATCTCAGTGCGACCTACTTTCTTCGTCAGAGTTTGGGCAAGCACAGCTATCTCCACTTGCTCTCCTTCCACCACAAGCTTCCCTTGTTCTCTCTCCAACCGCACCGACGTAACTCCTGAAAACGTATGTTGCTTTTTCATTAGACATGTGTTTTTGTGATTTGTGTGTGTGTGTGTGTGTGTGTTGTTTGGTTGTTTAAAAATTTACCAAATGTTCCTGCTATAATCTTGAATGCTTTGGTCCTGCATTTATCACACCTCATACGAATTTTCAGCACTATGGTTTGCTGATGATCACATGGACAAACTCATCTTAAAAAATCAAGTGATGCATATAATATGATTTGATCAAATGGAGAGAAGAAGAAAGAGAAATGATCTTTTTTTACCTTTGCCATATCTTGTAGCTGTGGAGAGAAACTTAAATGGTGATTGATTTCTGAGAAAGGAAGGGCTCTTGAGACAAGCAAAGGTTTGTTTAGCTTATAAAGACGATGAAACCAACGGACATTAATGCCAATACATAAAAGAGAGATACAAAGTTTTCATGTGCTAATTGACTATATGACAATATCTCTCTCCTTAAGTTTCCACTTATAGCAAACCATCACTATCTTACTTCTATTTTCACATCTCATGAAAGCAATGTCTTGACGTCCACAGTTTCATCTTTACGTCTTGTGGTCTCATTGGCCATTTTTTATTGTTTCTTAACCTGAATTGGTTATTTGATGAAAGCAAAAGTTTAACTACCACAAAACAAAAAATGTAGAAAAAGCTGTATCCTCCTGATATATGCGTTCAGACTTGATGATCTGATAATTAAAATCTGTGGGAAAGCTTTACTTGCATTGTTTACTATCTTTATAAGTTCTTGTCACGTATGTGAGCTTATATAAAACAGGACTGCATCTTGTTTTGGTTGGCTACTTAAAAAAGTCTTACATCGTTTACTTGGGATCTCACATGCATGGCCTTAAAATCTCTCCCTTGGCCGTTAGACAAGTAGCTGAATCTCATCATGACTTTCTTGTATCCTTTTTTGGGAAGATATTCATATGACAGGCTTCCAAGTCTTTGTTTTTTTTTTATTTGTGCCTCTTGCCTATATTTTTCTTAGTGATTGATATGATCCTCATGCATCTTAGCAGTGATGAGAAGGCTAGAAACGCAATTTTATTACTCCTACATTAAGAGACATATCAACCGCTTTGCAGCCATTCTTGAAGAAGGAGAAGTAGTAGCGATTTCAAGTAAATAATTAAAAAAAAATAGAAGATAAAAACTCTCTTCCTCTTTGAGTAAATAAGAGAGTGTACCTCTGTTGTGTTTCAGTGTGATCAGTGTGTTTCTAGACAAGGGAAAAAAGTTGCACATGACCATTCTTGGGAACTCATGCAAATAGAGAAGGATGGTGTGATGACCCTCAAGTTCCTTGTGGGCAAAAAACAAGATTTAGTGAAGACACAATAATCTCGGAAACCTTGACACTGGTTTGCAATCTCAACTTCCTCTACTCCCTCTTACATTATACACTAACTAGCAACACTAATGCCACCGTCTTGTGCATCATTAGGCGCTTGGTCTGAATCCTGAAGCTTTAGCTCAGATAGACTTGGGCATGTTCCTTCTGGATGGAAAGGAAGTTGAGCCAAATGTGTTGGGAGTTTGATAGAGTTGGTCAAGTTAAAAGTTTTAAGATGACATTAGAACCTAACTGGGACTACAAAAGGCCAAACCTTTGGAGATCAGATCTCACATGGAATGATGACAAAACATTATGTTAGAACTTTGAAGTCCTTGTCAAGTCCTCTATTGTATTTCTTGAATTTTTGAGACTTTGAATTCAAGAAAGTGTATAGTAGTTATATATGCCAACTAAGATTGTGTCGGTTTAGTTAATTAAGTGAGCTGTATGTTTATTGAATCTGAACCACACAATTCTCCTTCCTTAAAAACATCATTATCATTCGAAATACTAATTAAACATCATATAGTTAGAGGCCTACTTAACTAATATTAATTGCTGAATGATTTGAAAGAAACGAAAACAATTGATGAATGCTTAATAATTAACTCTAAACCGAGTTAAAAGGGTAAAACCGTCTTAAAAAAACAGCTAGTTTTCACCTGGTTCTCTCTCTAAAAACAATCATTCATTCACATTTCACAGTCCGCACATTGATGCTCCAATCTCTCTTGATCTTGATGCGACCGCGAAGACGACGACAATGGTGACGATCCGAAACCTCGTTCTTTTCTTATTGCTCCTCACCGTCGCTGCTCCTATCCTCCTCTACACCGATCCCTCCGCCTCCTTCACGACCCCATCTTGTCAGTTTCCCCTCTCTCTTTCTCTTCTCCGATTTTGCATCGATTTGGTCGCATTCTAACTTCTCTGTGTTTGATTCTGTAGCTAAACGAGATTTTCTCGATGAAGTAACTGCTCTGGTTAGTATCCTTCTCTTCCCCTCCATTGATGTGTTCTTCAAAGTTTTACTTTTTTTTTTAACGCTTTAGTGTTTCTTGATTCAGACTTTCAATTCCGATGGAAACCGTTTGAATCTGCTTCCAAGGGTAAAAGCTTTCTCTCGTATCATCGCCTCCTCGTCTTCTTAATAATCTCTTTGTTCCAATTGTGTATAGGAATCTCCGGCGGTGGTGAGAAGAGACGTCGTGGGTGTAATCTATTCCACGCAAGACTCTGATTCTTCGCGGAGGCAAGGTATCCTATCCACAAGTTATTATCCTCTCCCTTTTTTTTTTTAAAGTTTTTAACTTTTTACGAGTTTAGTTCTCACAAAGCTATTCCCTTTTTTTCAGAAACGAGGGATCAGTTCTCTGCTCGTGTTCTTTCGGCCACCGACGATGAAACTCAGTCTCAAACTGTCAATCCCATCCAACAACTCACTCATGCAGCTTCGGAGATGGATAAGCCAAATGACATGCACGTTTCTTCTAACACCTCTCAGAATAGAGTACGTTTTTTATATGAATGCTGTCAGACTTATCCTTTTAGGTCGATTAGAACTCCTCCAGGGGGAGAGTATGCAATAACTGACATTGAATTTCGTTGGAGCTTCCTCATTTTTAGACTCCAGACTTGACTGTATGCTTGATAGTGTAACTTCTTCTTGTGGTGGCTGCTAATCTAACTATTGTGACCACCTAATTAATTGCCTGCTAGCCCCATAAATGTTGTTGACCCTAAATGATCTATGTACTCTCATTAAGTTGTGTGCTGATGTCGATCTTACCATCTGTACCGATCTCATCATCTTGTAGGAAAAGATGCATGTTCAGTTGACCCAGAAAACCGCTGAAAAGGTTGATGAGCAAGAGCCTAAAGATTCTGGAGCTGAGAAAGAGAGAGGAAATGCGGTGATGCCTGATGCTCAGGTTAGGCATCTTAAAGATCAGCTGATTAGGGCAAAGGTTTATCTTTCACTTCCAGCTGCCAAGGCCAATCCCCATTTTGTCAGAGAGCTTCGGCTCCGTGTTAAAGAAGTTCAACGGGCTGTCTTAGATGCCTCCAAGGATTCGGATCTCCCAAAGAAGTAAGTGTCCTAGGAAATGTGGTTAATGACCAGTTAAAAAGAAAAGAAAATTTCTTCCTGTGACTAATGTCTATGGCATTTTTTAAACTCAGTGCTGTAGAAAAGTTGAAAGCAATGGAGCAAACATTGGCCAAAGGCAAGCAGATCCAAGATGACTGTTCCACGGTAGTGAAGAAGCTACGTGCAATGCTCCACTCGGCAGAGGAGCAGCTACGAGTCCATAAGAAGCAAACCATGTTCTTGACACAATTGACTGCCAAGACGATTCCAAAGGGCCTTCACTGCCTCCCTCTACGCCTCACTACCGATTATTATGCTTTGAATTCGTCTCAACAACAATTCCCGAATCAGGAGAAACTAGAAGATAATCAGCTTTATCACTATGCCCTCTTCTCTGATAATGTTTTGGCTGCATCAGCTGTTGTTAACTCTACCGTAACCAATGCAAAGGTAAGATTTAACTTTATTCGTCTGTTTGAACTGTTAAATGTGTTTCTTTCTGTTAAAACTTACGGCTATATTGGTTAATTGGCAGCATCCCTCAAAGCATGTCTTCCACATCGTCACAGACAGACTCAACTATGCGGCAATGAGGATGTGGTTCCTAAACAACCCACCAGGCAAAGCCACCATCCAGGTTCAGAACGTTGAAGAATTTACATGGCTGAACTCAAGCTACAGTCCTGTTCTCAAACAGCTTAGTTCTCGATCGATGATAAACTACTACTTCAGGGCACACCATACAAATTCAGATGCCAACTTGAAGTTCCGGAATCCAAAATACTTGTCTATCCTTAATCATCTTCGCTTTTACTTGCCTGAGATCTTCCCAAAGCTCAGCAAGGTGCTCTTCTTGGATGATGATATAGTTGTGCAGAAGGACCTGTCTGGTCTTTGGTCAGTTGATCTGAAGGGTAATGTCAACGGTGCTGTAGAGACTTGTGGGGAAAGCTTCCATCGCTTTGACCGATACCTCAACTTCTCAAATCCACTCATCTCCAAGAATTTTGACCCTCGTGCTTGTGGATGGGCGTATGGTATGAATGTTTTTGACCTTGACGAATGGAAGCGGCAAAACATCACAGAGGTCTACCATCGATGGCAAAATCTGGTACGCAGAAAACATTTTCAGCTATGGTTTGGTTGCATCTTTCTTTGACTTCAAGAATGTTTGTTGATCTTTTATACATGAACTGTTTTGAACTTTGCAGAATCAAGACCGAGAATTATGGAAGCTAGGGACGTTGCCGCCTGGTCTCATCACATTTTGGAAACGAACATACCCGCTGGAACGGAGATGGCACGTGCTGGGCCTTGGATACAACCCAAGTGTGAACCAGAGGGATATTGAGAGGGCAGCCGTCGTACACTATAACGGCAACCTCAAACCATGGCTAGAGATTGGGCTTCCAAAATATCGAGGCATCTGGTCAAAGCACGTCGACTATCAGCACGTTTATCTCAGAGAATGCAACATCAATCCTTAGAATTAGCGTCTCTATTGAAGAGTGTTTGTAACATGCGTCAAAGTTTATTTCTTTCGTTTTTTTGATGAGGTCTTCATTACATGATAAACCAAATTGTAGATGATACGCAAACTACATTCGTTTGGATAGTCACGACCGATGTTATTAGTGAAATATACATGTTATTTTTGTTAAAAATGTCCTTGGAGAACACTTTTTTCTTCTAAATAGCTTCAGAAGAACTTTCACTTGTGTTGTAAGAAAGTACTTACTGGTGTTTTTAACAAATTACAGCACAACACGACATATATTCATTGTTCATGCTAGTGGCAATGTCTATAACCAGAGAGTTGTGATCAACTCCTAACTTTTGGGAATATAGATAGACAACAAAACTACATGTGATACACTCAACTACAGATGCAACCTGATACACACAACTCATAGAACGTCTTCTGAAACCTTGTCCAATCCATCTTCAGCCCCTAACAGTGATGTAGATGGATGGTCAAAGGCGAGAGCATGGTCTGACTGATGGTAAGAAGCGCTCATGCCTGATTCTAGTATTGGGTGCGCCACTACCATCTCATTCGTATAACCAGCTGCACCTCCTCTCATTAATCTAGGCTTCTTTGACGATCTCTCTTCTCCTGCGCTCTCGTCTTGAGACCCAATGTTACACCCCGAGTCTGGTGTCAATGCCTCCCGGTAAGATGAATGAGACTCTTCAACTGAAAGGCTCTTGTCTGGCTCACATTCTTTGCCAGATTTACCCTGGAGGGGAAACTCGGATGTTGGGGCAGGGGTTGCAGGATCTGACTCGCCTGTTACTGGGCCTGAGGATTCGCCAAGAGCTCCACTGAGTCGCTGTTGCTCTTCAATTATCTTCTTTAAGTACTTCCCTTGTGCTTCTATGCGTAGTTGCAGCTGTCTTTGCACCTACAAAACAGAAAATAATGTCATACTTAAATGCTATTCCTGATTAATTATTTCTTAAAGTAGTATTGTGAAGGCATTACTTCTAGTTGCTCGTGCAAACGTTTCTGAACTTCCATCTGCAACTTGAGGGCTTCAGTTATCTGCGTTCCCCTGTAATCGAAAAGTGTTAGCCTCTTTCTGATCATTTAATCTGAAGCATCACAAATCAACTCAAACAATGAAACTTCACTTACGGTGAACCGTCCAACCCAGAGAGCACATCTCCAGATTCTTTCTTATCGGTTTTCTTCCCTGAAAAATTAAACAAACTCCAGTTTCAGGCAAATAGGCGACAGTGAGCATGAGAAAAATAAAGGAATTGAATGTCCACCTACCCTCAGACGACGAATCTGGCAGATACTTTGCAAGACGATATTTCTGAGTCAAAACACATGTGCAAGATCAGCAAAAGAAACTAAGGGATGCATTCATGGTTCAGACTTAAGAGAAAGAGAGAATAAAACAGGGCCACACACTGTAATCTCTTCAGTATACCTGTAAGTGACTCTTGACATGATATATAGTTAAACCTTGTACACCCATCACTCTAAGAACGCCTTTAGGTGTAGCTCCTTTGAACATCAAAGAAAGAAAGAAAAAAAGACAAATAATCAGTAACCCTAACCAAACAGATAGGCTTTTCCTCTCATGACTACAAAACATGTTGTCATAAGAACATGAGTTACTAAATTAGCAGACAAGGGTTACTAGAAAAAGGGAACTCACTGTCAGGACCACCAAGTTGAGCCACGGCATCAACGAAGCGTTCATGAAGCTCATGCGTCCAACGCAAACGTTGTTTGGAAGCATGACTAGAATTGTTCCCACCGTCGTCAGCTTCCATCAGGCTAATGAGTTGTTGCTCGTCAGAAACATCAGGCAGTCAACTCTGCAGCAATGGAAATGATTAGAGGACCTTTAAAGCTCCTAAATTTAGAAATAATACAAATTCAATTATTAGTGAACTCAAGTTTAAGACTTTCTCTAAAGTTCTACCAGATCAGATGAACACCCAATCACATGGCTGTGTTCATATCAAATCGGAGTAATTTATCACCGAAAATAGAAAAAGAAACTGAAAAAAAAAAAAAAAAAGGAGAAACCTGTGGGTGGATCTATGCTAGAAACTCTTCTCCGGTCTCTCCGACACTCCAATCCAATCCGATATAGGTTTTGTCTGTATCTGTTAATTTCACTCAGTCGTCTTAGTTCCGATTGTTCCTGAGGAGCGCGATGAAGCAGCAGAGTCCACCGGTTTTTCTTCGATAGATCGAATTCGCGTCTGTGGCATTGACTATTGTACATATATTCACTGGGCCGGATCTAAGGCCCATTAAGGCCCACATATTATACAATAAGTGGTTAGATCAAAATGTTGGTGGGTCCAAAACTCAGCAAGAACGAACAGCGACGCTTCAGCTGCTTTCTTCTCCCGCATCCATAACTTCGCCGGAGAATCCTCCTCCTTCCCGATAATGCCGACCATGGATTTGGGAAAGCTGACGCGTCTGGCTCTATTCCTCCCACTTATTCTCTCTTTCCACTTCAAAATCTCGGAATCCTCCGCCCACATCTACCCTTCCCAGCCCTTCCACGATGTCGGCAACTCTCTCCTCCTCTACGGCGGCAGCGAAGGAATCTTCGCCTCTTCCCGATCTTTCATCAGGTTTCTTCTCTTCTACATTTCTCGCTTTCCACATTGTTGTACGACTGTACGCATCCATCATCCCTGATCTCCTTGCAGGTTCGAGAACATCACTCTCTGGAGAACGAACGACTTACAGCGAAAAGGACGTAACGGCCTAGTCCAAGCCGTGATCTTCGAGGCCTCGGATCGCAACACCATCGGCGGCTCAGCTTACGGCGGCCAGAGATCCATCTGCTGCACTCCAGATCTGGCCAAGCTCCAAGGTTGCAAGCAAGGCGAGATCATTAGGATCCCTTCCGCACGCGATCCCAATTGGCCTATCCTCTTACGCGCCCGATTCAAAGGGAAGACTCTGTCTGCTAAGATGGAAGACACTGAGATTCGAATCAAGAAGACTGGAATGTACAATCTCTTGTTTATATCGTGTGATTCGAAGCTCAAGGGGCTCAAGATGACTGGGAAGACTGTTTGGAAGAATCCTGAGGGTTATCTTCCCGGTAGGATGGCTCCGTTGATGAAGTTCTATGTGTACATGTCGTTTGCGTATTTGCTGCTCAGTGCCGTGTGGTTCTTCCAGTACTTGAGGTTTAGGAAGGATATATTGCAGCTTCAGCATTGTATAACTGTGGTTATTGTTCTTGGGTTGCTTGAGATGGTGTTTTGGTACTTGGATTATGCGAATTTTAATAATACGGGGAAGAGGCCGTTGGCGCTTACGACTTGGGTTGTTACTATTGGTGCTTTTAGAAAGACTGTGTCTAGGATTCTGATTCTTTGTGTTTCGATGGGGTTTGGAGTTGTTAAGTCTACTCTTGGTGGTCTTACTTCTAAGGTTCTTCTTGTTGGAGTTACTTACTTTGTAGCTTCTGAGATGCTTGATATAGCTGAGAATGTTGGTATAATCGATGATGTGTCTGGAAGAGCGAAGCTTTTTCTTGTCTTGCCTGATGCCTTCCTGGATGCGTTTCTCATATTGTGGATCTTTACCTCTCTTTCCAGAACACTGGAGCAGTTACAGGTATCTCTTTTCTTTCCGAATTAGCAACTCTTTGATCAGAATAGATTAGCTTTATCAACTTCATTATGATTGATTCTTCTGCAGATGAAGAGGACCTCGGTGAAGTTGGATATTTACCGGAAATTCTCAAATGCTCTTGCGGTTTTGGTTGTTGCATCTGTTGCTTGGATAGTGTATGAGGTACCATCCTGTCAAGCCTTACTTGATACTGATGTAGTAAAAATGCAAACTCATATCCTACTTGAGGAAATGGCTAGTCAATGCCCTTGTGAACGTATTATTTGGGATGAACTAAAACGGGTGTGGAAATCAAGCTAACTTAAACGGAACGTTATCCAGCTTGCCTGATGATTTGCCCCCTGCAGGTGTACTTTAAAGCAACGGATCCTTTCAATGAACGATGGCAAACTGCTTGGACTATAACTGCCTTTTGGGATGTTATTGCATTTGTATTGCTATGCATTATTTGCTATCTCTGGACCCCGTCTCAGAACTCTCAAAGGTATGTTACACCAACTTACTGGTTTTGATACCTGTCTAGCATAGCATACCAACAAGAAGCTTGGTTTTGCGAGCTAAGAGTTACTGAAATAAAAACTGTTCCAGCAATAAGCATGTTGCCTTGGTCTTATGGAAGTCTGAGCTATATGTTAGTAATCCAGTTTATTGTGCCGAGTGAAATGGATGCTAACGTGAATGTAATGGTTTGGACAGATATGCGTATTCGGGAGAAGTGGATGAAGAAAACGAAGAAGTTCAGTCTTTGACAGGGGGAAATCATGATGGTGATATTAGCTTAGTCAAGCTAGAGAAGGATAGTGGCTCGGACACGGAAGAAGATATTGAGGAAGATAAGAGGGAATGAGCCAGAATCAGTAAAAGAAACAGGTTGGCATCTGTGCTTTTGATCACAAGTCCAGTGAAGTAGTGTCTTTCAGCATCAGGTCAACTTTAACACAAAGCAACCAAAACGTTTTCATACAAGAAATATCCTCTCTGTAACAAAAGAAGAAGACTGCTTGTGTTTTACCCTGTGTTTGTATTCGAGTTCTATCTATCCTCGTTTGTTTTCTAGTACATAAAATCATCTGTTTCTCACCACAAATATTCGGTTTTCTCAATCTAAGTGATGACTTTGGCTATTTACTATGCAACAATCATTTTATCATTTGTGAAGAATCTATTTCGGTGACGGTGTAATAAGATTAGGATGAGAGATATATAGATTTATTGCCTTACTTTATCTTATTTATTGCCTTATTGTGGTTAAAATCGTATATTGTAAGACTACTAATTCGTCAATACTGTCCTCACGCGGAACTCTCCATCTCTCTCTCTCTCTCTCTTTTTCGCTCAACTTCTGTCTTTCACAGCACCGCCATTGAAGTGAGAGTAGGAAGGAGCTTCCTGCTTTCACCTGTTATGTCTCCACCCAGTCATCACGGACCTCCTCCGGTGAGGCATCAGCAAACGTATTACCGGAGCTACTCCTCCTCCTCATCAGCATCTCTCAAGGGATGCTGCTGCTGCCTCTTCCTCCTCCTCGCTTTCCTAGCGCTTGTGGTACTCGCGGTGGTGCTGATCGTGATGCTAGCGGTGAAGCCGAAGAAACCACAGTTCGATCTGCAGCAAGTGGCAGTGATGAACATGGGAATCACATCCCCGGATAATCCCAACCCTAGCGTTATGGATCCAACCTCCGCCTCCCTCTCCTTCACAATCCGCCTGCTCTTCACCGCTGGTAACCCGAACAAAGTCGGGATCAGGTACGGGGAGTCCAGCTTCACGGTGATGTACAAAGGCTTGCCACTGGGGAGAGCGACGGTGCCTGGATTCTACCAGGACGCGCACAGCACGAGGAACGTGGAGGCGACCATTGCTGTAGATAGAGTGAATCTTATGCAAGGCAACGCGGCCGATCTAGTCAAAGAGGCTTCGTTAAACGACCGAGTCGAGCTCACTGTTAAAGGAGACGTTAGTGCTAAGATCCGAGTCATGAACTTCGATTCCCCAGGCGTTCAGGTTCTTACATCTGTTGTCTCCTTTTTTTTTCAGTTCTGTCGGAAAAGGATTTAGCTTAAGCTCCACTGTGGATCTGGCCTAGTGTGAACAGAGTAAGAAGATACTTACCACAAACAGTTAAAAAAAAAACCGACTGTAAAAATAAAAGAGGACAGAAAGGATTCGTTGTTAAGTTAATAGATTCTTTCTACGCCACCACCACCACTAGTCCCACTCTGGTTTACTTTTGGCATTTGCTTCTTCTTCACTTTTGATTTATTTATTTCTAGGAACCACGTAGGCACTTTGCATTATCTTTAATCCACCAGCTAAAAAATGCTAATCCCACAACTCCTAATCTTGTGCTTATTAGGACTTAACACTTTATGTCTTCAATACTTTCCATTTATTATTATTATTGTATTGATGCAGGTATCAGTGAATTGCGGGATAGGCATTAGTCCGAGGAAGCAGGCTCTGATTTACAAGCAATGTGGCTTTGATGGCCTCACCGTTTAATTCCCTAATCATAACATATCTTCTTTTAAAATTCTACTGACCACTCCCTAAAATGTTGTGGAGTTGCGAAAAGAGGTTAAACTAGTAAAGAAACGGAACAGGATCCATATCAGATTTTTTTTTGCTTTCTACAAGCCATATTTGAAGTAGCAACAATGTTTGTTTACCAAAGTCACTAATCACTTCAGTAATTAATAATTACTCCCGTTGTAATCCCTTCCTTGTGCCACTCTTCGTTTGCATTTGTTTATATGTCATATAGCCACGTACGCGCTCATCCGCACACTAAATGTCGGAAATATTATGTGCTTTATTTGAGAATTGAGACTAGAAGGATTTTTTGTATAAGCGATGTTGTATTTGTTACAGGAAAAAAATCATTTGAGCTTGAAAATGTTGGATATTACTGGGCTGAAAAAAATTTGATCTGTTAAAAGCCCATATTTTTCAGAGAGTTCGCGGATGAACCGAAATGATCTGTTAAATGTTGGATGTTGTAATATATTTCAAACTTATTTAGAGTTGACTTTTTGGGTGTGATGTCGACATAGATAAAGTTTTGATAGAGTTATTATGCAAAAGAGGCGGAGACAAGGCCCGGGATTCGAAGCGGGGGACCTCTCTTTCCTGACTGGTTCAGATGCGGCCGTTGCGGAAGTTTGCGAATGTGGGTGATTACAATTTCTACCGGTTTTAATAGATTTGTAGACCTGGTATTGCGGTTAAAAATTAGTGCGTTTGTGAGATAATTATGACTGGTTAACTACCAAATGCAACAGCGATTAAATAATAAATTAACAATATTATCAAAAATCATCATATTATAATAAATATGAAAATTATATTTAGAAAATTATAGTTTTAAATTTTTTAAAGTTATAGAAAATATTTTTATTTTAAAAATTTATAATATTAATTAAAATATAATAGATATATTTTAGTATTTTTATAATTATAATTTTACATTTTAATTTTTGTATTTATATTGTTTTAAAAAAACGAAAAAAATTACCTTCGTGTAACCGTCTGCAACCGCAAACACTAGTTAGAACCAGCTTTTAAATTTAAGAAGTTTAAAACATTTTAAAACGGTTCAAAGCGGTTTGAGTGATTGTTTTAAAACGCCAACAATCGCTACCACCCGAGAAAACCATGTCCCGAAGCCCCATCCGAAATGACTTGTTAGGTTCCTCGGGGATTACTAAAACGACACGATGTGTATAAGCTTTATACGCAAAACGGCACGAAACACTCAACAAAAAGTTGTATATATATATTGGGGAAAAAACAGCAACACGGGATAATAATTAATTGAAGACAAATCTGTAGAAAGATACGACAAAAAGTTTACGGATTTTTTTGTGTGGGCAAAAATTTTAAAACTAAAGCCATTACCAATCAAGCGAAGCCCTAGGCGGTTGTCTCCTCATACTCCTCTCTGTTCCTTTACGGTAAGATCATACTCTCAGAATTCAGATCTTTAACAAGATATAAACCCTAAGTGAGCACCTATCTTGTAGATCTGTGTTCCGATTTCTCCTTTAAACCTGTTGTTTTTGAGTTGTCTTGTATTCCCTGATGAACTATTATTCGTCTTTTCTCGATAGGTTGCGTCTTGTTGTCTTAGTGCCTGAACCTATAGTACTTTTTGCTTGTGTTGATTCGTTATCGTGAATATGACTTGTCCCGCCTATTGCAGATTCGTTTTCGTTTGCGGTTTATCTTCGCACTCGTAGCTTCGGAGGCCTGTCTTGCCTCTTCTCTTATACCTCTTACTCGCATCAGGTAAGAAGTTTGGTTCATATCGCTTTAGTTTCAAAACTCTATAGATTATCTTTTTGTTTATTAAAGTTGATTGGTAAAACCCTAATAGCAACAACTGGAATTTTGCTGATATTGTTACTTTGTGATACGTTCTGTATGAGTGTGCTAAAGTGTTACTTTTTGATACGTTTGAGCTGTTTTATCAACTTCATAGTTGTTCTCTGTGCTTTGACTTGATTCTGTTTCTGTTTCTTCAAGAAGTCGTTATTTTTTTTGGGTGTGTATATAAAGCCTATTTTGACTGTTTATGGATGGAAGAGCTAACATTGCTCTTCTTCTTCTCTTTTGTGAGATGCACTTTTGGTTGTATTCGTTTTTGAATCCAAATGGACTCCAAGAAGTTCATGCAGATGGTGGAGGAGAAGAAACGGCAGATTCTCGAGAAGAAGGAAGCTCCTCTGAAATGGGAGCAGAAACTAGAGGCGGCTGCCAAGGCTGCTGGAACCAAGGAGAAGAAGTAAAAGAAGCGAAGACATAGGGATGCCTCTGAATCTAGCTCAGAAAGTGATAGCAGCTCTGAGGTGAGAAGAAAGTCGAGAAGAACTCACAGTAAGCACCGGAGGCATGCACACTCTGATTCAGATGACAGCAATAGGAGGAAAGATAAGAAATCCAGAAGGCATAAGAGAAGGTTATCAAGCCGAAGCGTTGATAGCAGTGATGAGTATGAAAGCGGGTCAGAGGACGAGCTTAGGAAGACGATAAAGCACCACCGGAGCCAAGCTCTCCTCAGAGACGTCAACAACGCGAGAACTCAAGGATCAGAGTACAAATACCTCAGAAAGAAAGCAAGCTTGGTGGGACATCAAGCCACACCGATGAGTCTCCAGTTTTAGCTCATCCAGGGGAACTAGTGATCTGCAAGAAGAAGAGGAAAGACAGAAAAGTCAGCTCCAAGAACCCGAACCGCTGACTCCAGCAGTCCGGTTTCACCTCAGGCCATGATAGGTCGTGGTCTCAGAAGTTCCGTGTCTGGTTCAGTTACAAGGGAAACAAGGCTAGCTCAAGCCGCTCATCCAAACAACAGCGGTGCGGCTGGTGATTCAGTTGGATGGGCTAATCCAGTGAAGAGGTTAAGAACAGATTATGGTAAAAGAAGGTCTAGCCATTTGTAGACAGAGTAAGCCTATGTTGTCCTTAGTGGTTGGATGTGATTGAATGTAGCAATTGAAAGCAATGTAGCAGAGAGTCTTCATCGTTGTCATCATCAGAGTCTGAACTACGTTCGCTCATGCTATCATCATCGTCTTCATCATCACTTTAATCCTCAGGTGCTCCTATGTCCTCTGGTTTAGCATATGCCTTGCAATAAATACTCTTCCAGATGTCAAAGACTTTCGTGTGTCAATAAGAGGTTGAAAATAATAGAGAATCATATTGGAAGAAGAGTGTGAACGGTATTTACCTTTCTTCTCATAGGCTGCACGGTCTCGCATCAAGAGAGAGGCAGCTTAGACATTGATAAGATCTGACAAAACAAACAGACAAGTTCAATGGATGCAATACAATACAATCATTAAGGCGTTCAAAAAAGACACAGAGAATATCTATATATTATACCAAACATTGGGCTCCATGTCTGGTTTATTACATCTAAGCAAACTGCACCCGAACTGCCACAAAACATTAAGGATATAGTTTTAGATAGATCAAACATTGATAAATGATAAGCTAATTGTTGTGACTTGCGATTCATCAACATTGGGGTGATAAATCTTGTTAACAAAACCAACAGATACAGATTTTCATTTTCTAAGTTTAGATTCATATATCACAATTATAATATAAGCTATCAATCATGTAATCCCAATTCAGTTCACGGTGAATATGAATACGGAAGACTCTTCTTTGTTTGTTTGCTAAGGCATTTCAACGAGTAGGTTATAAGCACAAACAACAAGAGACAAAGAGACCAAAAGAGATTGAGAGGATTACTTTCAGTAGGGCGACATAGAACATCTGCAAATCGTCGTTGACAGTATCCATCTCGTAATCTCTCGTTTCTTTGGAGATGTTTGTCCCACATTATCACAGATTCTATGATCTTTTGAAGTTTCTGCCACAGACCTCCTCTTCCTAACTCGAAGGATCCCATTCTTATCTAAAGGGTATTTTGGTTTTCTTGCAGATTTTCGTCATACCGCTCTGTTACCAATTGTTGGGATTTTAAAATCCCTTGTCCAACTCTATATTATCCGATGTAAATGGAATCAAGGCTGAGAAAAAGTAGACTACAGTCGCTGATGGAAACAAGGAAACATAATGTTTTGTTCATTAAGGTGGAGAAAACCAGAAATCCAATGAGAAGGAAGATGATGATGATGATGATGATGATGATGAAAGTTTGAAGCAAATATATATTGCAATAGAGGAGCTATCATTGACTCTAGAAGCACGTATGATATAGGTGGAGAAGAATTTGGCAAAGATTAGAGAATGGAAAATCGTAGAAAGAAACCAAGCCAAAAGTGGAGTATCTGCTTATGATCTCATGGATACAAAAACAACAATGTCACAAATTATCAATCGTTTGGTGTGATAATTTTTGGTCTTATGTGTAATCTTTATAACTTTCTTATTAGAGACGATTATTTATGCGATTTTGTGTGTGTTTAGTATGTATTTGAAAAAATCTTCTAGGTTGGAGGAGAGAATCAATACTTCCATGTTTGTATGAACAAGGCGTATATAAACTTTACGACCGGTTTGGTTTTTAGTTTGGGTAGCCATTTTGATTTCAACTTTGGTTCGATTCAATTAATGTAGATTCTGTTGGTTTCGTCACAATATATAAAATGGGAAATAAAAATGGAGATCAAGAACATGCTACAACTCTAATTCTCTAAGGCTATAGTTAAACATCTCATTTCACTTTGAAATTTGTCCGTCTCTGTAGTTTGTACGCATAGATGATGTTGGTTTGTAAATTGTCATCATGGTATGATGTTGGTTTTGCTTGGGTGGTTTAATCGCAAGCACTTATCTAATTTATAGTATATTAAATTATCATTATTTCTTTTCACATTTACATTTAAAAAAATGCATGATTATTATTATATGATTAGGGACTTTTTCTATCTAGATATTCAAAATAAACAAAAAACTGCACTAAAATTAATCATTTTAATAAATGTTTCCATAAATATTACTTTATTCAATATAAATTTATATAAAATGAAAATCTGACAAACAAAGTAAATAAATATCATAAACAGTACAAAGGTCACCACGCGAGGAATAGCTTACGACGGGAGTATCTTTCTTCTTCGGCTTCTTCTTCTTCTTGTCAGTTTGAGGTTCACCTGTCCAAAGCTCAATCTCAGCCGCACCAAGTCTTTTCTTGTCAGCTTCTTCAAGATCTCTCTCTTCAGCACACTTCTTAGCAAATCTTTCATAACCGTTTAAGCGAATAGTATTGTTTACCGCTTTGGTGAGGCGTTGGTAGATATACTTTGTTTCGTTCTTGTCCATACGATCACTCTTGTCGATGAGATCATTCTCTGCCTGTTGCATCTCTTCTTTGGTATAGAATTTACTTATGTAGTTTTTAAAACGGAGACTAATTTCATCACCCTTGCTATGTTTATCTCTTCATCCCATTCTATCCCAAAATTCCAGGTCAATTAGATAAAGACTTTCATCATAATCCATTTGGTTGGGGCTTTTTTGTGGTATGCCTATTGACTCAATTCTCGGAAAAAAGGTTTTGCATTTATATGCAACTGTTTTTTTCTTGTTTCAAAAAAAAACAAAAATATGCAACTGTTTATTTTTTCATCCCCTTCTATCCCAAATTCTAAGTCAATTAGATAAAGACTTTCACAATAATCTAATTGGTTTGGGCTTTTTGTGGTATTTCTATTGACTCAATTCTGGGAAAAAAAGTTTAGCTTTATGTGTCTTCGGTCATTTTCTGGTGAAATTTTGTTAAAGATTTACCCTTTTGCTATGTTTAGGTTGTAAACGTATGACATAAATAAACATATTAATTGTACAAAGTTTAGTATTTTTGGCAGATTCCTTGAAAGTTTCTTGCTATCTTGTGCTTCAGTTTTTTTGGCGTGTGGTTCAGGGAATGAAGTTTGTTGTTCACTTGTTCTGGGTTTAGTTATCTGAAAGTTTTGAGTTTATGATATCTTGCATATTCACATTGTTTTATCCATTTATTCATGTGCATTTTCATCATATAGTTTAGGATTTAGCCATGTCTAGGTTGCATTTTGCATACATATATCTCCATTAGGTATTGGAGTACCACATGGAGTTCCTGGAGACATTTGGGTACATTTGGAGCTCAAGGGAGGTGATTAGAGTGATCATTGGACGAGCAATGCATGGGAGCGACCTACCGGAGCGACGCCATGAACTCGCTCGCCATCTACGCTTCGGAGCGACCTCCTAGAGCGACAAGGCGAAGTCGCTCCAGCTCCTAGAGCGACCTCACCGCAGCGACACCCAGAGGTCGCTCGGGTTGTGTCGATTTGAGAGCGACGAACAAGCCGGGAGCGACCTCCTAGAGCGACACCCTAAGGTCGCCCGCGTCTATGGTTTCTGAGCAAGCCGGGAGCGACATCTTCGGAGCGACACAGCCAGGTCGCTCGCGAGGAGACGACCCGGGAGCGACGTCTTCGGAGCGACACAGCCAGGTCGCTCGCGAAGAAACGACCCGGGAGCGACCTCTCGCAGCGACGTGCCGAGGTCGCTCCGCGTCTATTTGTTTGGCGAATTCATGATTTCTCAAGGGCCTTTTGGTCATTTCATTATGCACGTCTTTAATTTTCAAAAACCTATGTGTTAAGTACCTTTGTAAGCCACCAAGAAAACAATCTCTTTCTGGAGAACAACTAGTAAAACTTCTTTTGATTCAGATTTCATTGCTTTCATCTTGTGTTCTTGTTGATTTCTTATCTATTTCTCTACATGATTAATCTGAAATCCACCATGGGTTTAAGAGGAATCATGGAGATTAGTGAGTAATCACCTTTTGAATTCATGGGTTAGGGAGATCAAAGGTGATTAGGTTAGTTCTAGGATGTTTTAGTGTAGATCATTCTTGTTCCTTGCTAGTAGAGTATTCATAATGCATCTTATGAGTTGGCCACTCAAAAGTTGATCTTTAGACATTTTCCACCCACAAGGTGTTTGATGAAATGTCTGAGACAACTCTCCTAAGCTTTTAACATACTTTACCAAAGACTTTGTCGTTAAAGGTGTTAAGATAGCCAATAGACCTGTTAGTAATGATTGCTTTCATATTATTCAACCAAAGACATTTGATGTTTGAGATATGTTAGTAAATGAACATTCATCTAGACATAGAGTTTGTTTAAGATTGTGTCTAAGCTTAAGGTTGATAGTTTGATTGATCTTTTGCCATCCTTAGTTCGAAACTTGATCACCCAAGGTCTAATCCCTATGCCCATAAGTTCTCTTTTCCCTTAGTAAAGAAAGTCATTTCATTTATCATTAATCATTAGTTTAAAAACCATCTAAATCATTGGTTACACTTAGATTAAGTGAGTACTTGCATTCTCAGTGCTTTGATATCCCTCAGAACTGGTTCAACAATCACTATACTACAACATTTGTCTTAGGAGCCTTGAAAACTCCTAACATCAAATTGGCGCCGTTGCCAAATTCTGAGTAGATTTAAACATTGAGATTTAGTCACTTGCTTGAGACTAAGTCATTTTAATTTTGTTTTGTTACTGATTCTTCTTCTTCACCTACCTTTCACTTTCAAGTGTATGAACTTGAGGAGCAGGGGTCCATCAAACCTAGTTCCAATAGTAGCAGACATCAGAGCTTTCGAGAGGGAGTGTGCAAGAGCTAGAAGAGAAGAAGAACAACAAGCCCACTTGCAGAGATTGGATATTGATATGGCAGATTCACCGCAAGGGGCAGAACACCAACCGCGGGTAGCTCGACCCATTGGTGCTTATGACCGGCCCAACATTCATGGTTATAGACTGGGAATCCGAGCACCGGCTGTGGCAGCCAACAACTTTGATGTCAAGTCAGGACTCCTCAACGTGATCGAGAACAACAAATATCATGGCTTGGCTTTAGAGGACCCATTCGATCACTTGGACAGGTTCGACAGCTACTGTGGATTATCAAAAACCAATGGTGTGTCAGAGGATACCTTAAAGCTGAAGTTATTCCCTTTCTCTTTGGGGGATAAGGCGCGTCAGTGGGAGAAGTCCCTACCCAGTGACTCTATCACCACTTGGGATGCCTGCAAGAAAGCATTCTTGGAGAAGTTCTTCTCTACTTCAAAAACTGCTAAGCTGAGAAATGAGATCTCCAGCTTTCAACAGAAGGGCTTGGAAGGATTCAGTGAAGCCTAGGAGAGATTCAAGGGCTACCAAGCTCAATGCCCTCACCATGGTTTCTCTAAGGAAAGCCTGTTGAGCACATTCTACAGGGGAGCTCTTCCTAAATACAGAGCCAGATTGGATACAACTAGTAATGAGTTCTTCTTGGGAAGAACTGAGGAAGATGCAGAGGAGCTGGTTGACAACATGGTGAAAAGTGATGCAGTCTACAGTGCAGACCACGACATAGACAGTAGGGGTGATGATAAGCAGACGAGGAAAGAGATCAAAGCTTTGGAAGATAAGATCGACCTACTCATTGTTGAAAAAGCCATCCAAGAGCAGCTGAAGTTTGTTGGTAACTCCAAGCAGGATGATCCACCTGCTGTCAATGAGGTTGAGGGTTTGGAAGGTCAAGAGGAGTTGTGTTTCATTAACAACAATGGTAGCTGGTACAAAAAAGAGCCAAACTTTCAGTAAAACAACTACCAACAGAAATCCTATCCCAACAACCAACAGAGTGGTTATCCGCCTAGAAACAACCAGCAAGGCAGCTATCAGCCTCACCAAAACCCCTCATCTAGTTCCTCTGCTCCTCAAGAGAGCAGCACTGATACCTTACTGAAACTAATCTTGGAGTCTCAGACTAGAAGTGAGAAGCATGTTGGTTATGAGTTGAAGAACCTTCATTCCAAGATTGATGGGAGCTACCAACAAATTCTCACATCTTGCTTCTACGGTCAAGAATTTAGAGAATCAGTTTGCTTCCATGAACACTCACCAGAATCGCCAGCAAGGATCTCTACCTGGAAAATCTGACCAAAACCCCAAGGAGGCCAAAGCTATCACCCTTAGGAGTGGTAAGCAGTTACCTCCTACAACCCTCTCCAAGGATGCTGAGAAACTAGGTGAGGAGGTGGCCATCAACTTAGATGATGAAGTGGTGATTGTTGATGAGAAAACCAATGATGAAATCTTGGAGAAGATAGTGGAAGCCAAAGGTAAAGGAAAGGTTGGGGAAGAGAAGAAAACAGTGAAAGATGGTGAAGTTCTTGCTCCAGCAAGTGGGAATTCTTTTGTTCCTCCTCCCTATGAACCCAAACTACCATTCCCTGGTAGATTCAAGAGGCAACTGCTAGAGAAGTACAAGGCTTTGTTTGAGAAGCAAATGAGTGAAGCTCAGGTTGCAATGCCCATCATCGATGCTTTCATGTTGATTCCTCAATACAACAAGTTCCTGAAAGATGTTGTAGCTGCAAAGAAGAAGGAAATGAAAAGCATGATGATTCTTACCCATGAGTGCAGTGCCATCATCCAGAGGCTTGATGTTCCAAAGAAGTTAGAGGATCCAGGATGCTTCACACTACCTTGTGCTCTTGGAACTATGGTATTTGAGAAATGTCTCTGCGATTTGGGAGCTAGTGTAAGCGTGATGCCTTTGTCTGTTGCAAAGAAGCTTGGATTCATTCAGTACAAGAAGTGTAGACTCTCTCTGGTGTTAGCTGATCGTTCAGTGAAGTACCCTGTGGGTATCTCAGAGGACCTACCTGTGAAGATTGGAAGGTATGAGATACCTACAGATTTTGTGGTGCTTGAGAGGGGTGAGGAGGCTCAAGACCCATTGATTCTGGGAAGGCCATTCTTAGCTACAGCAGGAGCAATTGTTAAGGTGAAAGAGGGCACGATTGATCTCCATTTGGGAAAAGGGCATGTTCTCCACTTTGACATCAAGGAGAAAATGAAGAAACCAACTGTGTTCGGGAAAGCCTTCTACATTGAAGAGATGAGCACTCTTGCTGATGAGCACCTTGAAGAGTTACCACCTGAGGACGACGAGGAGGGAGCATCTCCCTCTACTCATTCCCCATAGAAGGTAACCCACTACTTTCCCTTGTATATACCATTTCGTTTTTGCATATTAGTTTTCTCTTTTTGGGTATCTCTCTCTCCTTGACAACTTAGACCCTGTGTCATTTAAGTTTGGGGGAGGTACCAAGTATTTGATCACGTTTGCTTTGATGATTTTGAGTCTCATGCATTGCATTATACATATATATTTGCATTAAAAAAAAAAATTCATTTAGTTTGCATCATTTGCATTTCTAGGAGAGTCTAGAGCATATATGTTGCATTTACTTGCATTGGGAGCAATGATTTGAAATGCCTTGTAAAGAACATTACTTTGCACCTGAGTAGCTTATGCACCTCTCAAAAACACTTGTATGCTTCGAGCCTTGAAGACTCTTTCTGAAACTTGTTGATTTCTGAAACTCAGTCTTTGAAGCCAACTACAACCTTATTTGAACTGAACGAACTTAATGCATCTTGCTCATGGTCCCTTGTGTACTGAATCATGGATATACACACTTGAGTTGTCACATCCTTTATGCCAATCTTTTTTGACAAACTCTAGTGGTACACCATTCCCAAAATCACTTCCTCATTTTAAGCTTTCATTATTTGATGAGTGAGGCATTTTTCGGAAAGCCTTACATGTGTATAATGTTGAGAGTATCGGGAACGACAATGCTTGGTCTTCATTCTTGCTAGATTAGGCACTCTATTGTCTAGCTATAGGTGGGGGTGAGTGTGGTGACTATGGTTTGGAAGCATGAAAAGTTCAAAGGAAAAGAATAGACTATTTGTGTTTAAATGGATAATCTTATTGGAATTAATAGATAAACGTTTAGCTCGAGTTTATGAAATGTCCTAGCCCCCGAAAAAAAAATATATATATATATATATAAAAAAAAAAAAGATAAAAAGAAAGAAAAAGGGGGCTAGCAGAGTTGTTTAGAGCTAAGATTTGTTTAGAAGTTGAGAAAATCCTTTATAGATTTCAAAGAAAAAGACTTTTATGTGCAAAGTATTCTTGGGATCTTTTGGTGAGAGATGGGAGTCGGGTTTGACATTGGGAAGTGATTGTGTAACATGTATGTTTGGGAAAAGGGTAGAACAATGGAGATTGAGCATTGTATGCATGAGTTGGTCTCTTTCTTAGATATATTATGTGCAATGTCAAGACTACTTGTTTTGAGAGTAAACCACTTTAAAAGATAATGGATTTTGAACCTCTTGACCCACTTGAATAAAAGCCTTCATTTACTCAACCAAATGATTTGGACCAATTGACCATTTGCAAGAATTCACTTGATGCTATGCTTAATGAACTTGAGAGTTGGCTGATTTGCATGTGTGAATGCATGATGATGAGTGTAGGGATGAAAAGAGTTGAGATAGGCCTAGAGAAGCTAGAGTATAATAAGAGAGGGTGTACTAATGCTGAATTTAGACGTTGATTTGAGTGCTTTGTGTGTTTCTTTTGGCTATGAGCTCCCACCTTCAAACCTCTCTCCCTATGGGTTCTAGAAAGTTCACTTGAGGACAAGTAAAAGAATAAGTTTGGGGGAGTTGATATCTTGCATATTCACATTGTTTTATCCATTTATTCATGTGCATTTTCATCATATAGTTTAGGATTTAGCCATGTCTAGGTTGCATTTTGTATACATATGTCTCCATTAGGTATTGGAGTACCACATGGAGTTCCTGGAGACATTTGGGTACATTTGGAGCTCAAGGGAGGTGATTAGAGTGATCATTGGACGAGCAATGCATGGGAGCGACCTACCGGAGCGACGCCATGAACTCGCTCGCCATCTACGCTTCGGAGCGACCTCCTAGAGCGACAAGGCGTAGTCGCTCCAGCTCCTAGAGCGACCTCACCGCAGCGACACCCAGAGGTCACTCGGGTTGTGTCGATTTGAGAGCGACGAACAAGCCGGGAGCGACCTCCTAGAGCGACACCCTAAGGTCGCTCGCGTCTATGGTTTCTGAGCAAGCCGGGAGCAACGTCTTCGGAGCGACACAGCCAGGTCGCTCGCGAGGAGACGACCCGGGAGTGACGTCTTCGGAGCGACACAGCCAGGTCGCTCGCGAAGAAACGACCCGGGAGCGACCTCTCGCAGCGACGTGCCGAGGTCGCTCCGCGTCTATTTGTTTGGCGAATTCATGATTTCTCAAGGGCCTTTTGGTCATTTCATTATGCACGTTTTTTCTTTTCAAAAACCTATGTTTTAAGTACCTTTGTAAGCCACCAAGAAAACAATCTCCTTCTGGAGAACAACTAGTAAAACTTCTTTTGATTCAGATTTCATTGCTTTCATCTTGTGTTCTTGTTGATTTCTTATCTATTTCTCTACATGATTAATCTAAAATCCACCATGAGTTTAAGAGAAATCATGGAGATTAGTGAGTAATCACCTTTTGAATTCATGGGTTAGGGAGATCAAGGGTGATTAGGTTAGTTCTAGGATGTTTTATTGTAGATCATTCTTGTTCCTTGCTAGTAGAGTATTCATAATGCATCTTATGAGTTGACCACTCAAAAGTTGATCTTTAGACATTTTCCACCCACGAGGTGTTTGATGAAATGTCTGAGACAACTCTCCTAAGCTTTTAACATACTTTACCAAAGACATTTGTTGTTAAAGGTGTTAAGATAGCCAATAGACCTGTTAGTAATGATTGCTTTCATATTATTCAACCAAAGACATTTGATGTTTGAGATATGTTAGTAAATGAACATTCATCTAGACATAGAGTTTGTTTAAGATTGTGTCTAAGCTTAAGGTTGATAGTTTGATTGATCTTTTGTCATCCTTAGTTCGAAACTTGATCACCCAAGGTCTAATCCCTATGCCCATAAGTTCTTTTTTCCCTTAGTAAAAAAAGTCATTTCATTTATCATTAATCATTAGTTTAAAAATCATCTAAATCATTGGTTGCACTTAGATTAAGTGAGTACTTGCATTCTCAGTGTTTTGATATCCCTCAGAACTGGTTCGACAATCACTATACTACAACATTTGTCTTAGGAGCCTTGAAAACTCCTAACATCCGTTTAGTTCGGTGTACAAGCAAAAACCAACAATTCCAAAGTGTTGTGCATAATGTGAAAACGTTTCAAAAAGGAATAACAATGCTTATTCCAATTCGTTGCGTAGATATGAAGTACATATTCTGATCTGCAGTACTTTTTGAGCATTTTCTGAAAACCGAGTTTCTTCGAGAAATTACAAACAAACAAAAGATAATATCGAGACTTTTTGGCTACTAGAAAGCCACTTTGATATTCTGCTAACGTCTCTACAATAAAAGGGGTTTCGAAAATCATTAGGGTATTACTGTTTTAGTCTTTAAATAGTGAAAGGATACCCTCTCCCTAAAACGTTATGCACATCACATTATGTCACATTTCACATTCCATTTCTTGTTAACTTCTGCTTTACAATTAGTGTTAATCTATGGAGAAAGAAAAACTCAAGGAGATGAGGATCAGAGACTTGAGAAAAGACTCGAGAGTTTGATCAAAGCTATTCTCACGAAAACAACAGTAGACCTTTGACCATTCTTCTCTCTTGATGACAACTGGGTCACGTTAAGAGGCGTTTAGGTCAAATTCAATAGTATAAGGATCTAACTGAATTAACTTTAATTTGTAACCGACCATATGTTAATCCAGTTTGTAACAATCTTTTAGTTTCATTGCAGCCAGTTAATTTATTTGATAACATAATAATTAGTCAAATTTTCATATTTATTTTTTTTGAATTAATCCTTGAGCTTTCTTTTTAGACGGTTAACTTGTTTTATTGATTTGCCAAAAAAAAAACTTATTTTATTGATAGCTAATATTATTCTTAGCTAATCTCTACAAAGTATCATGTTGATATATTTGTCTATGTAGCCGGATAATACAAAATTTGGATATACTATATTATTTGTAACCAGTCCATCAAATAGTAGAATTATTGTTACAAGAAGTTCAAATGTACAGAAAATTCATATATTTACTTCTATTTCTGAATTAGTCTTTTAGTTTCATTGTTAACCAGATAACTTATTTGATAACGTATAATAATTAATTATATTTTTATATTGATCTTTTAAATTGATCATTGAGCTTTATTGTTAGACAACAAACACTACAAGAAAACATATTTTTTACGAGGACGGTATTCGTTGTAAATTCGTCGTTAACATCGATACGCGTTTCGATGTTAAACGCTCGTCGTAACGGAGGTTTCGTCGTAAAGTCCTAGTTACGTTTACGAGGAAGTCAATTCCTCGTAAAGCGGAAGGAAACTATTCGTCGTAATGCCCTCGTAAATGGCGATGTAAATACCTCGTAATAGTTCGTTGTAAAAGCCACGTAAGGCTTCCACGTAAAGTCGATGTAAACTTTACGAGGACTTTACAACGACTCCATGTAAATTCCTCGTAAATGTTACGAGGACTTAACGTGGAATTTTACAACGAATTTACATCTCCATATTTAAAATATTAATTAATTATAATAATTATATAAATTTTATAAAACAATAATTTTAAAATTTAAAATATTTGAAATAAAATTAAATATGAAACCAAATAATTTTTTTAAAAAAAATATAAATTCATTAATTAAATAGAATTTATATTTTTTATACAAAACAAAAGAAATTAAAAAAGGAAACTAAAGGCCAACATCATCGTCATCGAAGTAGTTGGCTGAGGGGTTCGGTTCTGTAGACGTTCCTGCTTCGGGATCCGGCTGGCTCATCCCGAGAGCTGCTCGTCTCTCCGCCAAAGCTCTCTGCAAAGTTGGATTTCCCACCGCCATCACATCCAGCAAACCCTCGAGAGAGTCCAAACGCTGCTGCTGGGTATTCATGCGAGCCTGCATCCGGTCGTTGTCCTGGTCCCGTCTCGAATAGTATGACGAAGTCGACCTTGCAACTTCGTTAACGGAACCTATTCCGACCGTCCTTCCCTTCTTTCTAGGAGCCACCTATATGTATATATATAAAAACGTATTTAGAGTTAATAATAAAATAAAATAAAAAAAATTAAAATTATTAAATTTTACCTCCTCGAAGATCCGGTCGACCTCTTCGGTTGACAACTTGACGGGTAATCCATCTGCAGACTGTTGGGTAAGTTGCGTCTCTTGCTCTTCAACCCGAGACGCCACAGCGTTGAAGAGTTTTTCGGATGCAGGATCCACAAAAACCCCATCTGGTGAGGCGTGAGTCATCTTGAATAAGTCCGAGAGAGATGGCAAAACTCCCGTCTTCTCCAACTAATAAACAACAATAATAAATAAATTAAATATAATTAATAAATACAAGTTTAAAATAATGAAAATTATAAATTTAAATAAAACTTACAGCTTCAAGACGAATTCCGGCATGGGGTTTTTGGCCGGTTCTATGAACCATGGGCAAATGGCCATCTTTATCCCTCGTTCTTCGGGAAGCGGAGCAGGAGTTGGCTTTGCGGATGGAGCTGGGTTCGTTCCAATAGGTGATGAGGCCATCCCATGCTTCCTTTGTGACCCCGCTCGGCTTCCCCTCATAGCCGTAAATCTCCCACTTGTCCTTCCAATCGGAGACGGTATTGCAAAGACGAGTTTTCGCCTTTGCAATAAATTCGCTCTTCACCCTCTCGGTGATTCCTACGGACCAGTTCCACCTTTGCTGAAAAAACAAACATTTTAAAGATTAGAAAAAAAATAATAATTATTTAATTAACAATATAAATATTAATAATATGTAAATATAATTACCGCAAAACATTTAAACCACGTCGTTTTGACGTGATCGGGAGTCATGGTCCAGTTGGGATAAGGGCCGTCATAATATCCCTTCATCGTCTCTGAAACGCTCCGGCTAACACGGTTGTTAGCCCCAAACCTGCAAATATAACAAATTTGTTAAAAAAATTGTTCAAAGATTTTAAATTTTAAATTAATAATTTTATGTACTTACCAATAAGTACCCGGGGGTCTATCGGGGTCCAGAACGTGTAAACCCTCTCGTCCGGGCTGGGCAAGCAAATCCTCGACGGTGTATCTTGCGAATGGTGCATGAGCTGGCACCCGCAAATCGGGATGAACTGCAGCCGGTGGGGCAGGCTGATCCGGGGCGACAGGTGGAGCTGGTGGGGGAGGCATCTGAGATGGAAGAGGAGGAGGGGTCGAAGAAACTCTCCGAGATGTGTGAGAGTCCGGAACTGTCCCGGAAGAAGACGATGGACCGCTAGAGGAAGATCCATCGCCAAACAAATCCGCATACGTAGGTGCAGGAGCTGCTGGTCTCGGTCTAGGAGCCATCTAGAAAATTAAAAAAATTAAATTAATATATATCCTAAACGAATTGTTTAAAATAATTTTCTAAACTAATCATCTAAACTAATTCCGTTAACTAATCACCTAAACTAATTCCCTAAACTAATCACCTAAACTAACCACCTAAACTAAAAAAAAAAAAAAAAAAAAGATAGAGAGAGAAAGTTACCTTAGAGGGGGAGAGGAGTTAGGGAGGAAGATACGAGCAGTGCTCGTATGAAAGAGTTCTCCCATATATATAAAAACGATTTCCTCGTAACTTCGTCGTAATGTTACGAGGAAGTTACCAGACCCGTGTTTTTGTTTACGACGAAGTTACCAGGCCCGTGTTTTGGTTTACGACGAAGTTACCAGGCCCGTGTTTTTTCATTTACGACAAAGTTACCAGACCCGTGTTTTTTCATTTACGACGAAGTTACTAGGAAATAGTATTTTATGTTACGACGAATTTACATGGAAATAATATTTTATGTTACGACGAAGTTACCAGGCCCGTGTTTTTATTTACAATGAATTTACGAGGAAAGTATGAAACCCCGAAAATCAAATCCCTAAACCCCAAAGTTATCATCTTTACCATTATCACTCATTAATACTTTCATCCTCTTTATCCAACTAAAACCCTTAACTTCAACAAAATAAATTGTTTTACCTTAAGAAATAGATATTATACAAGACAACTTATAGTACACATACATTAAGTATCTCACTTAAGCAATAAAAAACAACATTGGGTACAATATTTTGTAAAGATAAAAACAACATTTGTTACATATATTACATCATTCTGAATCGTTTGAGTTCTCATCAACATCTGAACAGTCATCGTCGTCACTACAATCGAACTCGTCTTCACGTGCTTCATCTGTCGCATCTTCGGGAAGATCTTCATATTGATGGTTATTTGGGTCGATCATAAGATTTTCATCAAGTTGTTGATCAGGAACCTCAACTTCATTAATAGCATCTTCTTCTTGCAATGGTGGTTCTTCTCCAGCAACAATTCGTCCACGAGGTGTAATTTTGATAGTAGCCAACCAATTAATCCCAGAACTTCGAAGGCGAGGGTATGGAAGAAAGCTAACTTGTTCAGCCTGGGAAGCTAGGATGAAAGGCTCGAATTTGTTGTATCTTCTCCCAGAGTTGACATCCACAACACCAATTGGTGTTGAGATATGGAGGAGGACTATCTCTGACAACTGTTGTCCGGTTTCCTCCACGCGGCACCGTTTCCAGAGCTCCATAATAATCAATTTCTGCTAGGATCTGTTGTCCGGTGAGATATGGAGGAGGACTATCTCTGACAACTTTTTTGTATCTAAACAATGTCTTATTTCTTCGGTACGGATGGGAGATGGGAAGAAATCGACGATGACAATCAAACCAACAACTCTTTCTACCATTCTTCAGTTGAAAAGCATCTGTCGATCCACGACAAATTGGACAAGATAATCTTCCATGAGTTGTCCACCCAGACAATATCCCATAAGCAGGAAAGTCACTAATCGTCCAACTCCGTATCTCGTAGATATTGCATCCATCAGCCATTTTTTTTAGTTGTGTTTTTCAGTTTGGTAGGTAAAGGTTTAACAAGTATTTTACAACGCAATGTATTACTACGGATTTACAACTTTTTTACAAGGATTTTACATCCACTTTACAAGGAATTTAGTTAGGTATAAAGCACACTTAATACACGTTTCGACCAAGTATAACGGTAACCCGATTCGTTGTAAAATACTTGTTAAATTACAACGCCATTACGAGGAAATATAAGGAAATAGGATTCCTCGTAAAGTCCTTGTAACATTACAACGTCTTTACGAGGAAAGATAAGGAAGCAGGATTCGTCGTAAAGTCCTTGTTACATTACAAAGCGTTTACGTGGAATTTAATTTTTCACGTAAAAGCGTTGTAACTTTACAACGACTTTACGACGAAACAGTTTCGTTGTAATATTACATCCGCTTTACGACGAAACTGCTTTTCGTCGTAACGTCGACGTAATCTACTTGTAAATTTACGAGGAATTATGTTCGTTGTAAAACTTCGTTGTAAAGCCAGTGTTTTCTTGTAGTGAAATCTCTATCTTATCAATGCCTAAAATTATTCTTAGTTGATCTTTGAATTTTTTTATTCGGTTAACAAAATTTTTAAGTATTTCTATTTAATTATTTTACGCTAATATTATGTCTAGTAAGATAAATACAGTTTTATCCGGCTACATACCAAAATTTTGTTATTATGTATCTGTATAATATTTACCCACCAATACGTATACTTTCCCCAACTAAATATTTTCAAAATATTTCACTTAATGATCAATTGATCACCAACAAAATCATTACATATATGACTGTAACCAATCGTATGCAAATATGTGACTGTAAGTCTGTAAAAATCATGTATACCTTTTTTGTATACGGCTTCACACACAAGAACTATACACAATTGTAATTACACACATTTCTGCATGTAGAGTCGTAGAATGATTTTGTATTTTAATATAATTAGTATTGTCGTTTGCATCAAAGAAGCCGGTAGATAGGATTCACTCTCGCTTGTCTACAGTAACCTTTTAAAGACCTATAAAAATCTGTAAAAATATTCTTTTATATCTCCATGTAAACATAGGGTTACAATCGTCATTTTGACACTCACTTACACACCACGCGCTCCACTTTCCACATTCTTTTTGGTTTTTAGACTAATTCACTCAAAAAAAAATGAATTAATACCGACAAAAGAAAAAGAAACTCAAAACAACCCTTATATGTATCCGTGGATAATGGAACATGATCAATAGACAATCTGAGAGGGTGAAAAGAGGTATTTTTACCATCTTGTGTTGAACCTTGATATTAAGGTTTTGATCTCCTTGATCTCCTTAGTGAGCTTGTCCATTTTTCTGTCAAAAGATGCTTCAAGGTCTAAGACAAGTTTTTTTATTGTCGTCTCAGAGTTTTGTACAATCTTCAAGACTTGTCGCTGCAAACAATACAGCACAATGTTTAGCATCATACTCACCAAATCAATAGCACCATACTCACCAAATCAATAGCTGCATACTCACCAAATCACTCTCCAGTTCTGTAGGAGATTCAGACAAATGAAATGTTAAATTCTTCTTAGCACTGCAACTGAAATAAGCCTTTATGGCTTTGATTTTTCCTTGAACATAGTTTTCTTCTATCTGAAATCACAACATAATGAAACTGTGAAGAAGCAAAATCTTGTAGTGTCGTTCTTCTTGACAATGATTTACCTCAAGAGTTAGAGGAGGCGAGGAGAGCCTAGCTAGTTCTTCCAATTGTTCTAAATCAATATTTCTGGGTAGAAACATGATGATGTTTGGGGTGATGGATCGAGCAATACGAAACAATGAGTACCTACACAAAACAATCATAACTGTATAATATATTGAGTACAAACTCACATGAACAGTTACAAAATGACATGAATGTGTTGCCCGTCTTTTGGTTGAATAATGTCCAGTGTGTACCTCCCAACCTTGTTGTACATGGGTCCTCCCCATGGTGGGGAAAGAAACAATATATCTGCCTAGAAGATATATATAAATTAGGACAAGGCAAGAGTCTCTAGCACTTGCAGAGAAAGAAAGTTTACTTTGAGAGCCAAGTTAATGAAATCCCCAACGACATAGTCTACACGATCAACTACTCCATATACCGTTGCGTTGTTCACAGCCATTTTGATCTTCAGAGGATCGATGTCTATAGCAATCACAGATGAACATCTATTCCATAAAAAAAAAATTGGTTTAGTAAAACATCAAAAATCAAACAAGCTAGAGGAAGGAAGGAGACTTACACTTTAGTAAACTGGATGGTGTTACCACCAACACCTGAGAAGCAATCGATCACCATTTTCCCGCGGCATCTCTCTGCTTGTTTGACTGCAATTTCCTCGGGCGTCACTGAGTACTATCCTTCTTCGTCCATTGGATACCTTTGTCGTATAAAGAGAAGAGTTTGTAGCGTTGCTGCCGGTACTTGGAGGAGAGGTTAAGACTCGTACTTTGTTCTTTCTCAGTACAAAGGTCACCACGCGAGGAATAGCTTACGACAGGAGTATCTTTCTTCTTCGGCTTCTTCTTCTTCTTGTTAGTTTGAGGTTCACCTGTCCAAAGCTCAATCTCAGCCGCACCAAATCTTTTCTTGTGAGCTTCTTCAAGATCTCTCTCTTCGGCACACTTCTTAGCAAATCTTTCATAACCGTTTAAGCGAATAGTATTGTTTACCGCTTTGGTGAGGCGTTGGTAGATATACTTTGTTTCGTTCTTGTCCATACGATCACTCTTGTCGATGAGATCATTCTCTGCCTGTTGCATCTCTTCTTTGGTATAGAATTTACTTATGTAGTTTTTAAAACGGAGACTAATTTCATCACCCTTGATCATCGATATAAGACGCTCACTGAAAAGAAGTCTAGCTTTCTCTTCATCGCTCTCAAACCTCATCTGACAAATTCAAAAGAAAGAGATTATCAGAGTTTGTGCATCCATTAAGCAGCATCGAAATAACTAATCAGCATCCATTATCAGAAAATAGAGATTATCAAAATGACTAATCAGCATCCAACAAGCATCCATTAATCATACAGGTCTTTACTTAAAGAAATATGACCAAGTTATAAATTTCAGTGAAGCTATCTTACCGAAGTAGACGCAGCAGCTGCAGCATCACTGTTTTTCAAAGAAGCAGCTGCAGCATCACTGTTTTTCAACGAAACAGCTGCAGCAGCGTCGCTGTTTTTCAACGAAGAACCTCCCTTCTCCTTCTTGCTTTTCTTTTTGACCATCGTCGTCCTGAATTTTTCAGAACCTGATCATAATCATTTTCAAGAATGATAAGTACAATTAGAGAATCTACAGAATGATAAGTTAAACAATCAGCAGCATCATTTTCGCAATCAACTAGATCATCACAATAGTAGAATTAGAGAATCTACAACTGTTTCCATTGCAATTAGTAGAATTAGATCTAGAGCTGCAAAATGGTTGGGCTCTCCAATGGGCTTCCATGTTCAAATATATTTGGGCTTCCATTAGTTATAACCATATTTCCAGATGGGTTTTAAATGGTCAAAATTGGGAAACCAATTAATCTATGGGTGTTTGTGGATTTGGTTAATATGAACATGGAGCGGCCCAATTAAAAAAAAATTATAGGGTTTCCAAAATTTGGGAGAAAATTGGAAAATTTCATTTCATCATGAAAGAGAGTTTCTGCGACTCCTTTGGCAATTTTGGTGATTGAAACTGAGTTCCATCGGAGAAATTGAGTTTTCCCACCAAAACCGGAATATCAAGTTTTTCCACCAAAACCGCAAAATCGAGTTTTCCCGCCAAAACCGCAAAATCGAGTTTTCCCGCCAAACCGCAAAATCGAGTTTTCTCGCCAAACCGCAAAATCGAGTTTTTCCGCCAAACCGCAAAATCGAGTTTTCCCGCCAAACCGCAAAATCGAGTTTTCCCGCCAAAACCGCAAAATCGAGTATTCCCGCCAAAACCGCAAAATCGAGTTTTCCTGCCAAAACCGCAAAATAAACCGCAAAATCGAGTTTTCCCGCCAAAACTGGAAAATCGTGTTTCTACCAAAACTGAAAAATCGAGTTTTCCTGTCAAACCCGAAATATCGAGTTTTCCTGCCAAACCCGAAAAATCGAGTTTTCCCGTCAATTTTCTTATAGATTAAAAATTAAAAAATTTCTTATATGGTCTATTATGGACTCCATGGCAGTCCATGTAAACATGGATGTTAGTGGGTATGATCCTTAATGTACATGGTTCCTAATGGACATGGTTATTCTTTGTTCACCAACAATAAATGGATAAAGTACGTGGGCTAAAGGATGTGGGCTAACCCAGTTTACAGCTCTAATTAGATCATCGCAATCAACGACTCTTTCCATTGCAATTAGTAGAATTTGATCATTTTCGCAATCAACTCGATCATCACAATAGTAGAATTAGATCATCGCAATCAACGACTGTTTCCATTGCAATTCACGATTCACATACAGGATTCTCGAATCTGATGCACGATCGCTAATTTCAAAACTTAACAACGAACAAAATCGAAAACGAAACGAGCGAAAAGAATAGCCCTGTTCTTTTGCTGGACGCAGTGCGTCACAAAAATATAAAAGAATTTTAAAGGACATGTCAGCAATAAATTAAAATACAGAGTCAAAAGATTGACGCAAGCCACACGTCAAGATTGTCCGGGAGACGCTGCATTTTACAGCGGCGAAGAAATCGCCGAAAAGATCACTTGCGACAGTCGCCGGCAGGAAGTATATAAAGACGCTACGTTTGCAATTCTCTGTTTTGTTCGTTAAATTTTGATTTTCGCCGCTGATGCTGCGTCCCGCAAAAGAACAGGGCTATTCTAGTTCACGATTCGATGAAAAATTCATTGTTGACGATGTGATTCACATACCGAGATTAACGAACTGGCTGATAGATGGATGAGAAGACGATCAGATCGCCGTTTCTCTCTTCCGTCGGCTCTTCTTCTCTCCGTCTGTGCTTGGCGGGACTTGACAGTAACAAACTCTTAAAAATTTAAGATATTTTGGTAATATATTTCGGTAATATATTTCAAAATTCTTGTTATGGGCCGATGGGCCTTATACAGGGTTTTTGAACTTTTGGTCTTCTTATTCTCTAGTATTGTGCATTTGGTTTGCTCTCAGATTCCTCGAAGAAAGTGCGTGCATCTGGAGGCAGTGGCGGAGGCTACGCCCGGAATCCGGGCATGGGTCCGGCTGGTCGGACCAACTCCGCATCATCCGCGGCGTCTCCGACTTCTTCTTCTTCATCCGTTCAACAGCAACAGCAGCAGCAGCTGGCGTCTAGGCAGGTAAAGAGTTACGAAGATGAACTGAAAGTTGCAAAGTATGTTGGAATTGTGGATTGTGTTCGTTTAGAGGAGAAAACTGATCTTTGTTGTTTACCAATTTTTGTCCCTTAATCTTGCTTTTATTCAGTTTAGTGGGGGGTTTCAACTGTTTCTCAGTTCAGTAGTTGCCAATTTATTTAAATTGAAGCTGCGTAGTTAGTTGAGTAACGCTATTTGAATTCTCTATTTGCCAATATATATATGTACAAACGAATAGTTGCTCTGAATTCTCTAATAAATTATTGCAGCAGCAGCAGGTGAGAAACTCAGAGGCAAATGATGGCATGTTTGCGTATCATGCTGGTGGGGTTCAGGGGATGATGGGAGGTGGCAACTTTTGTTCTTCGTCTGGCTCTATGCAGCACCCTCAGCAACCTAGGAGATTATTTGACTCTCCTCAACCACAACCACAACAACAACAACAGGGTTCTTCCCAAGAGGGCCAGCAGAATTTTAATCCAATGCAGCAAGCGTATCTTCAGTTTGCTTTACAGGCACAGCAACAAAAAGCACAGCAGCAAGCTAGAATGGGAATGCTGGGTTCATCTAAGGATCAAGACGCACGGATGGGTATGTTGAACATGCAAGGCACGATGCCGCAGATCCAGGCATCTAATCAGGCTCAGGCCTTCTAATCCATCTGCTGAACAGTTTACTCGCGGTGAAAGGCAGATGGAATCAGGTCCTCAACAAAGGAACGAGACAAAACCTCATCCTCAGCAAGTTGGAACCGGACAACTAATGCCTGGAAATATCATTAGGCCTATGCAGGCACCACAGGGTCCACAGGGTGTCAATAATATGGGGACCAACCAACTTGCGCTTTCACAGCAGTGGCAGGTGATGCAGGCATGGGCGCGCGCGAGCGTAATATTGATCTCTTGCATCCTGCCAACGCCAGCCAAATGATGCACATACTCCAGGCAAGAATGGCTGCCCAACAGAAAGCTAACGAAGGCAGTGTGGGTTCACAGTCAGCATCCCAGTGTCTAGCCAGCCATCTTCATCTTCAGGTGTTCCAGGGGAGAACTCACCTCGTCCCAGCTCTACTGGTGATATCTCTGGGCATGTCAGGATCAGGGAAGGCCAGACATGCAATATCTACATTTGCCTCGACTTCCAGTCCCAGAATGATGAACCCTGCTGCGAATCCCTTCTCCGCCCAAGGGAGAGATAATCCACTGTATCCTCGTCATTTAGTTCAGCCTACAAATGGGACGCCCTCAGGAAATTCCATGCAGACGTCTGCAAATGAGACACATGTTTTGGATCACACTGCGTCTACAAATAAAAGTTTAGGTTCTGCTGAGCATTTGCAAATGCAGCAGCCTAGGCAGCTGAATGCACCCAGTCCAAAAGCTGCTCTATCTGACGCTGGGTTACCTAGTAAATCTTCCCTTCAGAGTGGACGGGGGACCAAACAAGCACAGCAGCGATCAGGATTTACCAAACAACAACTCCATGTTTTCAAAGCCCAGATACTGGCATTTCGTCGTTTGAAGGTGTTTACCTTTGTCTGTTTCTTCATTTATTATTATTTATTATTATTTATTCTGATGTATATGTTGCTGGCGATGTATCATTGACTTCATAACCTTTCTACAAATCACGTTGTTTGATTTTCTTTCCTTTTGCTTTTTAATTGGCAGAAAGGAGAAGGTTCTTTGCCTCGGGAGCTTTTTAAATCTATTGCTCCACCACCGCTTGAAGTACAGACGCAGTTCCTGTGAGAGTTCATGTTCAGGATAAATCTTCAAATAAAACTGTAGAAAACCAAGCAAGGTCACTGGAGTCTGGCAAAGAGTCTAAGACTGCTGCTTCTTCAAATGGACAGATTTTTGCTAAAGAGGCAGATAATGGTGGAGATACAGAAGTACCTTTGGCGACGGGCCACAGCCAATTATTTCAAAATCTAGAAAAAGAAGCTGCTTCTACTGATGCGGTTACGAAAGAGGAGCAACAAACTGATGCATTCCCAGTTAAGTCAGACCAAGGAGCAGATGCTAGTACTCAACAGACTCCTAGAAGTGATTCTATTGCTGATAAGGGAAAAGCTGTTGCATCTGATGGAAGCCAATCTAATGTTCCGCCACAAGCAATCTCTCCCCCGCAGCCTAAGGATACAGCCTCTGCAAGGAAATATCATGGACCATTGTTTGATTTTCCCCTTTTCACTCAAAAACATGACACTTATGGATCTGCAACAGCCAATGCCAGTAACAATCTCACATTAGCTTATGATATCAAAGACCTGATCTGTGAAGAAGGTGCATAATTCTTTAACAAAAAAAAACAACAGACAGTTTGAAAAAGATAAATGGTCTACTAGCAACAAACTTGGAAAGGAAAAGGATTAGGCCGGATCTTGTTTTGCGGCTTCAGATTGAAGAGAAAAAGCTCAGGCTATCGGCTCTTCAGTCTCGTGTTAAAGATGAAGTGGATCGACAACAGCAGGATATAATGTCCATGCCTGATAGGCCATACCGTAAATTTGTGAGGTTGTGCGAATGACAACGCCTTGAAATGAATAGACAAGTACCGGCCAACCAGAAAGCTGTTAGAGAGAAGCAGCTGAAAACCATTTTTCAGTGGCGTAAGAAAATCCTTGAGGCTCACTGGTGTATACGTGATGCACGCACTGCTCGTAAAGGGGGAGTTGCCAAATACCATGAAAAAATGTTGAGAGAGTTCTCGAAGAGACCGGATGTTGGCCGGAACAAAAGGATGGAGGCATTGAAAAATAATGATGTAGAAAGGTACAGGGAGATGTTGCTGGAACAGCAAACAAATATACCTGGTGAAAGATATACTGTTCTCTCTTCATTTTTTACCCAAACGGAAGATTATCTCCATAAACTTGGAGGTAAGATTACTGCCACAAAGAATCAACAGGAAGTGGAGGGGGCAGCGAATGCTGCAGCAATTGCCGCGAGATTGCAGGTATACATATTGCTTCTATACTTTACCTTTACTCTATATAAATTTCAGCATAAATGTTGACTTTGCATATCTTAGAGAGTAGAATTCTTCTTTTTCAAAGTTATTGTTGATGGTAGCTTACCTTTTCTCGTTCTTGATGCAGGGCCTTTCAGAAGAAGAGGTCAGGGCGGCAGCTGCTTGTGCTCGGGAAGAAGTTGTGATCAGAAATAGATTTGTGGAAATGAATGCGCCAAAAGATAATTCATCTGTTAACAAGTAAGTCATTACACAGACCAAACAAATTTGGATGGGGGAAATAGCAAAGTAATAGTTGTTTCTCATAACTTATCAGCCAGTGCAGCTTACTGCTGAAAATGTATGTGCTGATCTGTAAAATACCTACGCTCAGACTGTACACAACGCACAATTAGGAATCTCCTTGGATGCTGCCTTTAGCGTTTCCCTTACCCGTTTTGTTATGCCTTACTCTAGGTATTATACTTCTGGCTCATGCTGTCGATGCTCAATTACCAGCTGGTATCTCTTTCATACAGGCTCTGTGTCGTTGTATTGTGAATTCTTTTCTCTGTTGTGCCACATTTTACTGGTTTCTAAGGTGTTGTGCTCTGTGCCTTTTAGGTTGGACTGCAATGGATGCTCTCCTTGTATAATAACAAATTAAATGGGATCTTGGCTGATGAGATGGGTCTTGGAAAAACTGTGCAGGTTAATTATGCTCTCAGCAGGGATTCCTGGATTTACTGTACTTGCAGTAAAGCGTTATATGTTTCTGTTGGCACTATATACTGACTTTTTTTGGTTTTCGCTGTGTAGGTGGCACTGATTGCTTACCTTATGGAGTTCAAGGGGATTATGGACCACATCTCATCATCGTTCCCAATACTGTTCTGGTGAACTGGAAGGTTTGTGATCTGTGTTAGAGTCTCTTATAATTTTCACAGAAACCATGCACGAATGGTTTATTCGAGACCCCGAGTCTATAAACTCATAATTCCTCAACTCACTTTCCCAGCAAGTCTCTTTTATCCATTATTTATGCTTAACTTTGACTCTAGCCTGTTAGTTGTGCTGACATGACCATTTCCAGTTGATGAACTCGTCTGTTTTCCTTAGAGTACTTGCCAGCTAATAGAGCGGAAGTAACCAAAGGTAACCGATAACGCGAAGGTAACGTTGAATTCTGAGAATGTCCGTTATCTAAGCCTTCTTAAGTCTGTTGAATTCTTAGAGAATGCCTAGAAGTAAGGATTTAAGAGTTGTTTAACACAAAGCTCTAAGTTTTATAAATCAATAATCAAAAGTAGTGACTCTCACAAATCAAGAGCTCACTATATATAACCACATGAAAATTCCTAAGTCCTTAGGGATTAGAATCTAATCTTTTATCCTTAAGTCTTAATCCTAATCTTTTAAGTTAAACTATGTTTATCTAGAATAAAAATAAAAGGAAACTAGAAATCGAAAACCCAACCGAAATAGGATGCTTTATGCTGCATCAGGCTCCTCCCGTACGAGCGATTCGTCCACGAATCCGGAAAGGATGTCATCGTCAGGTTCGTACTTGAATAAGTGCTTGACATTGAAAACGTTGGCAGTATGGACATGGGGAGGCAAAGCCAGGCGATATGCATTTGCATTAATTCTCTCGACGATCTCCACCGGTCCTAACTTTCTTGCTTTCAATTTGTTGTATTGTCCTACAGGAAACCTGTCTTTAGTTAAAACAGCCCACACCTGATCACCCACTTGGAAATTTACTTCACGCCGATGCTTATCTGCAGCCCTTTTATACTTAATAGCAGTACCCTGCAGATTGTCCTGGGCGCGAGAATGCACTGTAGACAGCTCGGCAATGAGCTCGACTGCCCGACCATGGAACTCGCCAGTTTGAGGCAACGTCGTTAAAGACAACAGACCGCGAGGCACGATTCCATAAACGACTTTAAAAGGACTGAAGCCAAGAGAGCGGTTATAGGCATGGTTATGCGCAAACTCCGCCTGGCACAGGAGAGAATATCATGACCGTATGTTATCTCCTACTAAACATCGCAACATGTTACCCAAAGAGCGATTGACGACCTCAGTTTGACCATCCGACTGTGGATGGTACGCAGAACTCATATCCAAACTTGTTTTAAAAAGCTTCCAAAGCGACCTCCAAAAATGACTAATGAACCGAACATCGCGATCAGAAACTATAGACTGCGGAAGACCGTGTAGTCGATAGATTTCACGAAAGAACAATTGAGCAACTTGAACCGCATCAGTTGTCTTTTAACACGGAATAAAGTGTACCATCTTGGAGAAACAATCAACGACGACAAAGATTGAATCGTATCCGCGTTGTGTCCGTGGTAAACCAAGAACAAAGTCCATGCTGATGTCGCTCCACGGCTGCGTCGGAATGGGTAATGGCAAGTAAAGACCCGCGTTGGAGGCTTGGCCCTTACCGCGTTGACAAGTCGTACACCGAGACACAAATCTCTCCACGTCTCGCCGCAAAGATGGCCAAAAATAGGAATCAGTGACCCACTTTAGGGTACGATCGCGGCCAATATGACCCTCGTTATGCAACTCCTGGATGATCTGTAACCGCAAACTGCAAACTGGTACACAAAGGCGATTGTTTTTGAAGATGAACCCTTCCACAAACGAGAAATCAGAACGAACTCCATGCGTAAGATCCATCCAGATCGGGGAGAAGAACGGATCCATCGGGTATAAATCAGCGAAAATGTCGAACCCGGGAACCAAAACACGTAACGTGGAGACCAAGGCGTGACGTCGACTCAAAGCATCGGGAACTTTATTAAGTTTTCTGGCCTGGTTTTTGATAACAAACGTAAACTTCTGTAAATAAGCAGTCCTGCGATCCTAAATACTTTAAGGCCACATGATCCGTGAACAAGACGAACTCCTTGTGAGCCAGATAGTGTCGCCAATGCTTGACGGCTTGAACAATTGCATAAAACTCAATGTCGTATGTGCTGTAACGACTGCAAGCTCCCGCCAATTTCTCACTATAAAACGCCATGGGCCGTCCGAGCTGACTGAGGACCGCTCCGATTCCCAATTTTGATGCATCGCAGTGTAGCTCGAAAGGAGAATCGAAGTCGGGAAGCACCAATATAGGAGCCGAAGTAAGTTTGTCTTTTATGGTGGAGAATGCTACTGACGCCTCTGCGGTCCAAGCAAAAGAAACCCCTTTCATACAATCAGTTATTGGGGCCATTATATCACTGAAATTGTGGATAAAACGCCGATAAAAGGACGATAGGCCATGGAAGCTTCGAACTTTGGAAATCATGGTCGGTGTAGGCCAAGAAGCGACGGCTTCGACCTTCTGCGGGTCTACTCTCAATCCCGTGGATGACACTACGTAGCCCAAGAACAAGACCTCAGATGCTCCGAACTCACACTTATGTTTAGCAAACAATTTTTCTTTGCGCAAGGAAAGTAATACCTCACGTAAATGCGCCAGATGCTCTTCAAGTGTGGTGCTGAAGATAAGGATGTCGTTGAAATAGACGACGACGAAACGTCCAATAAAGGGGCGGAGGGCTTGGTTCATGACGCGCATAAATGTGCTTGGAGCGTTAGATAACCCGAAGGGCATGACCAACCATTCAAAAGTCCTTCTCGGGTTTTAAACGCTGTCTTCTACTCGTCTCCTGGACGAATACGAATCTGATGGTAACCGCTTTTAGGTCCAATTTGGTGAAGATAGATGCCTTGCCGATTTGATCTAAAAGATCATCAAGTCTTGGTATCGGAAATCTATATCGGGTCGTAATTTTGTTGATAGCCCGACTCTCAACACACATACGCCAAGAACGGTCTTTCTTTGGAATTAATAAAGCTGGAACTAGGCAAGGACTCAAACTCTCTCGAACGTACCCTTTGATAAGAAGTTTCTCCACCTGCCGACGAAGTTCTTCATGTTCCTCAGGACTCATACGATAGTGTGCGCGGTTGGGTAGAACCGCGTTGGGCACCAGATCATTATGTTGTTGTATGTCACGTAAAGGTGGCAATCCCGCTGGTAATTCGTCGGGGAACAAGTCATCAAATTCCTGAAGAATAGAAGAGAAAGCTGGCGGACAAGGTTGTTGTTGGACTGGCGGTGGTGTGACGGCAACCAATGCAAATAGTGGCTGTGAGTCACGGAGTTCTTGTTCAAATTGCGACTTGGAGATAATCAGCAAGTTTTTCTTTGGTGGCAGCTGTTTGTTGGTCCTCGAGCTTGCTTGATCTGTGTCCGGCGTCGGAAGTAGTGTAATCCTGCGACCCTCAAACATGAATGAGTTCGTGTTTGTTTTGCCGTTGTGTATGACTTCTCTGTCGTATTGCCAAGGTCATCTAAGTATGATATTTGAAACATCCATAGGGGTGATATCACAATATAAATTGTCCTTATAGAAGGACCCGATAGAGAGAGTTAATAATGCTCGCTGAGAAACCTAAACTTCTGCGCCTGTTTGCATCCATAGCAATCTGTAAGGATGAGGATGATCTTCTGCTGTGAGCGCAAGTTTACGGACAGCTTCCTCAGATATCACATTCGCCGAGCATCCCGAATCGATAACGAAGCGACAAACTTTTCCCTTGACCGTACAAGTAGTGGTAAATAGAGACGTTCGTTGCCATGTTTCGTTGGTTTTTGGGGCGAAACAGCTGCGGCGTAGCATGAGGAATGTACCAGTATCTCCATGAACTTCTTCTTCGTCAACCTCCTCTCCTTGTTCATCGTAATCATCATAAATAGGTTCGTCAACGCACTCTCGATCAGTTGCAAGCAGACCACGACGACCAGCATTAGGGCGCGACGGACGAGCTTCGGCTGCTGCTGCGACGGCTTCTACCGGGCGTGCGTTCGAATTCTGGCCAGTTGAGTTTGTTGTAGCTGTGGTGGATTTGGAGTCATCAGCAGTTGTTGTATTGCGTGGGCGATTGTTTCCAGTCCACTGGGTAGCTCCTAAACGTGTCTGTTGTTCGACCAGCAAAGCTCTTTGGCGTGCTTCGGCGACAGAGCTAGGATCAAACTGGTGTAGCATGTTCTGGAGTTGAGGACGGAGACCTGCGAAAAATCGAGCCACAAGCTGGTCCTCGGAGTCATGAATATCAATACGCGTAAGCATCTGGTTGAATTCATTAGCATACTCTTCGACGGGACGCGCTCCTTGTCGGATATGGTGAAACTTCTGGAATAGGAGACGCTCAAAGTTGTATGGTATGAAAGTTTTGCGCATATGCTTTTTCAACTTGTCCCATTCTTGAATCTTTTCTTTACCACGGTGAGTCCGTGTTAACTTAACTTGATTCCACCATGATGCGGCGTGGCCGCGGAATCGAGTCGCTACATAAGAGACTTGTTTGTTTGCCGGAACCTCCTTGAACTCGAGGAATTCGTCGGCGGCAACAAACCAGTCAAGTAAGTCTTCTGGTTGCGAGCCACCATGATACTCGGGGATATCGAGTTTGATACCCATTGACCATCGTGCGTCATCGTTGTTCCGGCGCTGGTGTTGACGGTTTTGTTGACGATGCTGGTTGTTGTCGCCGAAGGGATTGGCCAGGTCATCGCCGTCATCACGTACTTCGAAAACAGGGTTGTTGTTGTGGCGTTGTCGTGGAGCTGCGTGGGCGTCGTCTGCTGCGTTTGCTGCAAGGGAGGTCTGCACTCCAGCTTGAACTCCAGTCTGAATTGCTTCAGACAAGGTTCGTTTCATATTATCTTGAAAATTCTCCTGAAAGTCCTCCAGGAACTGCTGCATCTGTGTCCACTCGTTTGGACGAGGTGCCATTGAAACCGAAGATCGATAATCACGCGTAGAAACGTAATTAAAAGGTCTCTGATACCAACTAATAGAGCGGAAGTAACCAAAGGTAACCGATAACGCGAAGGTAACGTTGAATTCTGAGAATGCCCGTTATCTAAGCCTTTTTAAGTCTGTTGAATTCTTAGAGAATGCCCAGAAGTAAGGATTTAAGAGTTGTTTAACACAAAGCTCTAAGTTTAATAAATCAATAATCAAAAGTAGTGACTCTCACAAATCAAGAGCTCACTATATATAACCACATGAAAAGTCCTAAGTCCTTAGGGATTAGAATCTAATCTTTTATCCTTAAGTCTTAATCCTAATCTTTTAAGTTAAACTATGTTTATCTAGAACAAATATAAAAGGAAACTAGAAATCGAAAACCCAACCGAAATAGGATGCTTTATGCTGCATCACCAGCTCTTGCTATCTTTTGTCGACTTCTATCTGATAATTCTATACACGATTAAGGTTTTTCTTTTTCTTTTGCAGAGTGAACTCCATACTTGGATGCCATATGTTTCATGCATATATTATGTTGGTACAAAGGATCAACGTTCAAAGTTGTTCTCTTAGGTAAATCTTTGAAAACGCTACATTTGCTCCAGATTTTGATTGAACATCTGATAAGAACAACTTATCTCTTTTGTATAAACTCTCAAGAACAAAGGAAAAGAACAATTTTTAAAAAATGAATGAAACAAAGTTCCCAGAGACGTTAAAGGACTCTCTCTGCCTACTACAACTTGGATCACCCAATTGATAAAGACAACAAACGACTCTCTCTACTTTTATAGACTCTATGGACCTCGTGAATGCCCACAGACGTTTGCGTTTGCCACCAGCGTTTGCGAGTCACGACAAGCACACCCACAACAGGCCATGTGCAGCAACATCTACATGATAACGACCTTTATTCCTTTCTCTTATTATTCCCTAGCCATCTGTCCTTCTCATCACTTCTCTTTTGCTTGGCCTCTACGCCTGTAGTGAAAGAGGATCGGGGGCCGTTCTACTTCGTACGTATCATGATCTTTCTAAGGATTTTCTCGTAAGGTCATGTGGAAAACTTTGGATTCTGCATAGAATTCTTATAAAGCTACAGAGGACAGGCCATCGTGTATTACTCTTCAGTACAATGACTAAACTCCTTGATATCTTGGAAGAGAATTTGCAATGTAGGAGGCTTGTATACCGAAGAATAGATGGGACTACCAGCCTAGAAGATCGGGAATCAGCTATTGTGGACTTCAACGATCCTGATACTGATTGCTTTATTTTCCTGCTTAGTATACGTGCAGCTGGAAGGGGTCTCAACCTTCAGACTGCTGACACAGTTGTGATATATGAACCCCAAGAATGAGGAACAAGCAGTTGCCAGAGCCCATCGTATTGGGCAGACGAGGGAAGTAAAAGTGATTTATATGGAAGATGTTGTTGAAAAAATTTCCAGACATCAAAAAGAGGACGAGCTTAGAAGTGGTGGTTCAATGGACCTAGAGGATGACTTGGCTGGGAAGGACCGGTATATAGGATCTATTGAGGGTCTCATTAGGAATAATATCCAACAGACATGGCTGATGAAGTCATTAATGTTGGGCGTTTTGACCAAAGGACGACTCATGAAGAGCGGAGAATGGCATTGAAGACTTTATTGCATGATGATGAGAGATATCAAGAAACCGTACATGATGTACCTTCTCTCCATGAGGTGAACATGATGATTGCCAGAAGCGAGGAAGAAGTTGAGTTATTCGATCAGATGGATGAAGAATTTGACTGGACCGAGGAGATGACTTGTCATGAGCAGGTGCCTAAGTGGCTTCGAGCTAGTACCAGAGAGGTGAATGCTACTGTTGCTGATTTGTCTAAGAAACCGTCAAAGAACATGCTGTCAAGCAGTAATCTAATTGTGCAAACTGGCGGGCCTGGAGGTGAGAGGAAATTGAAGATGACATTGGAGAATACTCTGATGACAGCTCTGCGGAAAAGAACATTGATTCTGGGAACGAAGAAGAGGGAGACCTTGGACAATTTGATGATGATGAGCTAACTGGTGCTGTTGGTGATCACCAGACCAACAATGGGTGAATCTTATGGAGAGATTATCCTCCGCGGTCTGGTAGTTATAAAAAAATCCCTCCCCAGGAAGATACCGATTCTTCAGAATCTTCGCCAGAAAATCAGAGATCGAAAGAGATGGCTTCTCCTGTTTCTTCAAAAAGAGTTTGGCTCTTTGTCTGCATTCGACACTAGGCCAGGTTCTGTCTCAAAAAGACTGGTAGGCACCTGATTTTGTCTTGCATGCCTATCTTCTTCTTTTTCGTTTGTGTAATGTTTCTTTCTTTAATAATGTTGAACAGGAAGATGACCTAGAAGATGGAGAAATAGGAGCCTCTGGGGATTCTCACAGAGATCTCCAACGATCCTATGACCGTGATGAAGGGGAGGAGAACAGGTTTTGCAACCTACAATAAAACGGAAACGGAGTATTCGTATGAGACCCCGTCAAACAGCAGAAGGAACAGACGGTAGTGATATGCCTGCAGCTCAGCAATTGCAAGTGGATCGTAGCTGTCGATCAAAACTGAGAACAGTTGGTGACTCACATGGTTCAAGACAAGATCAGACTGATTCATCCTCGAGGCTTAGGAGTTTACCTGCAAAGTATTAACAAGAAAGATCAAAACGACACAGCTTCGGTTAAGGACCACAAAGGCATGGGTCAGGAGAAGCAGAGGCCCAAATCAGAAGAGAGCCCAAGCGCCAACATTGAAATTTTGCCCGCTCAACGGCTATCTTTGAAGCAGAAAGAAGAAGACAAAATCGAAGTACAGAAGTTGACGCAAGAGAGAAGAGATGAGAATGGAGTAAGCTTGTACAACAAGTTCTCAGCCCTTGATCTCCTGGACGACTGAGATTATCACATCTGTCTAGGGTTTTCACTGTTAGGGTTTTCGTTTAAAGGCTATAAATAAGTAGATCTTGCAATAGGTTTTCTTAAGGAAAAAGAAATGAAATTTCAGTAAAGAAAGAAAGAGATTCATCTTCTTCAAATCACTTTGATATAAACTTCTTTATGGTATCAGAGCCAGGGCGATGGAACCTTACACGCCACCATCTCTGAAGATCGTAAACTCGGTCACCGTCAAACTTACTGACAAAAACTGCATCTTGTGGAAGCGTCAGTTCGAGGCGTTTCTTAACGGTCAGGGTCTCCTGGGGTTCGTCACTGGATCTACACCTCCACCACCAGATGCCATTCCCGTACCTAACATCAACGGTACTATCACACCGGTGCCAAACCCAGACTCTGCCCTATGGTTTCAAACAGATCAAGTGATACAGTCGTGGCTTCTGGGGTCGTTTACTGAAGACATTCAAAGCATTGTGCTTCACTGCACCACTTCTCATGAGATCTGGCTTACTTTAGCAAGCCACTTCAACAGAGCTTCCTCATCTCGACTGTTCGAGCTTCAACGCAAACTTCAGACTATCTTCAAACAAAACAAGACGATGGTTGAGTATCTCCGTGAGATAAAAACCATCTGCGACCAACTCACGTCGATTGGTAGCCCTGTTCCTGAGCGTATGAAGATATTCGCAGCTCTTTTTGGTTTAGGAAAGGACTACGAACCAATCAAAACGAGCATTGAAGGATCTATGGATGGAAGTCAAGATCCAATCTTTGATGACATCATCCCTCGCCTCACTGCGTTTGATGACTGTCTTCAGAGTTATCAGGTGGACACCGGAGTGACGCCTCATCTGGCGTTTAACACCACCAGAGGAAGACCGTTCTTCAACAGAAACAGAGGAAGAGGTCGTGGCAGTAGAGACTTCTTCTCAACCAGGGGACGGGGGTTTCCACAACACATATCTTCGTCATCGTCATCAAGGTCATCAGTGTCGTCAGATGGTGATTCAAGACCAGTGTGTCAGATCTGTGGGAAAACTGGTCACCTAGCCATGAAGTGTTGGCTTCGTTTCGATAACTCATATCAGCTCCATGAGATGCACAATGCTCTAGCTGCGCTTCGCATATCAGAGATCACGGACGGAGCTGGACATGAGTGGTTTCCAGACACTGGGGCGTCGGCTCACGTCACAATCTCACCAGCTCATCTGCATCAGTCCAATCCTTACAATGGCTCAGACTCAGTCATGGTTGGGAACGGCGAGTTTCTCCCTATAACACACACGGGTTCATCAAACATTGCTTCTTCCTCAGGTAACCTAACACTCAAAGATGTTCTGGTTTGCCCTAATATTGCTAAGTCTTTGATGTCTGTTTCGAAATTCACCAAGGATAACGCATGTGGTTTTGATTTTGACTGTGACAATGTGCGTGTATATGATAAGGGAACCAAGAGGGTTCTTCTAATGGGAAGAAACACTAAAGGGTTATACAAGCTGAGGAGTTCAGCTGCTCATGCCTTCTTTACAACCAGACGTGTTGCTGCTAGTGATGAGGTGTGGCACCAACGGCTAGGACATCCCAACCCTCTTATCTTACAACACCTATCTTCATCTAGGAACATCGTGATCAATAAGGGCTCCAAGTCTCAGTGTAATGCGTGCAAGCTTGGCAAGAGTACAAGACTACCTTTCAAGGCGTCTTCTTATGTTGCTACACGACCACTGGAACGAATCCACTGCGACCTATGGGGACCAGCACCAGTAGCTTCTGTTCAAGGATTTCATTATTATGTAATTCTTGTAGACAATTTCTCTAGAAACAATTGGTTGTTTCCTTTAAAGAAGAAGTCAGACTTCATGTCAACATTTGTTGCGTTCCAAGAACTTGTTCAGAATCAATATAGTACTAAGATTGGTTCTTTCCAATGTGATGGTGGAGGAGAGTTCATTAGTACACAGTTTCTGCAACACTTGGAAACCAATGGCATCAAACAGTTAATCTCATGCCCATATACTCCACAACAAAACGGACTTGCAGAAAGGAAACACAGACAAGTTACTGAGGTTCGGTTATCGCTTCTATTTCAGAGTTGTGTTCCCCACAAGTACTGGGTTGAAGCATTCTTCACTGCCAACTACCTGAGCAACTTGCTTCCTCATAGTGCGTTGAGCGATGCCAAGAGCCCTTATGAGATTCTTCACAAACGATCACCTCAATATGAGTTTTTGAAGGTCTTTGGATGCGCCTGCTTCCCAACTCTGAGAGACTACGCTGCAAACAAGTTTGATCATCGCTCTCTGCGGTGTGTGTTCATGGGTTACAGTGAGAAGTTCAAAGGCTACAGATGTCTACTACCTTCAACTGGGCGAGTCTACATAAGTAGGCATGTGATCTTTGATGAGCAGAGCTTCCCTTTCTCAAAGGAGTATAGACATCTTCACCCTCAGCCAAAGAATACTCTTATGTCATCTTGATTTAAGAGCATGCCTCCAATTATATCTGAGGTACAAAGCTCATCAAACTCAAGCCACTCGTCTGATACTGAGATAAACAACTCACCCCTACAAATGGTCGTGAGACTTCAGAAACCACAGATGAACAACTCACCACCGTCTTCAGCCGGTACTGAAACATCCACTAGAAGTGAGAGTCAACCTCAGATTGCAGCAAGGCTGACAGAAGAGTCTCAAGCCCCAGCTCAACACAGCATGGTGACCAGATCGAAGTCTGGAATAGTAAAACCCAATCCTAAGTATGCTCTTTTGACAGCAAACACAGTTCTCAGAGAACCAGAATCAGTTCAAGAAGCGCTTGCACATCCTGGATGGAACGCTTCAATGCATGAAGAACATGACAATTGTGCAGTGACCAAGACTTGGTCGCTTGTTCCAAGAACTTCGGAGATGCATGTGTTAGGAAACAAATGGATACACAGAATCAAGTTAGGAGCTGATGGCACAGTCAAGAAGCTGAGGTCAAGGCTAGTAGCTCAAGGGTGTGGTCAAGAAGAAGGCATCGACTACTGGGAGACATACAGCCCGGTAGTGAGGACTGCAACAGTGAGACTGATACTCCACACTGCGACTGTCATGAAGTGTGATATAAAACAGATGGATGTAGCCAATGCATTTCTCCACGGTGACCTAACTGAGACGGTATACATGAAGCAGACAACAGGCTTTGTGGATCCAATGAAACCAGACCATGTCTGTCTTCTTCATAGATCACTTTATGGACTAAAACCAGAGCCCACGCGCCTGGTTTGACAAGTTTAGTTCATATTTATTGGAGTTTGGATTCAAATGCAGTGTGAAGGATCCATCTATATTCATATACTCAAAAGGCAAAGACGTCATAATGCTGCTTCTGTACGTTGATGATATGTTAATCACCGGAAACACATCAGAAGTTCAAAAGAGGTTTCTTGAAGATATAAGCAACCAGTTCAGAATGAAGGATCTTGGTCAAATGGAGTATTTTCTGGGGATTCAGGCCAAGTTTCACGAATCAGGACTGTTCCTGTCACAAGAGAGATATGCTCTTGATCTACTAGCTGCAGCGGGAATGAGTGATTGCTTCGATATAAGCACACCTCTACCGATCAGACTCAACAAAGTTCCGGATCAAAACACTATATTCGCAAGTCCGAGTTACTTCAGAAGCTTAGCTGGGAAGCTACAATATCTCACACTGACAAGACCAGATTTGCAGTTCTCAGTTAACTACATATGCCAGAAAATGCATGCTCCATCAATCTCAGATTATCGCCTTCTGAAATGCATCCTGCGGTATGTCAAAGGAACGATAGATCATGGAATCAACTTCGCTCAAGACACTGACTTCACGCTCCGTGCATACAGTGACAGTGACTGGGCTGGTTGTCCCCATACACGAAGATCGACTGGAGGCTTCTGTACGTTTCTTGGGAGCAATATCATCTTGTGGTCTTCAAAGAAACAGCCAACAGTATCAAGGAGTTCTACTGAAGCAGAGTACAGATCTCTGTCTGAAACTGCTTCTGAGCTAAGCTGGATATGTTCAGTAATGAGGGAGATAGGCGTGCCTGTGTTGATAACACCAGAGCTCTACTGTGACAACTTGTCTTCGGTGCATCTCACAGCAAATCCCACATATCACAAGAGATCAAAGCATTTTGAGCTTGACTGCCACTATGTAAGGGAGAGAGTGGCTCTTGGTGCTCTTGTGGTTCGACATGTGCCCGGATATCTTCAACTTGCAGACATATTCACTAAGTCCCTGCCGTATACTGCTTTCGATGACTTGAGGTTCAAACTTGGCATCTCCTCACCACCAACGCCAAGTTTGAGGGGAACTATTAACAAGAAAGATCAAAATGACGCAGCTTCTGTTAAGGACCACAAAGGCATGGGTCTGGAGAAGCAGAGGCCCAAATCAGAAGAGAGCCCAAGCGCCAACATTGAAATTTTGCCTGCTCAACGGCTATCTTTGAAGCAGAAAGAAAAAGACAAAATCGAAGTACAGAAGGTGACGCAAGAGAGAAGAGATGGGAATGGAGTAAGTTTGTACAACAAGTTCTCAGCCCTTGATCTCCTGGACGACTGAGATTATCACATCTGTCTAGGTTTTCACTGTTAGGGTTTTCGTTTAAAGGCTATAAATAAGTAGATCTTGTAATAGGTTTTCTTAAGGAAAAAGAAATGAAATTTCAGTAAAGAAAGAAAGAGATTCATCTTCTTCAAATCACTTTGATATAAACTTCTTTACAAAGAAGGTAGCTAACACTTCCAAGCTGCATGTGTCATCACCAAAATCTGGTAGATTGAATGCCACACTGGAGGACAGCGCTGAAGCTTCTAGAGAAACATGGGATGAAACTAGTCCTATTGGCCCTTCAAGTACAGGTGGAAGAATGTCCCACATCATACAGAAACGGGTATGTTCGGTGAAGTGGAATATATTTCATTGCATTCTCTTACATTGCGATGCGTCGGTAAACTTATTTTGTTTGGTTGGTCTGAACTTGCCCGGTGCTTGACTGTGCAGTGCAAAACCGTCATTAGCAAACTCAATTGACAAGGAGGGTCAGCAGATTGTGCCGATGCTGACAAATATGTGGAAGAGAATTCAGAATGGTTATGCAGCTGGAGGTGTGAATAATCTTTTCGAACTACGAGAGATAGATCAGCGAGTGGAAAGGCTCGAGTACGTGGGAGTAATGGAACTGGCATCTGACGTGCAGTATATGCTAAGGGGAGCAATGCAATTCTATGGATTCTCGCACGAGGTTTAGATCTTGCATCTCAAATTTGTGTGGTTAGTATATAAAGTCAAATGGGTTTAATAAAAGGTGAAAAAAATCTTTTGCAGGTGAGATCTGAAGCAAGGAAGGTTCACAACCTCTTGTTTGATCTACTGAAAATGTCTTTCCCAGACACGGATTTCCGGGAAGCAAGAAACGCTCTTTCCTTCTCCGGTCCAACGCCAAGTTTGGTGTCTACATCTTCCCCAAGGGGAGCAGGTATTAGTCAGGGTAAGAGGCCAAAGCCGGTAGATGAGGGGGAACCGCATCATGATGACAATGCGGTAGATGCCAGAAGAAGACATGCAAAGCATCACAGGCATAGTGAGGTGGTTACTTCAAGTGATAGCGAGGAAGAGAAAGGAGGAAGAAGACGGGGTTAATACCACCGGCACAGCAGAGGTTCAGCGTCGTCCAGAGACTCAGAGGATGGGGGCAAGAGTAGAAAGAGAAGGCAACACAAAAGGGGAGAGTCTTCAAGTGAGGATGATGGAGCAATGCGAAGGAGAAGGCATCATAAACATGACAGAGAGTCAGCATCCGAAACTGATGGAATGTTGTCAGATGAGAAAAAAGAGCACAACAAAGACAAGTGAAGGCGGGGACTAGCACTAGAAAGTTCCTTTGTTTAAATTCACTCAATCATTTGAACCGAGTGTTGTGCAAGCATTAGCACAAAGACTCTTTAATATTGTTGTGATTTACTTGTTGCACTTGTCTCCGTTGTTTATGTCTAATCTGACATCAGTCCGATTAAAGGCCTGAGAACAATCCTAAATGACTCTGGACGCATTGACCATGTTGTTTTTCAGCTCTCGAGTGTGTTATTATACTGTGGTTTATAATGAAATTGTTGTCACTAGTCGATACATTTTGTAGGTACCTCCATGTTAATGGTTTGGTATCAATTTTTTAAATATAATGTTCATGGGCTGTAGCAGATGAGTTACATAGCCACATTGAGATATCTATGTTCTCTTTTTTTGGTTACTAAATTTGTATATTCAAAATTATGTTTCAGATAAACACTTTAAGATACCAAACTGTGGTTTCTTGCACGGAGGGTGATATACTCTACAAGAAAGATACACACGATTTTATTTTGTTCCTCAGCGACCTGTGAGCTTGACCATCCATGCACCACCCAAGTAGAGCCCCAGAAGCGGTGTAGCTAGGAGCATCTGAGTGACAGGGTCTGTCGAGGGCGTGACCACAGCTGCTACAACCACCGCACCCACCACTACATATTTCCATATTGAAAGCATTTGATCTCCCGACACCACCCCTACTTGTCCCAGGAGTAACTGAATTACCGGAACCTGTAAACGAACAAGAAGCCATATGGCAGGTGAAATAGTATATTATTATAACATAACCGGAACATTTATATTCTCATTGCTACATACCTGGAAAGACAAGCCGGTGCTGAACATAAGCACTAGCACAAACTCAAAGTACTGGTCGATAGACCAGAGAGATTCAACCACCCCTTCGGCGTAGTTGACAAAGAAATTCAAGGCAGCAGGGGTTAAAACCCAGTAGGAGAAGGCAAGTCCAGCATAGAAGAGCAAGGAGGAACCAAACACAATTGGCCCCAGAAACCTTCTCTCAGCTCGTGTCAGACCAGGAAGTACAAAAGCTATAATCTCATACAGTATCACCGGACTCCCTAGTAGAAGCCCACAGTAACCCGAGACCTGCACCACAACAAACATGAAAAAAAAAAAGTAATCTTTTTGCTCTTTTGAGTATATGATCATTTAGCTTATTAGTCCAAGCGGGCTCTGACCTTTAAAGTTGTGAAGAAAAACTCGCCTGGAGCTAGCTGAAGAAACCGTACACCCTGTGTTTTGACGGGAGCTTCAAGAAACACGATTAGATCTTTGGAGTAGGCGAAGCATCCCGCGATTGCAGCTCCCACAGCTAAAACAGAGACGAATATTCTCTCCCGGAGCTCCTCCAGATGATCAAAGATAGTCATCTCTTTGTCATCAGGGAGCTCATCTTTGGCAGGATACAGAAACTCATAGATCGAACTCGCTTTATCTTCTTGCTCAAAGGACGCATCTGCAACACAAATGTTTACTAATATATCAACTCTGGAAGCTTAAAAGAGTAAACTTTCGAGACAAACATACAAAGAAACCGGAGTTCAACATGCCTGGTCTTTCTTCTAAAGCAGAGCCAACGCCGGGAATGGTTTCCGTCGATGAATCGCCGGAATTTTCTCCCAGAGCTGATAATCGAATCACCGGACCTAAGACTTTCCTAGAGCGTCGCGTCACACCGTATCGGAGTCCACCTTCCTTCCACGAATTGCAGAAACTCACAGTGTACGGAGGCTTCCTAGGCGAATCCAAACTGAGATTGGTGAGCCGGAAATGGTGGATTAGAGCAGCAGAGCTCGTGCTTGTGCTGCCCATAGCTTCTCTATGTCTTCTCCACTCCAAACCTCTCGTTTGCTTGCTTGCTTGCAAGAAAGAGCCTCCCGCCTCAGAGAGAACGACTGGCTCTCAGAGAGTTTACATCGTCTCATGTATATTCAAAACGACATCGTTTCGAAAAAGCAAAGGCCCATATATCCAGAAACGACATTTAGAGAGCAAAAGCCCATCACGGCCCATAAACCTCAGTTAAATCACTGGTTACGATGGTTCACTGAGGGCTGAGTCATTTTTTCCCGCCAACTATTTTCCGATGGGCAAAGAGAATCCGGCGGAGAAAGCCCTAAATCTGATTCGCGGGCGACTCTGCGATCCTACTTTCGTCTTCAGACCACTCTCCGGTCCTCCAGACAGCAACTACAGGTTTTAATTGCTTTGTCTTCTGTCTGAAAATGCCGTAAATTAGTTTCATTTTGATGAACCCTAAATAAAAAATCGTCTTTTTTTTTTTTTTCATAGCAAGTTGAAGTTCATTGTATCAACCTCTATCACGGAGGGATGCAACAATTCAATCTTGCTTCTGGGCCCTCGTGGCTCTGGAAAAGCTGCTGTATTGATCATCCAACCTTGTTTCTTTATACTCTTTCTCTCTCCTTTCGTAGCGTTTGATTTTAGTTTTTTTAAATGATTTTCAGGTCTTGGATCTTGTTGTTGGCGATTTAATGGAAGAGTATCCAGATTCAGTAACACTAGTATGTGTGATTTTGTGCATAAAGCCATTTACATTGGGAATTATCATATATTCATCTTGTAATAACTATCACCTTCTGTTGTTGATGCAGATCAGATTGAATGGACTCCTGCACAGTGAGGATAATTGTGCATTTAAGGTCTGGTAGCTTGAGAGAGCTAGCGATCTCAATCTCTTAGTTAATTTTGTATCTATGTTCATCATTTCCGAGGGGTGGATATTCACTGGCTTCTATTTATTTTATTTCAGGAAATTGCCAGACAGTTGTGTATGGAACACCACCTGCTCTTCTCCAAAATGGTATATGGCGGCATCCTTTTCACTTTTCATCAAATGTTCGTTATGCTTTTAGTTGTTTAACTAATGTGGCAGTTGTCTTGACTCTTTCTTTTTTTTTTTCAGGCATCATTCGATGAGAATTCACAATTCATAATAGCCATGCTGCGGTGAGTTTAGTTACCTTGGCACAGAGAGCATTTTGGCTGTGTTGATATTCAATTCAGACGAACTGATTGAGTTTTTTTCAGGGAATGTGGACTAGCACATAAGACAATCATCTTTGTGCTTGATGAATTTGACATGTTTGCACAGGCAAGTGTCTCGTTTTCTCTATTATAAAATAACATTTTAGCTAGAAGCCATCCTAAGGTTGGGAGGTAGTGCAGAACCTTTGATAAGCTAAGGAAATGGACGTTGGCCATTTCTGTGAACTCACTTATATTTGGTTTATATAGGGAAAGCAACGGTTGCTGTACAGTTTGCTGGATGCTATGCAATCTGTAACATCCCAAGCTGTTGTCGTCGGTATTAGTTCTCGCCTGGTATGAACATTCAGGCATAGAGATATGCATGCTTTGGGTGTAGATTATTTCTAGTTAATTTATTTTCCTAGAACTATATGATTCTTATGTTTGAGGAAAGTACTCTGGCTCAGAATCTTATAATATGCAATCTCTCACCACAGGACGCTGACCAACTCCTTGAGAAAAGGGTGAGATCTCGCTTTTCACACAGGAAAATCTTGTTTCTTCCTCCTTCTAGGGAAGAAATTGACAGGTAATGGACAGCTTATCTTCTGTAATATGTAGAAAACATTTTTCCAAAGAACTTGTTTTACTAATAGGATTATCTTTCCAGTTTATTGGAACACCTGCTTTCTCTACCAGCAGACTCTAGCTTCCCCAGTGGATATGTTACTCAGTTCAATGAAAAGATTAAGGTTCTAACCCTCACTCCCAATCAATACTGTGTCATGCGTATCTTTTATATGATGTCAATTCTTGTTCTGAAGAACTGATAGTTTCCAATTAACATTTTTTTTAATTGCGTAATGTGCAGAATATAACATCAGATACGAGATTTAAAGACATGCTGAAGACTTTTCTAAATGCCAATTCTACTGTCAACAGTTTGCTGAAGTTTATGTAAGTTCTTCATTTCCAAGAGTGAGCTACTTTCTTGTTTAGTTAAATGTCATTTTCTCTTTGTTGAGGCTATCTTTTGATGTTAGATTCCGCGCTGTTTCTTCAATGAATTTGGAATCTGGCCTCCTCTCTCTTGAGAACTTCAAAACAGCACTTTCAAGTATGCTAAGGCAACCAAAATTGGAAGCCGTTAGAGGTATAAAAGGAATTTAGATTCACTCGACTTGCGAGAAATATGTTTTTTGCTTATTCATTTTCCTTGGAGAGATAGTTAAATGAATTAGCACCACTATCTTTGTTGAGCAGATTGTTCCATACTGGAGCTTTATCTTTTGGTATGCATGAGGAGGTTAGAAGTGAAAGAGCAAAGCTCATACAACTTCATCAGCGTGATGAAAGGTAATCTGTTAATTGAATTTGGTTTAAGAAATGATGAAAGTTGCGCCACAATGAAAAATAACTTGGGATTCTATGTGTTTACAGAGTATAAGACGATACACGATTCTTTTCAGACCTCAGACTTTTACGCACAAAATGTCTGCCTACGTGTAAGTGTATAACTCTCATAAGATGTCAAGGTTTGAATATGGGGGTGATTAAAATTACTGGCATGACAGGCATTTGAGCACCTGAGAGAGCGAGAAGTTATATGCTACGCAGAGAATAGAGGACAGTCTCAGGCAGGTGAGTACCGTCCCATGAAGCTTTTAATATCAGCCTCTGAGCTTCATCAAGGAATGAGATCTCATGCCTGTTGCCCCGTAAGTCTCCATTTTCCTAGCTTTTATTTTTGTCAGCCGACTTCACTTGGTGATATCTTTTTCTTTTTCTGCTGGAACAGGCCATTCTTCTCAAGTTATTGGACCATTGATCTCTCTGTGTTTTCCTGTCCCTTATGAATAAGGACAGTTCTTTAATGACCATGTATGTGTATGTTTATTCATGGTGAAGCTACTCTGTTTAGAACCAGTCTTCAGTTTTGCCTATGCTGTGCGTTTTCTCCACCTGTCAGTTATATCTATATGTCTAGATGGAGAGAGTATGTTAACTTAAGACTCACTTGCTCAATATCCGATTACAAGCTCCAACACAAACAACGGTCTTCTTACAACCTACAAGATTTACAAGTGGGCAATTACAACGGTCTTCTTCATCTACAACACTTAACCTCATCTTATAAAGTCTCCACCCCATCTTAGAATTACACCATATGCTAAAATTGCAACAGTCAACAGAGGCATCTCAATGCTCACATTAATTCACCACATCCAAATCAATTCTCTTATATGTGTGCTTGCACCACGGAGTTTACTCTCCAGCCCCACCCTTTCTGTGCCATATTATGAGAATTTATCTCCCTTCAACCCCATCTGGTCGCATGCCACAAATGTTCCGAGATAATCCTTTTTCTTCCCACTTTTACTTCCAGGTTCGCCCAGGAAATATTTGGACTCCATAAAATCGCCGCCTTCTTGTTGTCTTCTAGGTGATTGAACTCAGCAAAAGGCAATCAGAGGTGATCCTTCTTGCTTCTCTTCAGCAGGTTTGACATATGATTCACGTGCTTGTGGCTTTCCTTAGCCCCACCCATCAGCCATCGTATAGCTTCAGCTGCAGCATCCTTCTCAGCACTCTTCTTGTTGCTGCAAGGCTGTCCCATGATCTGCGTCCCGTTAAACTCTACTGTGGATTGGAACTTGCTGTTCTTCAACTGCTTTGTCTTATACATCGGTGCTGCATGACCCGCCCTTGTGAGCATTGTTTGGAGCTGACTCTTCGAATTGTCACCCCCCGGCCCACTTTCGGTCCTTGAAACCAGTGTCGGTTGTGTTGACACCGCCGACGTTCCTAAAGGCTTAAGTGCTTGCCGACCAAACACAAAGCTTCCCTCACATCTATCCTCAGAGACCAATAACCGTATAACCGATAAGAGGTCACGGTGTGCTTGCATGTCCATTTTAGGATTAAGTAACTGAAAAGTTATTGAAAAAATATTCATAAACACAGTTGAAAAACCTGATAGAATAAACACAACAACAGAGCTGACTAGTTTTGAGATATTATGAAACTCACTTTGCTCTGTATCAGCTCGTCCAGCTCTTTCTTCAAGGTTTGGTACATCTCCGCAACAGCAGGTTTCATGAAAAAATCCAAGTATCCTCCCAACATTTTCAGGTGGCCATCCTACCAAAAACAAGAGGTTGGCAATAAAAATTTATGTCAGTCTTGTCTGTCAACAAAGAAACACAAGTACAAGCAAAAAAAACGATAGACAGAGAAGCTCACAAAGTCTCCTCTGGAAACGCTACCGCCAAAGAGGATAAGCACAGAGTCAGATACAGCTGTTGAATCCCTCACGAATATAGAGTTCACTTTAATCTTCTCGTTGAAAACCAACCACGGATATGGTATTTTTGTTTCCCGAGCATTTACAGAATTCTATAGAAAAAGAAGTGTAATAATAAATTTCCAACCAAACAGTAGTGTAAGATAATTTTCTTATTAATTTTGATTGGATGGAAGCATACTGAATAAAGAAGAACTTGGCCATCCTCCATAGTCTTCAGGGAAAATGATCTCTCATTATGCTGCATGTGTCATTCGTATATATAAATGCTCAATAAAGTAGAGTGCTGAATAGAAGAGTGAGAAAAGGAGAAGTACTAACCACAACCGAGCAGATTCCTGGATACAATCCATAACAAATAACTGCTCGGGTAAGATTCTCATCATTCCCTCCTGACTTGCAGGTCGCTGGAGTTCCATCTATTAATCCGGTATCCTTGAGTAATGAGAAGAACTCTTTCCGGAGAGAATCAATAGCTCTCATCGACTGTATTGAGAGAAAGTTTTTCCAGCAGTAATCATAAACCCCAGCCTCTTCCTCAGCTCTTTTATACCTCTCATATGCCCGAACAAGTGCAAGATGATCACTGTGATCACGTGAAAACTGAGACTTGGCGGCTTCTGCGAGCTGTGAGAGGTAAAAACAAACACATTTTTCAGGGGACAGGGAGATTTCACAACACGTCGTACCAATCTGATTTGAAGACGAGATGTCTTTGGGTAAAACAAGAGACCAATTAATGGTACAGAGTGCTAGATAACTAGTTGAGCTGCATTTGATTATTTACATCATGGGAGAAGGACTTACATCTTTCTTGTCCAGAGGTGTTAGGAAAGGATCTCTCACACTCAGGCCAGCCGCAACAGTCAATATGGGATCAAGGCAACCTAGAATGGCTCCTAGTATGAGCATTTTTCCAAGCTTTGGCTCCATGGGAAGCTTCGCCAAATAACGACCTGCAGCAAATTTCAGCCACATGAGATAAACTTAAGTCCTGCTACTCAAAAGTGCTATGATTCAGATGAAAGCATTTTACTTCTTACCTAGAGCTGTGAGCTGTTCATTCTCATCCAATGCCCCTATTATCTTCAGATATCCAATGGCCTTTTGAACCTGCGGGCAAAGTTGAAGAAACCATACATGAAGCAAGATAAATTAGACTGAAGATACTACTATTTCGTTGACTGCTATAAGGTTGGTTTAAAGCAAACACCTTAACATGAGTAAATTTCTAAATAAGAAATACAACCATGGAATAAACAAAAAGTGTACCGCTAATAATTCAGGAGATTGCAGTGCCCTTGATAAGAACTCAGATATAGTTCCAAAATTTAAGCTTTTGATTTGCAGACACAGTGACTGTAAAGGCGTTCTCAGAATTTCAGGCAACTGATATTCTGCAAAAGCATCATATAAGCACTTTGGGTACAGATGGTAACACTGGCCAGGTTGAACACGACCAGCTCTTCCTCTTCTCTGCAATCACAAAAAAAGCATGAGAATTAACACTAAATGTAAGCCCAAAAGATTGTTGGTAATGGATACTTATACTCAGTTCTAATTGTCCAGTGTATTTGAAATGCAACTGCGCTTATAACACAAACAGATAACATCTAGTAACTGGTATATCTACCGTACCACTAATACATGTCCATGTGTCCAATGTTCACTCTTGTCCTCTTATTAACTGTCAAGACTATTATTTGATCCTCAGAAGCTATCAACCCTGAAAAAAGTAGCAATACCTGCTGAGCTGAAACCTTGGAAATCCAAGAAGGAAGCAAACAGGGGGTGTTGTTTAATGCATCATAGGAGGTCTCTTTTGCCTTTCCACAGTCGATAACAAAAGCAACATCATTGATCGTGATGCTCGTTTCTGCGATATTAGTGGCCAGAACTATCTTTCTCACTCCACTTGCAGGTTCTTCAAATATTAACCTCTGCATCAATTCAAATGAAGTAAACAGTAACTGATAAGCATGATTTCACCCGTACAAACGTTCCGGTTGCAAAGGAAAGAGAAAATGATAACAGCTCTGCTTTTTTAAACAATCTTTATAAAATGCAGACTACAATTAACACGGATCAACTACAATACTGATATTCTAGTAATACTAGCATAAGATGCAAGTAGTCATCAGGAGAGAAAGTTATAATCATCACCTGCTCAAAGCTTGCCATAGAACCATGGCAAGCAAGCAACATAACCCGGTTTGGATTGCCAAAGATTGGATGAATCTGGAGTTTATCTTTCAGAGAGCTGATATCATCCCATCCAGTCATAAAAACTAAAATACCACCAGGCCTCTCATTCTCACATAAATGGCAAAGGAGAGATTCTATGAGATTAAAACCAATACAATCAGGATTCCAACAAGATAAAGACTCTCGAGTCTCAGGGCTAAACTCCTTGAAATCAGCCGCTCTCAGTGCATCCTGTTTACATATAAGGGAAAAAAATAAATGAGGACCAAAAACGTACAACAAAACAAAAGTAGACCGATATTCTATTTCTAATACCTCCACAACAGACGCAATTTGGCTCTTCCTTTTTCTTGGGATCTGTTTGTTCATCTTCCACAATCTTTCTTGACCATAGTCATCAATTTGATTGTACGGAGTCAATCTGTACCTGAACATCTCCAGAATATCCTCTAAGAAATAACTACGAACTGGATACGTAAAGCCCTATAGTGAGTAAGAAAATAAAAGTAAAACATATTAGATCACTGGGGCTAAAGCCGCTAAACTGAGCAAAGATCAATCATCCCATAAAGATCAAATAGTTATTTCCTACTTACTGGAATGTGAATTACACCTGCCCCACCAAAGTATGACGAGAAAAGCTCAGCATCTAAAGTTGCACTCATCAGAATCAGCTTAAGCTCTGGGCGGCGTGGTAGGAGATCTTTAAGAATGATTAGCAAGAAATCTAAAACACAAAAATAATATAGTAAGAAATCGCATTCCACTTAAGCTCAAAAAACGAGGTGTTCCATGACAAGAAAAGTTATATACCTTCATTCATTCCACGCTCATGAATTTCATCCACAATAACATGAGTAACTCCTCTTAAACTTCGATCTACCAACAACCTTCTCAACAAAATGCCTGTGGTGCAAAACAGTAGCCGTGTATCTCTTCCTCTAACACCTTCCAATCTAACTTTATATCCAACCTTCACAAAATTACGGGGAAGAAAACAAGAAAGAGAACTTAACAGAGTGAGGAATTCCAAATATAAGGCTCCAAGCCAACTAGATATAGGAAAACTCACGGATTCACCCAACGGCTCTCCTCTCTCGCAAGCAACCCTCTCCGAAACAGACATAGCAGATATTTTTCTTGGTTGAGTACAGATGATATTGCATAAAGCTCCACGGTTTGCTTCAATCTCTGATTCTAAAATAAACTGTGGAATCTGTGTGGTCTTGCCACAACCTGTTTCTCCAGAGACAACAATAACCTGACATACCAAAAATGATGTGAATTATCGAAACAAATACAAAACCAACAAGACTGTAAAGTTAATATTCAATTTTCGATTTGATACAGATGTCACACGATTCTCTGCTTTGCATACCTGGTTTTGTGATATCGCTGACAGTACCACATCCCGCTGCTTATATGCAGGGAGACATCTGCGACATTCCAGCATTCTTTGACCTTCAACCGATTTCTAATCAATGAAAGAGAATATAAAACTCAACACAACGAAAATAAATAGTGGGATAGCTAGTTAAAATTAAGGACCTAACATAAATAGGTAGGTGACAATGCCTAACCTCCCAATAGTCTTGTCGTTCACGCAGCTGTAAGCTCCTCTGCCAAAGAATTTTGTCGAGCGCAGTCTTGCTGGCAGCCGGGAGCTCAGGTTGCTCAAGAAGCCCTTCATCGGTAGCCATACTGCTTGTGCTACTAGTTCTTGAGAAGGAATTCACAGGGATACCATCCGTCCTCTTTGATTTTTTACTGAGGTGTTCTTTGAGGTAAGCATCAACTCTTTTAACAATGTCCGTATGCACACTCACCTATCAATTTTGTTTTTTTTTTTTTTTTAACTTTTCTAAGAAACCATAAGAAAAGACAAGCCTATTGTATAATTCCAAGAGACGATGAGTCAAGAGGAGAGTAGATATTATTACCTCCCTCAGAGGTCTCTTGTCATCTAGATCAAACCTATAGTTGGGGAGTGGGATCTTACTGAACACAACAACCTTAGCATATGCATGACTGCCAAAAAAAAAGAAGAAGATTTTCTTGTGAGAAACAACCACCGGCTAGAACCTAAACCAGGCATAGAGTGTGATTGATTGATACGGATGGTTTACCTATACAATCCAAGACTTGTAGCGAGTGCAGCAAGTTTATCAAAATCCCTTCGATCTTTCTTCTCCCTGGAAATAACTTCTTGCTTTACAGAATCGCGCAAAAGCATAGACAAGTTCCTTCTCCATTCATCCAAGTTGGCACAATGAAATGCAACCTGCAAACGCATATCACTGACTCGGTGAGTAAGTAATTAACAAGACTTCACAGTAGGAAAGGAAGCGACTTGCGCAATAGGTGTTCAACTCAAACTGGATTCCAAGAACATGCGACTCAAAAACTAAATAATTCACCATTGCATGAGCATCAGTAAGCTTATAAAAAATCGAATTTTGAGGTCAACCCGTTGCATAGGTATTGAAGAGAAGGCGAGAAAGAGAGAAGTTACCGGCTCGGGGAGTTGAGCAACCTCGGAAACGCTGTCATCGTAGGCCGATACAAGGCGAGTAGGCAAGAATGGTGGCTTTTGCGATTGCGTGTGGGAGAGAGGAAGAGGATGAAAGGCGTAATCTGGAGGGGTGGAGCGAAGCCTTTGGTGAGGCGGAACGTAGAGGGAAGGATGAGGGAGACGATCCTTCATCGGAGATACCAAAGCAAAGGAGCAAAGCCGTTCGTCTCAGAAACCGAAAGTATTCTTTATGCGAGAGATCTCCGGCGAAAGGATTAAACTTTACTTACTGGACTCGCCGTGGCGACAACTAATCAACTTTACCAAAATACCCCTCTCAACTCCCTATATTTTTGGCAAGTCAAATCCCCTGAGGAAAGATAAGATTGATTTAGGATGTTTTCAAGTTTCCTTATTACGATCTCTTTATGTTGGGACCAAAATTAAACAAATCGGTAGGTATAACCAGGTCCGGCCCATTGAAAATCTTCCAAAACTAACTGAAGTTAACCGAGAGTTTCACGTGATTTGTATTAAAATGACAAATTCACCGTTATTGAAACATGAATTTTAAAAATTCATTTAAAATCCACTGTTATTGAATTTGACATTTCTTAAAGTACTCTGAAATCCACTGTTATTGAAAATATTTTAAGTTGTGGAGTTTTAAAGTTTTCAGGTGATTTTAGGGTGTTTGGGTAGGATTTGTTAGTTAAAAAAATTAAAACCTAAATCCCATAGTTTTAGGTGATATTCTAGAGTAGTTTAACAAAAATCACTTAAATCTCTGCAACTTATTGAAATCATCTAAAATCCCATTAAAAATCAAATCACATCAAATGTTAAATTGAAAACATCCCCCTTAGTTTTATTTTGGTTAGAATTCAAGCTACTTTGGTTCCTTTAGTTTATTTGGTTAGTTTGATTAAAAATATAAGTAGGATTGATATGGTTTTGTTAAACTAAACCAATTGTTGGTATCAATAACCTATAGCTGGATTTTTAAAATATGTCAAATTGAATCAACACTTATAACCGAACTTAGGGCTTGACAGGTGTAACTGTAGTGGTTGCGGGATAGTTGCGATTTTAACCGTTATTAAGAGATTGTACGACTGATACATTGGTTAGAAATTAGTGCGTTTGTGAGATATTTATAACTGGTTAACTACCAAATGCAACAGTGGTTAAATAATAAATTAACAATGTATATATTTTTATAATTATAAAAATATTAAAAATCATATTATTGTAATAAATATAAAATTATATTATTATAAAAAATTATAGAAAATTTTTTAAAATTTTTTTATAATATAAATTAAAATTATATATAAAAAATTATATATTATTTCAATTTAAATTTTTAAATGAATATTTTTCTTTTTATATTTATATAGTTTTTAAAAATTGGTTTATCCTCCTGTAAGTAAATGATATCTGAAATCAATTTTTGAATTCAAGAGAATTAGAAAGGTTTGACGTGATTTAGAGTGTTTTCTGTTATTGTAGCAAAACACCAACAATCTGTATCAACCGCAAAAATTGTGTTTGCGGGTGATAGCGGAGAAACCAGTTATGCCTTAGTTATGCCTTAAGCTAAAAAAAAAAATTGGTTCGGATCAAAATACCGGTTCCGATACCTCCTTTTCTTATCAGTTGGGGCTAAGAAAAGTGCTCAAATAAATCGTAAAATTGGGACAACGGTGATTAATTATTGGGCCAAATGACAATGGGCTCAGTTGTAGTTAAAGCTGCATGTTAACAAGATAAGCCCACAACGACTTGGCACATATATAAATCTGTAATTTCTCTCGCTGTATATGTTACAAAAGCACGCATGATTGATGGTGCCGGTCCTGATGGATTTTTTTTTTTTTTGAGCAATCCGGTCCTGATGAATATACGTCCAAATATTGGTGTTACTTGTAACATGTCAGGAAGATGTAAAAGAGGAGAACAAGCTAAGGAGATTGCAAGTTCCCATGAACGTTGCGAAAGATGAGAAAGTGGCAACATATTTTGAACATTAGTGTTTTTAATGAAAGTTAATGTCATTTTGTTTTTACCAATTTTGTTAACACTAATTTTCTCACTGTTTTATCTATGACATAGCATTTGTTGTGTGATTTATCGCGTTGGGACACACAACATTCAAAATTCAACTAATCCTTAACGATACATAATTGATGTGCTTACGTCTCTCTTTTGTAATCGCAACTCTTAATAACGTCATTTTTTTTTGCCAATGGTTTGTGGAAAAAAAGGTTAACATAATGCCAATCTTAGAAATAAGGTGAAGATATAATGTCAGTCTTAATCAGGGTATGAACTTAGATTTTTTTCATATAATAAAGACAAATTTGAAATTAGCTAATTAAAAAACATGCGTAAAGTTCCTTTCTCTCTGAATGGCCTGACCTCATTACTCATTAGTCATCATAATGTACCCAGATCTTCTAGAGACTTCTTCTATACTGCCTATAACAAATCCTAGAATAAAATAACACGTGCTGTTGTCGTTGGAGAGATCTATGATGAAACACACTTTGGTGATGATATTGATAGCTAAGAATTTTAAACGATAAAACCCCTAAAACGCGTCTTGATCGCAGTTCACATTGCACATGTCACTCGAGAAGACTTTACTCTCAGATCTTTCTAGGTACTTGTGTTCACACTTCGCCACGCTCCGCTGAAGACGATTTTATTTTAATTTGTATTTTGTAATTTAGCAGATGATTTACCAGTTCAGGAAAAACAAAAACTGTTATTTGTCCTCTAATACAAATTGAGTATTGACTGGTTGGTGCGTGGTGAGATTATAGGACCGCGTTATTTTGCTTGTTTGGCAATTCTTATACAAACTTCTTTTGTCATTTCTGCATCTCTTCTTCGTTCGTCTTTTTCAATGTTTACTTACATCGATTGTTAATTGTTTGATTAAACAAGAACGTGGACCGATCGATTGGTCATAATTAAATGCGCTGATCATCAACTACCAATAATGGAGCTGGAATTTGGTTTCTAGATTTATGTGAGTGAATAGCATTTTTTATGTGAAAACATATTCACCTTCGAATCCTGGCATTTTATTATTATTGGCATCGATGTCTGTATTTGTAAAACTGAAATGAAAAAGAGGAAGAGGATATAAAATCAAATTAACAAATGAATACAATTGGGTTTAATTCAAATTAATTGCTTATGTTTGTTATAATTTGTGATGATTTTTGTTGAAATAACACTTTCTAAAGTTTTAGATATCTAGTAGACTCTGTTTGAATTAGAACTTGATAAAAAAAATAGGAGTACTATTTTATGGAATAAATTTACTTTTAAATATTAGCAAAAAAGTGAAACATTTTTAAAAAAATCACAAGGTCAAATATGTTTTACTTATCAGACTATCTCCACTCCACCACTGTATGGAAAAATATAAAATCCACTTCCACTAGAAATCCTACAATTCAAATGATCAAATATTTAAAGATTTTTATTTATAGTCGATTCTAAATTTAAAACTTTTGGAAATTTATGTCAATATTTAGAATATAATATGAGTTACATACTAAATTTGTATCCTTATGTTTTAATATATTCAACATCTTATATATTAAAACAGAAGTCACAACCTTGATTCATGTTTGATTATTTTAAAAATGGACCTAATAGACATATTCTTAGAACTTCGTGTTACATTTATTCTCTAATCTTATCATTTAAATTTTGGGCTTAACAGAAATTTTTATTGGGCTATCAATAATTGGATTTAAACAATAAATGATTCATTGGATTTATAGATAATATAAATTAAATAGATATAATTTAATGTTGTAATACTATACCTCCATATGTTAATTATTTAAATATTTATTGATGTTAACTTTTAAAATTATAAATATTTTTTAAATAACAAAAATCATATTATCTAACAATAATGATTAATCTTTACTACCTTAAATCAATGAAAACAAATTTAAAACTATATAGTTTATTTTAAAAACTAAACAAAAACTAAATGTTTAATTATTTACTCGATAATATAAATCTGTGAAGCGAAAAGTCTAATTTTTTAAAAAAATTCTAAATTTGTGAAATGTTACAATATCTTTGAATATGACAATAAAACAATATTTTACTAATCTTTATATATATAGTTACGATTTTAATAATGAAATAATAATCCGAAAATATATATATATATATAGAAGAAGATACTAATACATGTGAAAGTTTGAAACAATCTATTGAATAAAAAAATATACCGTAAACTTATTATGTTTTAAAAATTGATAGATACGTATATATTATATTTATAATATATACCAATTTAAAATTAAAAATAAAATGTTTATATAAAAATAAATGAAAACAACTGTGCGGATCGAGATCTAAGAGATCTAGTATCTAATTAAAAGAGTGATAAAGGATTAGACACGCACACGCTATTAATAGCAAAGATTCCATTGGAATCACAACCACGGAATGAAGATGACAAGATGGAGGAAGGTGGTGAGTGGTTTAATTAGGCTTTACTAATTATGGTGATGTTAAAACGTGATGAAGATGTTAAATTGAGAGAGGGGTCAAATAATAGGGTATAATTAGGTCAAAGAGAGTCGATGTGGTTGTCGTTGATTGGCATCAGATATCTTAATCACAACTTGTGTCTATTTTTATGAGTCCCTTGGATCTCCATATCTTTTTGGACGGCGGGACACCTAAAACCTCTCCCTTAATTTTTTAAAACTATATTTTAAATCATGTCTTTTTAATTGAATTAGTGTTTAACGAAATAAAAAATTAATATCATTCATTCATAGGTAGCACGAAGTGAATACTTGAGTTTTCTTGCATCAACAGAACGTATAATTGGACATATACAGAGCATTGAAACAAATATATATGTGTGACGGGGGAGACGGGAAGCGAGGCGAGGATCGTGCTAAATCATTCGTTGAGTCCACAAATGAATAAATCTGAGCTCTAGTAATAATTAAAAAGAATAACCACAAGGGAAGGGGATAATTAATTAGTTGGTTCCCTGTCAGTTGTTAATTAAGAATAATCGGGAACCGCCCATTTCCATTTTATATTCCGTAAAAGGCTTCTTCTTCAATGTTCTACACTTCAGTAAATCATTATAGTATAACGTTGATGGATTAATTATTTACGTGAAAGAGTACCTAATTAGCTTAGATTAATAATGTGTATAATCCAAGGAAGGTCGACGCTATCACAACTATTTCCATGTTGGGAAATTCTAAGAAGTGGTCGATATTAGAGAGATGTAATGTAATCAAGAATCTTGACGACAATTTTTAAACATGGTACTCTTTATTATCATCCGAAGCGTTTTAATTTCTCATATAAAGCTCTGTTGATTTTGCATATTCAATCACATCATACAAGTATTTAGTAATAGACTAATAATAGTATAGTTTATAGTTTTGGGAGATTAGTCTAGAACTGAAATTGTGTAGTTAATGTGATTTATAAGAATAAACATTTTGAGTGTTACCATGAAATTCCACGTAACATAAGAACCGTGACACATTAGATACCACCATTTTGTTGATAAAAAAAAGATACAACCATTTTTTCAGTTTTTGTTTCTGGTTCCAAAACTCAATCATTGAAGGCCTCTTGATGTGGTTGGTCTTTCGGAGTACAGAGTAGTAGCTAAAGGCTAAAGGTTAGAGAATAGCGTCATCATCATCTTCCGTGTGAGATTCAACCATGAACCGCTTTTGACATTCTTTAATTTCATATAACCGAAAAAGTTGAGGTCCTTGGAGAGTGGGGGGGGGGAAATGAAAATACCAAATCTTTTGGGCACATTTGTAATAAAATAAAATTATTGGGGGTGAAGAATAGTATGAAGATGGAAGAAAATGAACTGATGTTGACAGGGTTAACATAAAAGCAAAGAGAAGGGTCCCGCAACACGTGGCCTGTGTGTCGTTCCTCTCTCTCTCTCATCTTCTTGCATATATAAAGAGGAGGAGAGCAGATTGGAGAAAAAATAAAATAGCAAATCCCTAAAACTGAATCGGATTGAGCAGCAGCAGCACACAATCTCACATCTTGTAGAAGAAGAAGGAGAAGATGGGGTTACAAGGTCAACTCTCCGACGTCTCCTCCGATTCAATCCCTCTGATGCTCGTCGCTCTCCTCGCCACTCTCTTCAAACACGTCCGCTCCTTCTTCCTCCGCTTCTCCGCCCTCTCCGTTGTCGTCGACGATGCTGCTGCTTCTGCCTCCGTTACTTCAGGACTCGCGAACCTCGCCGTACTCGCAGACCAGCTCAAACTCAACAGACTCTTCTCCTACAGCTACGTTGGTAACGCCGCCTCGGACTGCATCGTGTGTTTGTCTACGCTTAAGACCGGAGAAGAAGTGAGGAAGCTGGATTGCAGACACGTGTTCCATAAACACTGTTTGGAAGGTTGGCTCCAGCATCTTAATTTCAATTGCCCGCTTTGTAGATCTACGTTGCTTGGCCATGGACATGGAGAAGGTGGACCGAGCTCTCTTCACTCAGCAGCCACTGCTTCTCGTTGAGTTTCTTTTTTTTTTATGATAAAAAAAAAAAAAAAAGGAAAGAGAGAAGAAGAGTTTGGGCGTTTTTTGATCTCGTTGCTTTCTCCTCTTTTCTTTTGGGTGTGATTATTTCTTCAAAGAGGGGATTTTTCGAAATTCACTTCTTTATATATATGTTTTCGTTTCTTTTTTTTTTTGAGGAATCTCGAATTCTTTTTGTTTTTCAAATTTTCGGAGTGTGTGTGTTGATGTAAATCTTTAGTATGAGAAGTGTTGTTAGTCTTTTGCGTTAAGATTTGTGTCTTGTTCAGATTTAGGAAAATTAAAAGCTTTGCATTTGTGAGCATTTCAAATTATTTGGATATGACCTCGATCAGTCCTGGATTTAAACACATCAGCAACAGCATTTGCCATGTCTATAGTTTTGCACATAAGTTCAATGCCATAGGGCCTTCCTTCTGGGAGTTAATTCCAAAGTTTACCTTAGACTAAGCCCAACCCAACCACAAGCTTAATCCTAATTAAAATATATATTAACCAAACACACAAATCAACACAATAGCCAAACTGAAACACAACGTTTTATTCTTTGGTTAGTCGGATCTCGGAAGATTCAATTATTATAATAAGGAAAACAAACAAACTTGGGAATTGGCAAATCACATGCCTCCCTGTTTGCAAACAAACAAGTCATTTTGTTGAGCTCAAATTCTACAACTAATCTCATTTTCACATCAAAAAGTCAATTATTGAATCACAACTACTCGACTTAAAAACCAAAATGGGAAGTGTCTCCATTTGTTTTCTACTTACAAAAACGTGAGGTTTTGAATTTTGGAATAGTGGACTACTTGTGTGTAATGTAGTGCGCAAGTTGAATCCTACATAATATTTTCCCACACAAGAAATCACAATATCATACAGTTACTTCTTTCTTCCTTTTTTTTCCAAATATAATTGGTTAAGCGTAGAAGAGTCTAGTAGTTGAAAAGGGTTTTGAAATACAAACAAGAAAAGCTTTAGGCGAAACAATCTAAAGTTAGTCGGTAGAAATTTGTAATTTGCAGGGACTATAAATTGAACAAACCTCAAAACAGATCAGTAGTTTTTTTTCTTTTGGTTGTTGAGAGTATAGGTTTTGAATTTTGGAAGTAGTGGACTTGTTGTGCCTAATGTAGGTACAGTGCGCAAGTTGACTATAAGGCTGATTTAACATTTCTCTTGACTATAAGAAAGAAAACCATCTTGTAGTTTGACGTCCATATTATTAGTTTCAACTAGTTAGGATGTAAAATATGAAATAACGGAATTCGTTGAACGTGAAGCTGGAATAGCTCAGTTGGTTAGAGCGTGTGGCTGTTAACCACAAGGTCGGAGGTTCAACCCCTCCTTCTAGCGTTTTTGATTTTGTTGATTTCCAGGCCTATGAGATGAGATGATGATTGTTATTCTAAATTATCTTAATAGTTTACTATGTTTCTCATCCCCTTAGTATTAAACCAGGAGCATTCTTAAAAACTAACCTTATCTTCATGTATCATTAACCAAAATATCATTTTTTTGTGGCAATACCATAACTATTCTCACACCCTATAATTAAAAATTATTTTCTTACTAAACTAATTATATACATTACCATTGTTCTTTAAATTGTAGCTTAACATAATATATTATATGCTTCCTAATTAGTAGATAACAAAACCGGTTTACTTATTAGAGATCCGCACCATGAAACCGATTATCTAATATCAACAGTTTTATATCAACCTTTTTAGTATGTTTTTGGAATAACCGCCTTAGTATATTTCGTCAACATATCTAAACTAATCTATATCAATATCAAAAGTTTAATAATTAGAGCACTTTACCTGGAAGACTAAATATATCACTGTGTTGAAAAATTTCGAATGAGTAAAACTATCTTTTAATTATGTGTTACTAATAATTAGAATAATCTTAATTGTATAGTTATGGCGTATATGAATTAGTGGTCAGCCATAATCCACCCACAATTGTCGTACGCATGCCATCAAATTGTTTTGGAATAACCGTTTTAGTATGTTTCGTTATAATCTTTTTTTATTTCGTTTGTTTTTTGGAGTCACTGTTTTTATAATATTGTTTTTTCGGAGTCATACTTTTTGACTATGTTTTTGATTGATTTTTAATTTACTTTCATTGACTACAAATATAATTTTAGACCAACAGATTTGATGATTGATTATTAATTGATTGATTTTTTGAATCAATTCAAAATCTTGGTTTCGTTATTTTATAAAACGTGAAAAGAACATCTAACTCAAGGCATTTTTTAAAATTTTGGAATCAATTTTGGAATCAATTCATAATTTTCATTTATTGATTTTTCTAAACCATCAAGTAATTTACATCAATTAGGGTTATATAAAAAGAAAGTTAGATTATGGATCCAAATTTGATCTGCGTTGATTGATTAGAATTCAAGTGTTAAGGCAAGTTTTAGCTATGCATTGGAGCCAAATTATGTTATATTAATTAGGGTCTGACTGGTGACAGTTCGGGAAACAAGAGAAACAAATAAAAAAAGAATGTTCGGGAATAAAATAGCAGGAATGAAAAAGAATGATTGTTCCTTATCAATTTTAACAAAGAATAATTTTGTTCTTTAATTCTCTACAAAAAAAGAATGAAAAGGAATGAGAGGAAATTATTATTCCCTGTGTATGGTGATTTTTTTTAGAAACGTTAGAGAATGCATTATTCCTCGTTGTTCTCTGATCACCATTAATACTCTTAGTGAATAGTTTATATAATTGTGGCGATTTGCTTTCATCAGATTAACCCTGGCTCCGTATCATTACATTTCGTTTAGTGATTTGTTAATATAAAATGATATGTAAGCAGAGACAAACCGCGTTAATGGGAACTCTCTATGTTTTGTGCTCATCCGCAATTTTCTAAAATCAGTGGTCACCCAAAATGTTCATTCGTGATTAAATGATAGAATATAGGGATATTCATATGTTATTTTTGTAGATATTATACCGTAAATATCTTAACAGTATTCCACGTTCTTTGTAACAACTTAACAAGATTCCGAAAAATTGATTATGTTCGAGTAGAAAAGGATGACAATGCTGAGAAATCTGAATTTTTGACATGTGTTCTTCATTCGAAAAAAAATTGTTCCAAATTTTAATTTGATTTCGAATATATGAATGGGTCGAGTCGGTCGGGTCTAAACTCAAATAATCCATGCCTGGGTTACCATCAAATAACCGAATGAGTTGGTTTTTGAAAATGGTTCAATAATTTGACCCAATATATGGTTTACTTAGGTAATTATTTCAAATTTTGCTGGGGAAAATTATTCTTTACTATCCATTTCAAATTAAAATAAGTAAATAAAATTATTATTTTAACAATGAGGACATATCAGATAGCATTTTAGTTCAAGGCTCATTTTAGCCGGTCGTCCATGGGAATTTAGGAATATGAGATGATGTTGTTTGTTTGTAAAAACACAAGGAATATAAGATAATTTGCCGTTCAAAAAAAAAAGGAGAAGATGATTGTTTGTTTGTATATATCAAACGGTAGATTACATCTTGAATGCCTTTACTATAAATAAATAAGAAAACAAACATGAAACAACCCCAAAATACTATAAAGTTGTTTCAGCTAAGAATGTTGGAAACTGGACCAGTAAACCAATGGCGGGCGCTTATAAGCCAGTACGAGAGGATTATGGCCAACAAGCCAGCCACTGCCACTGGAGTGTAGTTAAGTGTCTCCGCCGTTATGGGATATGCCACGGGAAGTGAGAAGAGGACGGAGATGGTTGCAACCCATATGACTGCCACCCACCCGACAACGTTTCCGTACCTCCCTAGGCTGAATGGTCCAGCCACAAAGGTTTTGCGTGACAGCGTCACTCTCAAAAAGATCGGTAATGCGTATGCTATGTACAGTCCAATGGTTGCTATCGACACCATTGCTTGGAACGCCACTATACTCCCCAGTGACTGCCAGTTTATATCACATCACATCACATCACACATACAGACACAAAGAGGAGGAAGAGAGAAGAGGGCTTACGGTGAGGGCCATACAGAACGATATGGAAGCAGAGAGCCAAACCGCGTTAACAGGAACCTCTCTGCTGTTCACTTTGTGCCATAAGGGAGAAAATGGCATTGCTCCATCTCTCGAAAACGCATACGCCATCCTGATCATATCCCATATACATATGATCAAAATCCACTAAGTCCCCAAACCAAACACAAAGACATACATACCTAGAATTGCTGGTGACAGAGCTCATGCCACAGAAAAACACAGCAACAGCAACAATGCCTAAGCACACGATTCCTCCTGTACCACTCCCAAACCTGCTCTTGAAAGCTAAGTAGAAGATCTCAGCGATGGCGTACCCACCAGAGTTGTTGGTCTCAGTCAGGAGGTAAGGTATGTCTGTGACAGCATAGCTTATGCCCAATATATAACCCCATCCAAACAGTATTGATATCCCAATTGCACTTATTATTCCTCTTGGACCATTCTTGTCTGCGTCAATTGTCTCCTCAGTCTACAACAATTTTTATCTCATTACACCATCAAGAAAAGCTTAACACAATCATAAAAACAGAACCCACACTCACCATGTGGGCAGATGCATCATATCCTGTGATGGTGTACTGGCTCATGAGGAGTCCCAAAACGAATATGTAAGCGTAGCTTGTAATGCCGAGTCCATTGTCAGTGTTGAAGTTAGTGAAGACAAACTTAGTTGTGGCTCTCTCGGTAGAAACCACAGGGATCAGGATCATAAGCACCAGAACCCCTTACATAAGAGATATTTACTTGGTTACTTATTCTTTTTTGAGACTCAAACACACAAACAAAGAGATGAGAGGTACCAAGTAGATTCCAGAGAGCAGCGAGCTGTCCAATGAAAGACAAGACGGAGATGGGGAGGCTGTTGAGAAGTGCATGTATGAACAAGATCCCCCCATGGATAGCAATGACTACATAGTCCGATCCTTGGTATCCTCCGCCATTTTTACCGCCGGTGGAGAGAAGCACGATCACTTGAATCAGCTGTGCCAGAGAGAAGTCAACGCTCGCAGTAACTGCCCACTGCAAACACACAACACAATCTTTGTATTTTAGTCAGACAAAGTAAAGTTTGGTCAGAATTGTCATACTACACCTGACCAACGATGTTGAACCTGAAAAAAACCGACACACACGAAATTAGAGAGACGCTTGCTTAATGATCGAGAGAGAAAGAGAAAGAGAAAGAGAAGCAAAGATTCATGCACCAGCCGGTCAACCAAGAGGCAAGAGGAGCCCATCGAGGGCCAGCGAGCATAGCACTCCAGTAGTAGAGACCACCGGAAGTTGGGTACGAGGAGCAGATCTCAGCCATCGACAACCCCACGCACATAGTGAACACTCCAGCCACGAACCATCCGTAAACCAGAGTAACCGTGCCGCCGAATCTCAAACCGGTGTTGTACGTTGTAGTGATCCCCGTGAGAACAGATATGATGGAAAATGAGATGGCGAAATTGGAGAAGACCCTGAAAAGTCAAAATGTTTTAGCAAAGAAAATTCACCACTAGACTAAAAAAAAAGAGAAGGGATAGAGGAGAGACAGACGAGAGGTCACGCTTCAGCTCTTGCTTGTAGCCGAGCTCCTTGAGGCGGGCTTGGCCGGAGTCCATGGAGGGAGTTAAAGACTGATCACCGGAGAATCCTCCCATAGTTGCTCCTCCCTCCAAAGGTTGTTGAGATGTACGAATCGAATGAGATATTTATTCTGTTACACACACATAGCATACCCCTCAAAAGATCCAACCTTTTTTCCCATTTTCTTTTTAGTTTAAACTTTAAACTAAAAATGGGAAAAATATTTTATTGGTAGGTGTCTTAATACGACCAAAGTACCAGACTATACCTTTGACATCTTTGTTTCTTTTAGCAAAACAGCTGTTTAAACTAGAATCTCGAGATTCTCAAGTCAAAAAACGTTGATTTACTTACAAAATGTAAAAGAGTACACGTAGAAGTCACACACATGCAAACTATAGCATCCACACACACACTCACCACGCCCAAAAAGAAAAAAAAATTAAATCATCTTGGAGCAGTGGAAGTGCCAGACTCCATGTTTTCAAGAGACGTTGGTTCCACCTGGAGAGACATTGTCCTCATCGCATCACCATTTTGTTGCGAACCCCGTTCCTGGGCTGCTACGAAATAAGCGTAGGGACCCCATCCTTCTTCATGGTAAGGGTTGGGATAAAACTGACGGTAACAGAAAGCAGCAACAAAGAGACCAATGAGACCTCCAGCGAATACGTCTTGCCAGTGGTGCCAGTAGTCATCCACACGCGATATCCCCACGAGGCAAGCCGCGAGGAGAGGAGCGAACACGATGCAGAGCTTAGCCACGTGTCCTTCTCTGTTAAAGGCCTTGATTTTACCAGACAAGTAAAGCGAGAGGAAGCCAAGTCCCGCGAACGACCAAGACGTGTGTCCACTCGGGAAGCTTTTGTGACCTTCCTTGACTTCTCCTGGTTCACCATGGCATACCACACCGCCCAAAGCATCGTACAGCTCTTTCCCGTCAGGGAAGCAACGCCAGTAGAAGTTAGGACGAGGACGTCCTGTTGCTAGCTTAATCGAGTCTGTAATGATACCAGTTATCAAAACGGTGAAGAGTAAGCCGATGATGCTGTGGTGCAGATCGTAAACACATGTTCGTTTCACGTAGAAGCAGACGAATATTATGATAGGAAGCAGAACAGCGTAGATTGGGACGGACCAAACGGGGATGGTGTTGTCGTTGAAAGGGTACTTGAGATCTGTCATCATGTCTTTACCGACGTATCTGTAGAAAGGAGAGATGAGTTGCAAGCCGATCTCGATGGCCACCAGGATCACGAGTATGATCCAGTCGTGTTTGTGTTTGGAGGCGAGACCTCCTCCGTGGCTTCTTATTGTGTGAATGCCGAGATCTATCTCCTGCATCCTCCCTCTCTGCGGCTCTTGTTCCTGTTCAAAAACACACAATCAAGTTAGTCAGACTTTTGTAATATAATTGGATCAAAAAGGGATTTGTGTATAATACTACTTGAGGATTAGGGTTTGAAGTCTCTGTTAATAACGGAATGCGATTCATTCTCCAATCTCCCAGTTTCTCAGTATATTATCATTATTACTTTGTTATTACCACGACAAGACTTGCTCTATACATCCAGCCAGTTTTGTCTGTCTGATTCGCTGTGCTAAGCACACTGTTCCATTAACTAGATTTTCGTTGACTTTAACCTAACTTAGCAAGTTTTTTTTTTTTTTTTTTTCTTAACTTAGCAAGTTGACATTTTCTTTTCTTTTTTTTTTGAAAAGAGAAGACAAACAGAGAGGAGAGTGTCGATAAGGTTTACCTGAGTATTTCCCCAGAACTTGAGAGGAGCGAAAAGCGATCCAAGTACCATCGGAACAATGAAGATTTTGATTACGCTTCTTCACTACGGAGATATCGAGGCTTACAAGCGCAGTGCGGAACGGAACCAAAAATAGAAGCTGAGAGTAGTTGCAGAAGAAGAAGAAGAAGAGGGATGGGAATGGGAGTGAAGACGCGTTTTGTCTTTATTAAATTTAGCAACTTTTTGTCGGAAAACGTCGATAGAGGTGTTTGTCGTGTTTCTGCTGGACGGTTTACAGAAACAGGGGAGTTGATAGAACTTCCTCCTCTTCTTCTTCGTCGCGTTAGATTAAACGCAGTTTTCGTGTTTGACTTTTTGACTTCTCTTACCGGTCTAGTTCGGCCTTCTCTTCCACACCGCGTGGGTCCTACTTTTCTTTTAAGAAATATTTTAAAGCATATATGGGCCTGGGGCTGGGAATATCTATCTACATGGGCTTTTAATTAGCCGGATATGTGGGCCTTTTATCCCTCTTTGCCTTGTGGGACAACACTCGCACCTACTTGACCGCACAGAGTTTGGAAGCATCCTCATAACATTTTCTTCAACTGCACTGAGAATCATTCGCAAATCACAACTACTAGGAAAAATTCAGATTCGATGCAAACTCTTCAGTCTCCTTTCCACTGATATTGTTCTTATTATTATTATAAATTGGTATATTCTAGATATCGCATTATCGGATATGGCACTGATTTTCTAGATAAATGCGAATATAAATCAGATTTCGTTTTAGTTAAGATCCCCCCCCAAGGGAGAGAATCTAAAATATCTTTTAGCTAAAAAGGAAATGAAGTAATCCAAAATTGGATCTCATTGATGGAGAAAGTAGAAATTACTGTTTGTGAGTGCCAAAAAGAGGATGAAGTCAAGTAATCAGGTAAAAAAAGTCACAAGTCTGTTTGGTTTTATTCTGGAGTACATTGCCAACTTGCTCTGACCTGAGTGATGCTTTGTTTTTATTTTAGCCTTGGGGTATTTCAAGAAATTGTTTCATTTCCCATTCCATCTCTAATTCTTTTAAAATATTTTTTATTCATTTGTTTTATTCAGACAAGTATAAAAAGAAATACAGTAAGTATTAAATAAATTGTCTAATTAAATATTTAAACCTCGATTTTCCTTATTTTCAAGTCTTCAGAAATTTCGAAACTTCCCTATTTGTTCTCTTAGATTAGCCGAAATATTTATTCCAAATTAAAACCTTTACTTAACTTTTTAAAGTTTAGCTAACTGTTTTGAAATCTCTCTCGTTGCCCAAATTTCCGTTTCAGTTTTATCTGTTTTAAAAAAAAAATTCCCAAATACTGAACTGAAAATTTTAAAGATTATCACTAGAATTCTCAAATGATTAATTTCCTATTAAGGGGGATTTTATTCGTTTCTATCTTTAAAACAAATGTACACCAATTAAAAATTAAAAGATTTACAAAACTGTCACTTTATGGTTAACTTTTTCCACATTCTTCGCATCTTCACCAGCCAGTAATCTCCATAATGTGTAGTATTTACTGCTTTGGAAAAGAATAGTAAAAATAACTATTCAAAGGCAGAAATAATGATGAGTAAAAAAATTGTAGATTATTTTGTCTGTGTGGAGTGAGTGAGTGGGTCCAGTAAGTGGTGGGCTTCTTCCTGGCCCACGCTTAAATTGGCGATACATATTTTCTTTGCATACATTATGAACTTCTTATACTTTACAGATTTTACCTGATTATTGCCTATGCCTTTGCACTCACGACTCAACAACACACCCGTTTTGTTTAGTGCCGGAAAACATAAAGAAAACAGTGAAGAATGCTTCTCAGTTCAGTCTGCAAAAACAATATTCATGTAATTCTTGTCTTGCTAATGGGAGAATGGTTTTAAAAGGTTTTCTATTTGAGGTAAATAAATAAAATTTTAAGGTTTGTAAAAAAGAAGAAGTCAGTTCGAAGGTTTTGAACGACATCTCGGCCTCCGAGACACCAAAAATTTACAAGAAAACTGTAAAACGAATAATACTTAATAAGTACAAATAAAGTATAGAGTGAAGCTTGTTGCCAGCTAAAGTTAGCTGTTTATTTGTTGGACCTACCTTTACTATTCTTTTTTTGTTTCCTTCATTTCTGCATTTCATTTTTGCTTATAACGTCGTTTAATCATATCATCACTCTGTAACGCACACACATTCACGTCTGTTTTGTATATTTGATTGTAAAATTCACTCACGTTATAGAAAGAAAAACGTCGATTCTATAAACCAGTCTTTATAGAAGGTGAATACACAAGTTTGTTTATTCTCTTCAACAATTAGATGTTCCAGTTTTGATCCAATTCAAGCTTAATTCATCATCTTATGTTTATGCAACTTTTCTTTAATTCTATTTATCTTATCGCCAAATGTTTTATTGATATATGAAGTGGATAAGTCAATTTTTTATTTCCATGAAATGTTAACGTGGTGGACCATCCACGAACTAGTTCTGTAATTGTATTTGTATGTGTAGATACATCCCGATCATTTTCCTTAAGAAATGAAAGGAAAGTATCTAACTATTTTTGGAATTTCAGACCTCACATCTCTGTCAAAAACAACCTCTTTTGGAAGCATATGTGATCTTATGGTTCGTTTGTATGAAATTAACGAACGTTAGTTTTTCTTTTGACGAAAACGCAACGTTAGTTTTGAAATGGACGTTACTTGCTTTTTCTCAATATATGTTCATTGATGATATTTATTTACTTATCTTAAAAATTGTCGTAATCTTCTTCGCCCAGCGAATTAAATAATCAGGTCATGTATTATTATTGGCATAGCAAGAGAGTTGACCTGGTGAGAAAATATAGATGATAAACTTGATAGATCAAGTTTGACTAAAACTCAAACAAAAATAAATTAATGGGACACAAAATAATGCACATATAAGGTTTTAAGGAAGAACAAATTAAGCTGGATAATGAAATGTAATCTGCTAGATAATGAAATGTAATATGTTGGGGTTAGTTGTAACTATATTAAGTTTTGGTATTATTTGCAAGTTTGGGTTTGCTTTGGACATCTCTTATAGTTTCTTAATTAATCAACCAACACCTACCTAACCCACCTTCTTTTATTTCAATTAATATAAAACTATAATCTATAGTTTTTATTGAAAAGCTCTATCCCCAAGCTGTATTGTGACATGATTTTAATATCCTCGTATATTTTTTAATATAAAAAATGGGTATCATCATTCATCTTTGATTTCGGATGTGGTGATTCAGCTTAAACCCTACGTTCTTTATGTCATCTTTTTTTAAAAAAGAAAGAAAGAAAACACTCACGGATAAATGTGATACATAAGTAATAAAGGGGATTAAAGTGAAGGTGATTAAAATGGTGAGGGGTAAAGTGCAAAAAGTTAGATTAAGGTGAGGGATTTATTGATTATTTATTCTTTACAACTTACAGTTGATTTTTTTTTTTTTTTTGTCACAAACAACTTACAGTTGATTAAAACTGTAACAAAGAGGGTGGTTGCATGAGCGCCGCCTGGATCTTTGACGCGACTCCTATATTCCGAACCACGTACCTTTGACTCCACGCGCGAGTGAACGGCGTCGTTCTTGTGTTTTGCTCCCGGCTTCCTACCATTTTTATGCTTTGTTGGTAATTCCGAGGGAAAGAAAATTAAAAGGAAATTTGACCCAAAAAAAATTAAAAGGAAAAAGTCACGAGGAGTGATGATGACGTCACTCGGCGAGATGGCTCTGCCACAGTTACGTTAAAACCGCGTGTTTGGGTCCATATGAATAACCGACGTAATTTATTTATAATTTATATATTACTTTAGCAGCTTCTTAAAAAAATCTCTGAACAGCCTACGTTAAATCGCTTTTAACCTCGTATTGAGGAAAAAAGGTCGAACCCATTTCGTATCCAATGCAGACAACTTGAACTACAAGTTCCTGGAAAACTAGCAGCTTATTTCGCAGAATCTGTTGTATTATACCATTTACATTAAACTAATTAGATTTTTGTCTTTGTTGGGTTTTTTTTTTTTTTTTATAATTCGAGAGGTAAGTAAAAGAGTGTTTAAAAGCTTTGGGTTGAGCATTATACGTTAAGGTTAAACTATATTAAACCAGAGAGCTTTCCATTGCATGTATTGAACAAGAGAGAGAGAGCTTATTTCTGTGGTCAAGACCGGTTATGTTTTGCCAGTATATTTAAGATTGGCATCAAACTTGTAACAACCATATATATCAACATTTTTTATATTTTATGTTTCGTATTTGTATTCAGATCGTTTTTTTATTATCAACATATAACTAACTTGCATAGAGTTGACAAAAAAAAAACATATAACTAACTTGCAAACAGAATTAAATATTATGTTTACTATATGATTTGAGAAATATGTAATATTATACTATTGGCAACTGAATCATTCTGTAACGCCCGACCGCCCACAACTAATGGGCCACCCACGCCCGCTTTCTCGGCCCGTGGGCTCCATCCTGTCCGACGGTCGGTCCGTTAATTTTTCCAAGGTTCGAAATCATTGTTTACTAACCCTGCAATCACCACCCGACCTTTTCCCGTGCTTTGGCCTCACTCGCACGCTATCGCGAATCACTTCCCGATAGGTCATCCATCCTTCCACTACTCCAGCTCAAGCACGCTTAACTCTGGAGTTCTTTCATGATGTGTTCCGGAAAAGGTAAGTCAATTTTTGTGACATAGATAGCCAAATCAATTCTCTTAAGCATTTTCACATATCACAACTCAGGATGTTACACATTCACCATTCACCAATTAATGGTTTAGTGTTTCATATACAGTTTATAACTTTATAGAACACTACTAGTTATAGTGCTGGTATTTATTCAAGATATTCTACTATAATTCTGCCATTCTGGTATCAGCATAGTTTAAGTGGTATCAGCGAAGTATAACTAGAGTTTTTTTTTTTTGCTAAAAAAGTATAACTAGAGTTGAGAATTTGAGTCAATATATGCAAGTTTCGTCTCGTTTGACTCACCGTGGAATGGGTGAATATCGACTGATTAAAAAAAAAATTGAATTGCGCGCGGATATACGTGTAGATCAAACTTATTTTTTATGGAGCGGGTGTGGATCGGGCTAATTTGAATTGCGGGTATTTTCACCTGCAATTTTTTTTTTGAAAAAAAAGAAAAAGAAATTTTCTTCAAAATATATAAAAATGTTTATATTATTTTAATTATATAAACGGAATCAATAGCAATAAATCATGTTCGAAGAGGTTCATAGAAAATGTCATGCGGAAAAATAACTCTTCACGAGGATGATGAATCATTTTCAAAATAAATAACTAAAATATAATTAAAATAAATATTATTTAAATTTTAAAATTACTGTGACCTATTTGAAATACTTGTAAATTTCAACGGAGCCGGTGCTGATTTACTATTTTTTTGCTATGAATAAAAAAGGATTCGACATGTGGTGAGACGAATCAAACGGAGTGGGTTTGACCCGTTTTTCAGCACTAAAGAAGGATGATTGGATGAGAATTTTATTTTTTTTCTTAAATTCTCTCTTAATTATTGTATCAAGCATTTACAAAATATTATATGAAATCTAAGTTTATTGAATTAGTCAATAAAATCCATTAAATAGTATTTGTTGGGCTTTAAAATATATTTTTAGTTAATATATAGTGAACCGAAGTACCAGTTTATATATAATATTGAAACTTATTAAAAAGACAAAAAAAAATATTTATTATTGCACTTTAAAAATTAAGAAAACTAAAATGTTTGGAATAAAAAATCATTATTTGAAAATATATTCATGAATAAATTTGTATCATTTGTATTTTCAAGATCAAGAGAATATTTTCAGAAACCCTGGATTTTTTTCAACTAACCTTAAAACTCGTAATACAAAATTTACTTAAATCTTAGATTTCCTTGGATTTAGTCTCTTTTAAAATTCTCTCAAATCTTTAATCCAATTCATAAGCCTAAAATCAAGCAATTACCATCTAGGCACTTGGTAGTAATATCCACCACTTCCATATTCTATAGTAAGGATGCTGTCAATTACTAAATAAATATGTGCATGCATGTATTTACGTACGAATTAGAAACTTAAAATTGCTTTTATTTGAAACAGAATTGCAATATGCTCTTATGGTAGTAATATTATGCTCCTCACAGAAGAAAAAAAATCTCCTCACGATCACTTTTTATTTTTATGTTTATGGTCTTGTTAATTTGTTACTCACTCGAAAGAAAACTTTAAATTTAATTAAGAAGAACAAACAGCGATAATAATAATAATATTATTATTATTACTTTTTCACAAAAAAATATTATTAACGTTGCAGAAGGAGATTATTAAATTGAACGTAAAGTCTGGGGTTTAATTTAAAAGTCGTGAAAGGTATATTCCTTTTGTATTTATTTTTTTATCGCGGTGTTTTCGTTTTACAGCTGTATGGGACACCAAACCTGGATGGACGTTAGATGCAATTTAAATCGCATATACAAATGAATCCAACGGATAGAATCGTAGTGGGAGCAAATGGAGGATAACACAGAGGATTTGACCACCTCTTTCGCCTGCGAATCCAGCGTGGAGCCAATCGGTAGACCTTCTGTCAAACAATGTGTCCCGTCCACAGGTTGTGTCAAACAATGTGACACTGACACAGGTTGTTTAGATTCCTTATTAGTACTAATTTGCAATTCTCTTACCTTCATTAACCACACAACACTGTTTTGAAAACGATTCAAATCAGTTTCTCAGATAATCACACTATTTTATAGTACATTAATATTTTTTTGATCAAATAGTACATTATTTTTTTTAGCCTTTTAAATGTTTATAAAGTGTTTGGAAAAGGTATATAAATCTCGTGCATTTGCTATGTGCCAAAAATGTATTGTCTTCGGGTTATTAATAATTCTCATGTGAACTGTGAATGTGTTTCTGAAGTTTTTTTTTTTTGTGTGGAAAGAGTACGTTACAGGAAAAAAGGGGAACATTCAAATGCTAGTACATTAATATTTTTTTGATCAAATAGTACATTTTTTTTAGCCTTTTAAATGTTTATAAAGTGTTTGGAAAAGGTATAAATCTCGTGCATTTGCTATGTGCCAAAAATATATTGTCTTCGGGTTATTAATAATTCTCATGTGAACTGTGAATGTGTTTCTGAAGTTTTTTTTTTGTGTGGAAAGAGTACGTTACAGGAAAAAAGGGGAACATTCAAATGCTAGTAATTTTTATGGGAAAATTGTTTTTTTAAGAGCAAAAAAATGATAACCATGTCTATTTAGACTAATATTTATTTTATATCATTTTTGCCTATAATACCCTTTAATATTTTTGAAAATAAATTTAATAAATATTTTTACAAACAAAAAAAAATAGAAAAATAGTAACTTTTGATAAAATACCTATATGAACTTATTGGTATTTTTTTCAGTTATAAAAATGTTTAAATCATAATTTTCAAATTATGTTCTAAATAAAGTAGAAATGACATTCTACGAAGTAGAAAACAAAATCCACTTTTTTCATTGAATCTACAATGTTTAGAATATGTGATCTACGTAAATACGAGTATTCTAAAAAAGTTTAGAATACACATTCTGCGCTTAACCTACCGATCTAAAATCTATAGAAATCGAAATCTACACAATAATATAAATCTAAAACACGTGGAAACCGACTTCTACAGATTTACCGTAAATCTAAAACATGTAGAAATCAAAATCTACACATTACTATAGTTCTAAAAACCTGTAGAAACCGATTTCTACAGATTAGATGTATTTTACGAATAAGAAATCAATTCCTAAAAATATGGAAACAAAATATTTGCGAATAGTCACTTTCATATTTTGAAAAAATCGATTTAAAAAAAAACAAAAAAAACGTGGTAACCTTCTTCTCACGCTGTTTTCTATATTTCATTGATTGTTCATAAAATTTTCACAAATTTTTTACATTATTTCTACCATTCTTCATATCTATGCTTCATGTGGTGTTTGGAAATTGAGTGAGTTAGGGTTTATGAACTTAAGATTTTGATTTTCTTCCCCTTTGTTCGTGAAAGAGATGAGAAATTATGGGTTTCATCCCAAAGAAATCGAGTTTAAACCGTTGAAATCGTGTTTGGTTGGTTCAAATCAAGTGGGAATCAAACCGGATATAACCGAAGAAAACCAGAAAATCGATTTGGATACTTACCTGGGCACATGATCGATCGGTCTAAAATTCGAGATCGGTCGATCTGTATGAAATCGACCTTCACTGATCGAGTGAAATAGACCAGGTCGATCAGTATATGTTCCACGTTTTTTTTGTTCTGCATAATGATCAGGATCGATTGATCCGTTCGACCTTGTAATTTCGGATCGATCGATCCCGCTTGATCGAACCCATTATTTATTATATTTAAAAATTACATTTTTAAGGGCATTATTGCCATTTTGAAAATAACTAGCCTAATGGAACATAAAGTATATGAGATTGGTTTAAAGGGACATAGTTATCATTTTTTTTGCTCTAAAAAACAATTTTTCCTTTTTATATTAACTATTCTTAAATCGAAAAATATGGTTTAGAACTTAAGAATAAGGTAGAAAAAATCAGAATAGGTGGTGGATATTGAAATGTTGTTTGTAGTTAGTATATTTGGTGGTGGATACTCTCATTGGTACCACGATAATATTGTGTTTTTGGCTAAACAATATCTATTTTATTAAAACTGAAGTATCTTTTGGTACTAATTGAAAACATGAATAACAATATAAACGATAATTGTTTGAAAACATGGATATCAATATTTTTAGTACTTCTTTTATTTACACATTTACCATTGCATTTACAATAAACGAAATATTTTTTTGTATTTCTTTTTATTTATAGATTATGCCACTACATTTAAAATCAATTTAAATTAATTAATTACAATTCCGAAACTTATCTAACCAAATCGATATTCATATATTAACCATTATTAATATTTTACAATATTAACTAAATCGCATTTATTAAAGGGAGATAACCTTTTTAGTATGGTCAATTTAGTTGATATTCGTACAATATTAATAATGGGTAATGCAAAAAAAAAATTTAGTATGTTGTTTCATTTTAAAATAAATTAACAAAAAAAACAATGGGTTAATATATGAATAGTATAATTACATCAAATTGCATCAAGTTATAAATTTTTTAATATAATATTATGTACAAATAAAAAAATATTATGTTCAAACATCTATATTATAAAATAATATATTTTACTCTACATGTAAATTACAAAACATAAAAAAAAATATACATGAGATTATTTTATAAAATCAGCGGTTGATGAGTTTACGTTGAATACAAGTTAAATCAAACATCTGCGGAGAGAGGAGATGATCAAGTTCTAGTTGTGATTTATAAGGAGAAATAAGTTGTGAAATAAAAGTTATGAAATAATTTGTGAAATATATTTCACCAATGGTCAAAAAAAAAATTTCACCAAAAAAAAGTTGTGAAATAAAATCAACTTACGCAAAATGAAACGGGTAAGGTTTCAACTATACTACCAACCGAAATTATGGTGATGATTGGTTCAACTGTGGCTCTAAAAATTTAGCAGTAAAAGTTTAGCTGTATGTAAATTGGTTATAGATGTAAAGTTGTTACTGTAGATTTTTTTGCAGAGACTTTTGCTGTAGTTAAATTTGTTGTAGTTGTGGTTGTAGATATTTTAAAATAAAATATGTAAAATCTGTAATGTATATATAACATAATTATTTTTTTATTAATTAAATAATTTATATTAATATTTTTTTATAAATTCTCAAAGTTTATTGTTATTTAAAATGTGATATGTAAATAATATATATTTTATTTAAAATATTTCAATAAATTTTACAATACCCAAAGTTGAATTAAATATTTATAGATGTTTTTAATTATGATTATCTAATTTATTTGATATTATAGATAGTTTTTTTATTTCACAGATTCTATAGCATATAAAAGAAAGCTTTAGGTTTTTTACCTAAAATACGTTTAAAAAAATTTACTTTAGATTTTTTGCTGTAGCTTTAAAAAATAAAGCTAAAGCATGATTGGTAAAAGTTTATAAAAATTTAATTTAGGTTTTAACTATTAAAAATAAAGGTACATCATGATTGGTAAAGTTTAGTGATTTAAAAGTAGATAAAACTAAAATAAGAAGATAAAGCACAACCAATCACCCTCTATATCATTTTAGAATTGATTTTACATGACTTTGTCAGGATTAGACATTACGTAAATTTAATTATAAAACTAATTCTATGAAAGTGATAAAACTATTTTATGAAAACCATGATATTGAAAACAATTTAGTAGTTATAAATTTTGATAAACGAAAACACATCATAAAATGTGCTAACGTTATAGCTGCAGCCTATTTTAAACATGTATCCATAAACATTTTTGAATGTACAGCATTATAAACCCGATCTTAAATAATTACATGCATTTTATGGTAATTGTTGTATCCACCTAAAATAATAGTATAGTAGATTTTGATCCGTGTTTCAAAAATACAAGATCATTTTCATTCATAAATTATTTCTTAAGTAAGTTATAATTTTGTATATAATTTATAAATTTTAAAGTTTTATACATCATTTATGTCATTTGTTTAAGTTATATTTTAGGGTGTAGTATATTTGTGGACGGTGAGAAGAATTTTTACATGCACCATATAATTAAAGGTAGATGTTTGGATACTTTTTCGGATCTATTGGAATTTTAGGTTTTTGGAGTTAAATATTTAATTTTTATTCAGATATTTATAAACTTTGGTTAATATCCGGTTTGAATCTTTTCAGGTTTCGTTCAGATATAGATACCCGTTTAAATTATATAAATAATATAACTTAAAATCCAAAATAAAATAGTATAAAACATAAAAATTGAATAACTAAATACACAATCTTAACATTAAATTGGTTTGGTCTAGATATTTGAATGGGAAAACTAGCAGGTAGTATTTTCAGTGATAAATATTTTTAACTATTTAAAATATTTACTTTTGCATGTTTTCCATATTTTCAAGCATTTTTAAAATTTTTAATATTTTGAGTATTTGAGATATTTCTGAATATATAAAAATAATTAATATATTTAAACATATAAATGTGATTTGAATATATTTGGGTATTCAAAATAGTTCGGTTATAATTAGGTTTAGTTCTAATTCTTCAGATACCAACCTTTTGGATCTTCGATTAATATTTGATATAACTTTTTTGGTCGTATTCAGTTTGGTTTTTCGGGTTTGAATATTTTCCTAGTCCTACACCATGCAGTTATTGTTGTTGGTTATTAAGGATTAATGGACCAGACACCTTGCATGAATTTCATGTATTTAACATATTTATTTCATAGATCTTATCGTGAATGAGGATTCTTCTTCTTCTTTGAACACCGAGGAAGATGATTCTATTTTTTTTTTTCTTTTCCATCAAGTTTTTGTTTATTAAATAAATAAAGACGGGCACAGCCCAATATCCTTACAAAAGAAAAAGGCTCACGACCCGATTAGCTAAACCAACAACAGACTAAAAAAAACGGGCTTAAAACCAAAAAACCCATCACCGACACTGCCCAGATCCCGCGGCACGTGTCGGCTTATCTTCTTCTTGTCTCATCCCGGCGGTTCCGCCGAACGGCTCACCACCGTCGAACTTGTCACAGAGAGCGTCATCGGACTAACCGAGAGCTCATCCCAATCATCACACGTCGCCTACTGGGCATGTTAAGCCCGAGACTCAAGACCTCAGCTTTCCTTCTCTTGTCGTCGTCACCAATGATGGAGAGCTTCACCTTATACCTAGATCTCATCCATTCTGACCCAAACAACCACCCTGACGACAAGAGCCACCACACAGTTTACACCAAAGCCAAACTAGTAACCAAACCCCAAAGACTAAGGATCCAAAACCGACAGCGTAGAGCTATGTGGGCCTCTACCCTCCGGAACCAAAACCGACAGCGTAGAGCTATGTGAACCTCTACCCTCAAGAGCTAAAACCGGCGAAGACGGAGCAGAGAATACCTCCCCTTCCCGAGAACTTGAACCGGCGGCGGCGAAGCTGAGGAAGCCTCCACCTCCCGGAAAAAAGCTGGCGTCGACGGATCTGTGATAGCCTCCATCTCCCGGAATCACCACTTGAACATGCAAGCCTATCTTCTCACACATGGGCCTCCACGCGAGCGCGTCTTCCCTCCAAGCGGGAGCCACCTTTGGAGGATGGCTCCAATCCAGAGCTCCGACAAGGCGTTCGGTGATAGGCGACGAAGAAGAAGCAAAAAGAAACCTCTTTGACGGTAGGAGAAAGGATCCGACGCCGGCACGGACGCTCACGCGCCGGCCGTACGCCGGATTCAATCTCAGATCTCCTTTCTCTCTCGAAAATGTAGATATCCTTTGAAGTGATTCAAAATTTCTACTAGGTGAAAAAAAAAGAAAATAAATAGTTGGATATGGCATATGTATTAATAATGCAAAATAATGTGCGAGTTAAGTCGTAATTGTATGGTTTGATTAGTAAATGCTAATAATAGGAATCTATGTTAAAATTTATGGTCCAACTATGACATTATTACGGTAGAGAGAAATCGGCCAAAAAAACACTGAACTTTGCGGAAATTGCCAAAAGAAACCTGTACTCGAGCCTGACCAATAAAGCTCAGACCTTTTGTTGACTTTTTTAGTTTATTCACAAATTTACGGTTGACTTACCAGATTAACACACCGTTAACCGACAGTTAAGAGAGTGTTAACTCACCGTTAATTACTGTCGTTTAGTGAAACTACGTCGTTTCATCCAATTGTTTTGTTAAAGACAAAATCTCAAGACGACGTCGTTTTGCTTAATTAAAATTGTTGTTGGCTGGACTCGAACCCGTGCACTTGTGGTCCTTAGGGGGTTTTGCCACTGAGCTAGTGGACTTTTCGGAAGATTACCACACATGTTTATTTTTATTGATCAAAAGATGTGTTTGATTGAAATCAAACAAAACGAAACCCGTGTTTGAACGTAACCCTAATTTCTCAAATCGATTTGGGGATTTTTCTTGTGATGTGAGGAGATGGTAAAGACGAAGTTCACAAAGTTCTTTCTGGATTGACCTTCGTTTTTGATGTGCATATCCCAGTTCTTCGACCACACCCGCATTGCTCCGGGATACCACTAATTCCCATCGTATTCACAGACAAATTCTCACAACCCGAACTCATCATGCGATACTCGAAGAAGGAAATGTGAGAATCGAGATTCTTAAGGACGAGATCGAAGAGAATCGAGCTTGAATCGCGAACTGGATTTATGATTTTGGGAATTTAGGGTTTATACCAACACCGTCGTTTCTTTTTGATTCATTTAACTCGGATTCAAAGAGAATAAAAGAAACTTTGTTCATAAATACATTGCAAATCTATTCCAAATTCCACTAGCTCAGTGACAAAAACCCCTACCATTAAACCCGAGTGCACGAGTTCGAGCTGATGGAAGCCCATCTTTTTAATAAAAAAGCAATATAAAACGCGTCGTTTCATTCATTTGTCTTTTAACTCGAATTCGAAGAGAATAAAACAAACCGTGTTCGTAAATCTATTGCAAAGTCCACTAGCTCAGTGGCAAAAACCCCTACCATTAAACCCGAGTACACGAGTTCGAGCCATTGGAAACCCATATTTTTAATAACAAAGCTATATAAACGACGTCGTTTGTCTTTAATCAGAAAAAGAGATGAAACGACGTCGTATACTTTAACACCCAAAATTAACATCCGCTTATTTATCTGTTAACTCGGTTAACGGTGTGTTAATCTGGTCAGTCAATCGTAAGTTTCTTAATTAACTAAAAAAGTCAACAAAATTTCACGGTGTTATTGGCTAGCCCATATGTTCAGGTTTCTTTTGGCAATTTCCGCAAAGTTCAATGTTGTTTTGGCCGAATTCTCGTAGATAAAACATAAGATCCAAAATTAATAAAAGAAAGAGATTATTTGGCAAATTATTTTATGGTGTGTTTTAGTAATAACAAATTTATGGGCTAAAAGAATAAATTTTGATATGTGATGCAAAACTTTGTGGAGCATCAAATCCACAATTCAAATTTTATCTCTTTCAAATAGTATCAAATCCGTAATTTTCATATGAAATCAGTCTTTTACAATCTTCATGATCTATTTGACACTTATTAAAAGATACTTGAAATATTTTTAGTGGGTTATCTCATATATTTTATTGATAAAAAAATTACAGAATGTCTGACCAACTAATAGTAATTAGAGATTGATCCACGTGAATGTTTTCTTTTTGTTATAAATTATATTTGTTTTTCATGGTTAATGTTATATATTTTAAATGTACTATCATATAGCTTATTATATATTTGTTTTTTTAGATTTTTACACATTATAATCGAATCGGACAATATGATTACTTTTGATTATTTAGTTATTTTTAGTATGAATTCAAAATACCGAACCGTAATATGGTTACTTTTGGTACAAACTATCTGAATCGTATAATAGTTACTTTTAGTTATTTAGATATTTTTATGTTCTTATTATATCAGAACCGAACCCACCAAAATATAGGAGAACCCAATTCAAAATCCACCAAAAAATTTATAAGAACCAAACAGATCATAATTTCAAAATTTTTAAAAATACCCGAAAAAATGGTCCGTACCCAAACTGGTACCTAAATACCCATGCCTAGCTAATTTTGTAAACAAATATAAAACTCTTTGTTAACCGTTTTCAAATTCATGTCACAAATGAAAAAAAATATTCAAACATGTCGAATAATTATGTTTACATGTAAAAAGATAACGGGTCCGACTGGTGACCATCCGGGAAACAAGAGGAACGAATAAAAAAGGAATGTACGGGAATAAAATACCAGGAATGAAAAGGAATGGTTGTTCCTTATCAAATTTGACAAGGAATAATTTTGTTCTTTAATTCTCTACAAAAAAGGGAATGAAAGGGAATGAGAGGAAATTATTATTCCTTGTGAATGGTAATTTTTTTTAGGAACGTTAGGGAATGCATTATTCCTCGTCGTTCCCTGGTCACCATTCGTACCCGTTGTCAAATCATTGTGGTAACGACAATTGATGAGGTAGTTAAGAAGAGTGAAAAATTAATGTAAAAGATATAACAAAACACTTAACAATAAATAAGTTACTCTTTCTGTTTCATAATAAGTGTCATTTTAGCTTTTTTTTTTTCTTGTTACACAAAAATTGTCACTTTACAATTCCAATGCAAATTATACTTAGTTTCATCTGAAAATTAATTGCAAATTACATTGGTTTCATAAATAATTTTATTTATCTCAAATACTATTGGTCAGAAAAATATAATTAATAACAACTTACATATATTTCCGCTACTTTCTTAGTCTGTGTGAAAAATGTCAAAGTGACACTTATTCAGAGACGGAGAGAATATGTTTTATACTTTGTAATAAATGCTACTTAATTAATTAAAATAATAATAAATGAAGTAGTTTAATTTAGTTAAAAATAAATGAAAATCTGTAATCAACCACAAAATAGGCAAATACTCATTATGTTTCATTTTAATCGTCATTTAAAATTGCATACACAGATTAAGAAAACTTTTAATTTTGTATATTTACTAAATAAAACATCATTACCAAAACATCTAAACACATTTCTACCAATTGAAATATATACCGAAATATAAAGTCAATAATTTTTGCACTGAAATTATAAAGAATACTTATTTTGAAACAAAATTTTACTCTACAACGACAACTAACCTAAAACTGATGGAGTATTATTTTGTAGTTCAAATTTAATAGAATAGATAATTATTGGATTTTCACTCACGAGTAGAGTGATCTCCACAAAGTATTAAAAATTAAAGAGAAATATTCTATCTCTTCTTTAAATATATATTGCGTTTACGTCAACAATTTTTTATCTATCACATAAGTTAAAAATTTAAATTTAAGTTCTATCATAAATGTATATTTTTCCATGACTGTCAATTTTCAATAAAATTAAATTAAGAGTAATTTTAAAATTTAATAGTTTACTACTATCAAATAATTGAAAATTTATAGAATACATTGTCATACAATTCTTTCTTAATTATCTATCTTTTTTTTTGAACTGCTTAATTATCTATTTTTATAGATCAGAGTTGGCACTTTTGAATCAATTATCAAGTCTTTTAGAGATTCTGTTTTTTAAGTATGTTCATTAATTTCAAATGGCACAATGATGAAGTAAGCGCCCACAAAAAAAAAAGAGTTGATCTGTTGATGGTTCTTAAAATTTACGTAAATTTATCTCTCGATAACCCCCACATGCTATATTTCTCCTGCTCTTTTCAAAATAATAGTTTCTCTATTTCTTTTTTTTTGGTCAAAAATAGTTTCTCTATTTCTAAGAAGATATATTTGTAGCATTTTGATATTTGAAGAGAAATTTCCAAAGTATTCGATGTACATTTGATTAATTAATAATGAAAAAATATTTAAAAATATTTACTGAGAACAGTTATATTTTTGAATTGCTATAGTTTTAAATTATTAATGTTTAAGTATACAGTTATGATTAAACATTAATTATTATTTAATATTCGTGAAATTTAAAATTTATATTTGAGAAATAGAGGAACACATGATTGTAGATAGAGATACACATTTACACACTCCTCTACACATGATACAGGGCATCTAATACGGTTACTATATGACTTAACATCATTTTTCATAAACGATAAAGAATCTTCACAAAATTTTATAATATTTTTTTTTCATTGTAATATCTTTTAGTAACTAACTACTCATTAGTGATCGATATCCATCAATTTTCGAAAACAAATTTCCAACATAACCATAGTTACGAGATTTACTATATTAATCATATTTTATGTTAGAGATAACTTTTGATACATTTTCACATATTTACAAACATATTACGTGAATATTGTTTGTATTTTTATTAGAACTGTTAGAAAACAAAAGCATGTTTAGCAATAAATCACATCTATACTATTAAAGCAGGATCCTATTGTCATAATTACCTTAGGGGCATGTTTCTTTCACTAACATTGCATGTTTCATTAAGGGCAATTAAGTAATATTAATAACAAATCTATATTGGGTCATTATTTTTGGATCCAGTCCAAATCAAATCTCTATTGGGCCATTTGGGCCTATTAAAAAATCAGATTCAATTCTCACCTTTTTTTTTTCCTTTGGACCATTGAGTCCAAGTTCAAATAATTTTTTTTAAACGATTCTTAATTATTATTATTTTTTTCTTAATATAATTTAAGCATTCATAAAAATAATTGAATTTTTTTATTGAAAAGTATAAATCTTTATTAAAAGTATATAATTTTTTAATTAAAATATTAATCCCATAATAAAATTAATTTATCAGAGTTATACCAACTTAATTCATTAAAAAAATAAATTTTAATTTTTTTAACATAAATAGTCATTTAAAATGAAATACGATAAATAAAGATAAAATTTTAAGTCTTTTATAAAATAAAACACAAATATATGAAAATGTGACATTTACTAAATATTTGTCAATTGAAAAAAAAAACAAAAATAAATCCGCGCTTTGAAAGCGCGGATCAAAATCTAGTACATTGATTATATTTGATATTATGCTTTTCGCAGCCAACAGAAAATACCAGGAAATTTTGATCTTCTTACTTTGTATGTAAACAGCATTCAATAGTTTCGAGGAATTAAAAGAAAGAAATTATTTTGAGAGAGAAAATAACTTGACTATTACTTGAGCAAAAATAAAATAAAAAAAAAAAATAAAAAGAAAAAGAAAACAGCTGTGGTTTACAAGTCATGGACTCGCTATAACTCTCTCTCTCAACTCCCCACTCAATTTTTGCCCTTTTTTTATAATTTCAATTCCAATTTCGTTGCTCTCTCTCTCTCTCTCTCTCTCCTATGGAACCGCCGCCGCCTTCTCTCTCCTCCACAGCGGTGGCCTCCACCGTCGTCCCAACAACCACCGTACCCGTTCCTCCTCCTCCTCACGCAACAACCTCTTACCCCGAGTCTCTAGACTCCTCTCCCAGGTCTCGCACCACCGATGGCTGGGACGATCTCAACGCTCCCTCCGCCGTCTCTTCCAAACTCCGTCTCATGTGCAGTTACGGCGGCCATATCCTCCCTCGCCCTCACGATAAATCCCTCTGCTACATGGGCGGCGACACTCGCATCGTCGTCGTGGACCGTAACTCGTCTCTCTCATCCCTCGTCGCTCGTCTCTCCAACAAGCTCCTCGACGGCCGCTCCTTCACGCTCAAGTACCAGCTGCCTAGCGAGGATCTTGATTCGCTCATCTCCGTCACAACCGATGAGGATCTCGAGAACATGATCGAGGAGTATGACCGTACGATCTCCGCCCCCAATTCCACAAAACCCTCGCGGCTCCGTTTGTTTCTGTTCACGTCGAAGCCGGAAGCTACTCAATCGATGGGTCAGATCCTCGAGAGCTCGGCCAAGAGTGACGATTGGTTCCTCAACGCTCTCAACAGCGCTGGGCTCCTCAACAGAGGGTTCTCAGATTCGGATGCTAACGTGAATCGCTTACTGGGCTTGGACGATGGGCTTCGCTCTAGTCCCGGAGTTAACGGAGATAATCTTGATTCCAGCGTTAAAGATGACGACGGCTCCGTTAAAAGCGGCAAGCAGCAGCAACAGATCCAGGACCCCCCTCCACCTCAGCTTCCTCAGCAGCAGCAAGGAGGTCAAGATGTGCACAGCATGCCTGATTCTCCGATGCTTGATACGTCCTCCTCCTTCGGGTCAACTTCCTCTTCCCCTTTGCCGGCGAATCTCCCGCCGATTCGTGTCCACGTGGAGGAAGCAGGTGGGGTTAAGGGGATGCAGGATCAGAGGATGGGGATCGAAGAGCAGTTCGCTAGATTCAACGTCGGGAACAAGCAACAGCAGGTCCAGCAGGAGGATGGATTCGCCGCGATCTCGTCACCACCGCCGCCTTTGCCTGTGACGATCTCTCTTCCCGCTGCGCCGGTGAATGCAGCAGCAGCGAATGTCTCGAGTGAGTTCCAGACGAGAGTCTTCTCCGATGATGAGAGATCTGATCACGGCGTCCCGGCTGGATACAGGAAGCCTCCGACTCCACGTTCTCAGCCGCAGAATCTGCCTCCTCAGCAGGTTCATCACGTGAAGTCAAACAGCGGTGGACACGAGCTGCCTTCACCTCATTCCGTATCCAGGTACTCTCCTTTTCCCCCCTCAAATGTATTAACTTTGATGTTGTAGAGCTATACTTGTAAGATTCTGATGTGTTTGTTCATATGACTCAGTGATAGCAGCATGAACAACCCTGTGTATCAGCAACGACCATCTGTGTATCAAGAACCCATGTCTCAGATGCCTTCTGGTTCCACTGTAGTTACTGGTATGATCAACCCTGCAGATCCAAACACACTCTTACCTCAGAACCATATGCAGAATCAGGACCCTGGATACATCCTCCACCCCCAGTTCGAGCAACAATCTGCACCATCTCAGCAGCAGCAGCAGCAGCAGTTCATACACGCTGCTGCACCACCTCAGTACATTCGTCACCATCCCTCTGGTGGCCTTCCTATGCAGACTTACATCCAGGTTTACCCTTCGCAGCAGCCGCAGTCCTTTCACAGGCAGCCGGGTCAACTGGATCAACAACAGCCTTATCCTGCTGTTTACTATGTCACTACTCCGGCCCCACCTAGGCCTTACAATATGGCTGTGCCACAATCTGGTAGTGTGAGCGAGGCTCCAGGGTCTGTCCATTCTAACCATCCCCAGGCACCGCCTAACTCCATGATGGCTCCACCTCCTAACAGCCAGTTGAGAAGTGTTCCTGGCGGCAAACCTGAGGCTGGGGTTTACACAACGCCACAAGGTATGGCTGGTGCTCAGATGGTTCACCAGATCCCTACAAGCCAGCAGCAGTTCATGGGCTATTCACAGATCCATCACCCACCTCAGTCTGGTTCAGCTGCGATGCCCAGCTACGGATATGAATACGCTGACAATGCTCATAAGCAGATGTTCTACACGCAACCTGTGGGACACGCACAGTACCAGACAATGACCGGTCCTCCACCTGCCATGGTGTTGCCTGATGGCTCTGCCGCTGCTAAGCTTCCAGCTGAGAACATGACTCAACAGATCCGGAGTTCACAGCCGTTGTGACCTACAAGGCACAAGGAAGATGGAAAACAGTTTTGGAGGAAGAAAATCCCAGTTGGTATTGAAACATAAAATATATAATTACTTTTTCTCTTATTTTTTTTATCAGTTGTTGCTGCGTCAAAAAAGTGTCTGGCTTCATGTTGGTTTCGGTATTTGTGGACTTATGTCAAAAAGTGTTGTGTGAGTAAGTAGAAGGGAGAATAAGGGAGTAACGCTGCTGCTTTTGGAAATTTACATTTATAGTCGATGGATATTGGTGCTTTTCATGGATCTTATATCATATTATTATTATTATCATTCATTTCTCATTGTAAATGACTCGTTTATTTTTCGTAATCATCTCTTGTTATCGTTCTCTTCTTACTTGGTGGAGATTTGAATGCTCTAATATTGTTTAACGACATTCGATATACTGACATGTTTGTAAAATATTTAATATTTGGAAGAATGTACGTCTTCCTCTCCATTGCTTTCAATCTTTTCCATGGGAGCATAAGTACAGATCGGGATCCATGTGTCTGGTCTGGTCTTGGATCCACCATTCACACAACCCTACAACTTCTCAGACAAGGTGTGGGAGAAAAAGGTAGTGACAAAATCGCTGTCTAGCAATCTAGCAACATAACTTTTTCTCCTTTGAAAGAGAGAGAGCATATGTATCATCACGTAAACACCAAAACCCAACTCTCTATCTCTAACCATACTCTACGCTCATGATTTTGTATTCTTGCACTAGACTACTCTTTCACTCTCACAAGCAACAGAGAGCCTCACCTTAGTTGAGTTGTCACTACTCTCAGATGGTGTTATCACAGAGTCCACCAAGTGGAAATGTTCTGTGATTCAAACCTTTACTGTGATCTTGTGCACCAGAAGCAATGAAGCACTGCTGACCTGGTCCGGATACAAAATCTGAAACTAATATCTATGTGGTCAGGTCCCCATCCCTTGCAGTCAGTGATATCAAACCAAGAAGGCCACAAACTGAATCTTGATGGGTTCTTCTTGTCTTCTGTCTCTATCCTGTCTGCAAATAAGTCCTTTTTCTCCTTGACTCTTCTAAAACTTTCAGCCTCAGCTTCAGGCTATAAAATCCTCATCAAAGAGTCCTCTCTTTCTCAACCCACTTCCTCTTATCTGTAGATCACACTAAAAAGCAACAATGGACCAAAACACACCTGCAGAATTTTCTCATGGGTCTTCAAACTTTCATAAATATTACCCACAGACCAAGAAGGGTGGTGGTGGCGTAATTGATCTAGGCCTCAGCCTTAGGACCATTCAACATGAAACTTACCTCTCATCTACTCCAAGTGAGTTTCTTTGCTGCTTTCAAAGTGAATAATAACCATTCGTTCACCCCATCCTTAGTTTACTTAATCCTCCCTTGCTATCTTCAATATCTATTATGTGAATCAAAGTGATAGGTCTGGACGGGTATGGTGAGCTTATAGACTGGTCGCAACGCAGCTATACACAGCTGAAGAGCGAGGAACCGGTAAACCAAAGACTAGCTCAACAATATTACAATGATGGAAAAGAGGGCAGAGGAAAATTGGCTTATTATGTGAAGGTAAATATGGATGGCTCAGTCGTAGGCCGCAAGGTTTGCATACTTAACCAAGGAACCTACTCAACTCTTGCTCTCCAGCTTGACAATATGTTCGGTAAGTTAGTGCTCTTCCAGCTACAAGTATATCTTAAGAATGTCTCACCAATATCAACTTAAATTTGCAGGGATGCAGACCGTGTCGGGACTGAAGTTGTTCCAGGATGAGTCTGAGTTCTCTTTGGTCTACAGAGACAAAGAAGGTATCTGGAGGAATGTTGGAGATGTTCCATGGAAGTAAGCTAGTCTTATAATTTCTCTATATACAGAACCTTGCGTTTTAACTAAAACCACATTTGTGATTTGCCTGAAACTTGTTAGGGAGTTTGTTGCAAGTGTGAACCGGATGAGAATCGCAAGAAGAAACAACGCACTTCTTCCCTACTAAAGTTTTTGAAGTCAAAGCCTATCTTTTATCCAAATGAGCTCTCACATCACTTGTGATTCTAGTTTTCAACATCTGTTGTAACAGAAGCTTTTAATTATAAAGAGAGTGACATCTTAATTAACTACCACCAACAATGACATGACAAATAAACAAAACAAAACAACATTAGTCTCATCTCTTAAAACAAGCGTTATGCTCTCTGATCTATGTGCAAATCTCTCAGTCGCCAGCCATTGGTAATCTGTCGAGCGTATCCGAAACATGCCTCATGGTAGGCCTTTTCTCTGGACTGCTGTTCACACAACTGATTGCAACCTTAAGAACAGCGACAATCTCGTCTTCCTTATCAACCTCAGGAGCCAAACAAGGATCAAGAACATCACACAACGGCTTCTTCTCCTCAATGCACACCTGTATCCACCGTACTAGATCTATTTCCGACGTCCCCACGTCCAACACCGGAGACCTACCCGCTATCAGCTCCAATAAAATGACTCCATAAGAGTACACATCCCACTTCTGAGACGGTTTGACCGTCTTGAGAGTCTCTGGTGCTTGATAGTAAGAGCCAGAGGAAGAGTGAGCAGTGAACTCCGAAGATATGCTCTTGTGATGGTGTTGCTGCCTCTCTTCCGTTTGGATGATTCTGTTTGACTGTACCGTTGGAGATGATGAACCTCCAGCTATGTTGGCTAACCGTGCTAGTCCGAAATCAGAGATCTTGGGTTCCATGTCATGTCCCATGAGAATGTTGCTGGGCTTGAGATCTCCATGGACGTACTTCTTGGGACTGAACTCGTGCAGATGAACAAGCCCTGTCGCTATCCCTTTCGCTACCTTCAAACGTTCAGACCATGTCAACGGAGCTACACTCACCATCCCTGGCTTGCCTGCACGTTCACACACACATTTTATAATAACTTTACAAGATGCAACTTGAAAATGAGAGAAGGGTGGTGACTCACCGTGGAGAGCTGTTGCGAGGTTACCGTTTGGAACATAGTCATAGATAAGAAGCTTCTCATCAACAGACCAATAATAAGCTCGAAGACTAGCAATGTTCGGATGTCTTAGCTTCCCTATAGCTTCAACTTCTGTCTGAAACTCCTTGAATCTCTGAGACCCTCCTTCACCTAATCTCCTAACAGCCAACGTGAGCCCGTTCTCCAAAACCACTTTGTACACAATCCCAATCCCGCTCTTCCCCAGAACGAAAGCCGACGCCTTTAACAGCTCCTCGAGGTTAAACGCCACCTGAGAATCTAGCGCCACGATATCGCAATGCTCCACGTTTTCAGACAGCGTTTCAGACTCGTCCCTCCGGAAACAAAGACACTCTGCAGCTCTTTTCTTGGAGTCTTTATCTCTGTTACAAGCGCAGAACTTTGAGTAGCAGTAAGTGAAAAGCAAACCCACGAGACAGATACCGATAACATCGCAGAGAACAATGGCAACGACAGCTGTTTTGCTCAAACCGCTCGACGACTTCTGTTTGGTTTCGGAGTCACCATCTGAATCATCATCTGGACGGTTATTGCTTGGGATAAAAGGGTAAGAGGCGTTGAGTCCGAGCTCATCTCCTCTGCAAAGATCCTTCAACGGCGGACCACATAGACCGACGTTGCCGATAAACGCCGTCGGTCCTCTGTTCATCAGAGCACCGGTCTGAGGAATCGGACCAGAGAGGTTGTTAAAAGTTAAATCAATGTAAACCTTCTCAGGGAGATCACCCAACGCAGGCGGGATTAACCCAGAGAAGTGGTTATGAGAGAAGTCAGCAGTTCCTTGTAAGCTCGAGAGGTTTCCGACGTCGCTAGGGATGGAGCCGTTGAAGTGGTTGAAAGCGAGGTCGAGCTTCTCCAGAGAGACGAAAGCTGAGCCGAACCCATCGGGTAAAGAACCAGAGAAGTTGTTTCTACTCACATCAAGCGTTCTTAGCCTGTTGCATTGCAGAAGCGAAGACGGTAAGGAGCCCGTGAAGAGGTTCTGCGACAAATCCAATGTCTGAAGAAGCTTAAGCCGACCGATCTCGTCTGAGACCGACCCATCAAAGGAATTGCCGTAAAGCACTAAACTTTGAAGTCCCTGAAGCTCGAAAAGCTGAGTAGGTAAAGACCCGTGGAACCTGTTGCTGCGGAGGTTCAAGTGACGGAGGCTGGAGAGAAACCCTAGAGAGGAAGGGAGGGAGCCGTAAAGGTTCTTCCTTGGGATGCTTAGAGAGACCACCTTGAGTTCTTTGCAAGTTACGCCGTTCCATGAACAAGCGTCTTCGTCAGATGAGTTCCAATTGGTGAGAGAGCCTGTGGGGTCTTCGTTGACGCTCTGTTTAAACGTCAAGAGCGCGAAGCCCTCGTCATTTAAGGCGTTTACAGGGATGTAGATGCAGAGAAGAGTGAAGAAGATGAGCAATGAGGTCAACATTTTGAGATGAATCACTCCTAGAACAGAAAGACTTAGAGTGTTAAGCTTTGTACATAGAGAGTGAAAGAGAAAAGAGGAGTGATAGTGATGGAGTAAAGAGTAAAGTTGGAAAGCATAATAAAAGATACTCTCGTTGAAGAAAAAGGAGAAAAGAAGAATACAAAAAAAGCTAGAAGGGCTCTGTTTTTTGGACCTATGAATCATTGGGAGACGAGAATCAACAAAAAAGAGGTGAAAGTTTTGACAAAAGAGAAGCAAATGGCGATTTAATCCATACCGTTGATTTGTCACAAGCTTCCATTAATCCCATTTTTAACTAGTAGCAATCTTTTTGACCAAAATTATCATTATGTGAAATTGTAATTTCAGACCATTTTCAAATAGTTACGTTATACCTTTTGTCAGGATTATTGTTTTTATTCTGAAAAGGTATTTTGTTGGTGAAATGTGTAGCCTTTGGTTTATTGATCTGTCAAGTGTCAATTGTAGGTAACATTTACAGTGAGTGTTTGTCCTTTTCTATTCATCAAGTTATCTAGTAGATTATCATGTTCATCTATAATCACCATTAATATAACTTTGTACTATTTGTTGTCCAAAAAAAAAAAAAAACTTTGTACTAATTCATAGATGCTGCTGTTAGCACGAAACCCGGCAAAATACCAACTGCTACATTGTCCTGCACTATACTGTTAATGTTAGTAGGAGTAGTATATATTTTCTTAGACATGCATTGATTAGTCAATATTAATTCGAGTTAAAACCATTTAAAAAATACAATATTCCAAGCTAAAATCTATATTCATCTTTTACTAATTGGCGACTAAGACAGATCTAAAGGTGGATAATTTATTATGATTAGAGTTTGATATTACTCGTGAACGTCGTCACAAGATGCCACGCTCCTTTGTTTATTCCCCGAGGCTTCTTTTACATTATCACATCTTCATTATATCAATTAACAATGACATCACAGCTCATAATCTCTCTCTTTTCAAACATTTTAGCAATAACTTGTTTTCTTAGAATATACATAATGACATTAAATCGTTAGAGAAAAAGATTAATATAACAAGAATCATATGTTTTTCGAAGAAAGGATGCTAAACGAAATTGATAATCACAAACAAATACTATCTGCAGTATCGACGGATCAGATTCAATGGTCAAATAACGAGGTTCATCCAACGGCTACAAGCACTGATTGCGCTGGCACCATTGATTATAGAAGAGGAAAAACACGTGTACGACCCTACTGTCTCACTTTGTCCGGCCCCAGTTGTCGTTACTATCGTTATCGTGATATGTCGATAAGTCCAATTTGTGAAATGTGATCATTCGTAGTTTAGCCTTTTAGGACAAAAGCCCTAAACCTAAACGCAGAGCGTGGGCCCAAACTCCTCCTTCTCGTCTCGTCTTGGTCACGGGACTCACACCGGCGACGACTCCGAGGTGGGTAGGGGGGCAAATATGAGTAAACAAAACAATAGAGGTTTTTAACATAATAGAGGAAAATATAGGGGTAAAATATATAAATACGTGAAACATTGAAATGTTTGCTTTTCTGGCACGACTGGGACTGATCTTGAGCAGTCAACGTCAACAAACAAACAATGGGAGAGGCTATGATGATCCGCACCATCGTCGAAGCGATTCACTCATCTCCGACGCAAGCCGTCGTGTATCTTTCCGGCGGCGCCTCCGTGGTTTCTCTCTCTCTCTCTATACAAACATATGCGATTGTAAGTGATAACAATTACTAAAATTCGAAACTATAATGTTTGCAGGCATTAGGTTGGTTGATGTCAGTTCCAGGAGCTTCGAACACGCTTCTAGAAGCAGTGGTTCCGTATTCGAGGATATCTATGATCCAATTACTCGGCAGGGTTTGTTCCCAATCCTCAAATCAATGGCCCAATCGTTCCCGTTTTTTGACTTTCTCTTTTTTTTTTTCGATTAATACAGGTTCCGAGTCAACACTGTAGCCAAGCGATGGCGAGCGAGATGGCCTTGTTAGCGTATAACCGTGCGGTTAAGCTTTCTAAACCAGGTTTAGTTCTAAACCAAGTTTAATTTAAAGGGGAATTGGTCTTATTTTCTTCAACATCAGTATGAATTGTGGAAAGGGTGTGACTTTTGTGGACGTGTTTGGATAGGATTCCCGGTGATTGGTGTGGGTTTTACGGGAGCATTGGCAACTTCTCCTCCAAAGCGTGGTGATCACAGGTTTGATTAATTAAATACTGTTTGCTTTAACTGTAAGCTATCAGTAGTGGTGTTTTGCTTTCCATAACTCTCATGGGTTTTGTTTCTTCTTTTGCTGCGAGTAGGTTCTTTTTGTCTATGAGAGCATCCGACCGAATCTGGGAAACTTCAGTCACTCTAACCAAGGTGCTGATTGCAATATTCTTTCTCCGGTCTTGCTTTGGTCAACTGCTTTATATTTTGTGGAGAATTTTAGAATCTACGTAGCCGAGAGGAAGAAGACAAGGTGGCAAGCCGTGTTCTGATCCAGGTGTGTTTATAAAGCTTATTACATGTTACTATCTTTAGGGCATTTGGCGTCTGATTTTCCTTTCTCTACTTCTTAAAAACAAAAAGATAAAGTTTAGTTTATGGGTATTGCAAACAAGTTCATGCAGGCTTTTCTCCTTTATAAAACTGAAATACTAAGATAGATATTCTTGTGGAGTCAAGTTTTTATCCATACTTTTCTCAGCTCTCTCATAGCTTCTCTAAAGGCATTCTACTTTTGAGGTACTCATCATGGACTGACTTCTTAAAACCTTTTCTCGTTCATCTGTCTTTAGGCTATGGCCAAGGCATGCCAAGTTTCTGGGACATTTGACTCTGGCTTAACCGAGTCCGAGGTGCCTGATGAGTCAGAAACCCAGTTTAGTGAAGAACAAGAACTTGAGCAGCTTATTCAAGGACAATTGTGCTTTAAGGTTTATCCATTTTCTAAGGGTAAGATTTTGGTCATTTAACCCAATAAAACTTTAGATTTTTGATCTTTTGTTTTAACTTGCATTATTGCAATTAACGATGGAGTTCTACCATTATGGCAGAAGCGTACGGGTCAGATAAAGACAGAAAGATTATACTGCCTGGCTCTTTTAATCCGTTACATGACGGTCATCTCAAGCTCTTGGAAGTTGCTATGAGGTACGCTGAGTATGCCTTTATGCGTAATGAGTACTTGCTTATCTTGGTGAACACCTGAGTCTTCTGTGTATCTATTAATGTCTTTTACTGATTCTATGTTTTCTAGTTAAATCTGATATGCTATGTAATTAGTAATTGATCATTTTTTGTTATGCTATATAAATTGATTCTGTTGTTGGATTTGGAGAGGTCTCTTGGCATTTTAGTATCTCAAAACAGCAAATTAACTGTCTTTTCTGTTCTCTGTGAAATAAAATGCAAACAATCTCACAAGCAGATTTGTTGATGCAGTGTTTGTGGAGGCGGGTACCCATGTTTTGAACTATCTGCAGTAAATGCCGACAAGCCACCGCTTTCAGTTGCACAGATCAAAGATCGTGTCAAACAATTTGAAGCAGCTGGTAGGTGGAATCTTTACTATTTATTCATGATTTTAATCTTGTGCACCACCTTTTTGGCATCTCTGAGTTGCAACGATCTTATGATTTATATTGTGCTCCAACAAGGGCAAGAACAATCATTTTTACGATCCAGATTTGAGCTATAATGCTTTTCCATACTCGTGCCATCTTTTGATATTGGTGAAGTATTGTTGGGTTGGCAGGAAAGACGGTAATAGTTTCAAATCAGCCGTACTTCTACAAGAAAGCTGAGCTCTTTCCAGGAAGCAGTTTTGTAATTGGCGCTGACACTGCAGCAAGGCTTGTTAATGTATGTATACACTACTTAAACTTTTTTTCCAGTTTCCTGATCTTTTTGTTTATTTCATAAAACGTACAGTTAGATTTGTGTATGATTACTTAAAAAGTCAGTAAGACGCAGACGTTTAAAGTGCTCTCTTATATTCCGGTTCCACGTTATCAGAGAAGAATAATTAAGGATCTTAACTTGTTGCAGCCAAAGTACTATGAAGGCAGCTACAAAAGGATGTTGGAGATACTTGGTGATTGCAAGAGAACAGGTTGCGTTTTCCTTGTTGGTGGCCGCAATGTCGATGGTGTATTCCAGGTTTTACCTAAGCTCTAGAATCTTGAGCAATACAATTTCAGTCACTGTATGTGAGGTTGTAGGCCTTGTGTCCTTATCATTTCTCCCCTGCAGGTTCTTGAAGATATTGATATTCCAGAGGAAATAAGAGATATGTTCGTCTCAATTCCAGCAGAGAAATTCCGGATGGATATATCCTCTACAGAGCTAAGAAAGAAACAGGGGGGTGTTGATAAGAGGAAACGTGAGAATGCTAAAGAAGATGTTGAGCAAAGTTCTAAATGGAAAAAATGATAGTGGCGAGAATAAGTTGTCAACACTTCGTTGGAGTTCAGTCACACATGCTTTACATACACACCATCATTATAATAAACATCTTTACCATTTCTCTGGAATTACAGTACTACCACTATGATAAGTTACGACTTATCTTGTTCCGCACACAACGTATAACTCTCGATCTACTCAATAGAAAGCTTAATACCGAATAGATCTCCAGATATAAAATCCCAAACGTAATACAAATCCAAGTATAACCGAGAAAAGCTATGATCTCATGACGATCATAGAGAAGGTCTCATATCGACTCTTCTAACAAATCTCAGCATGAAAAATGAAAAAGAAATACCACAAGGCTCTTTATTCTAATTCGAAAATATCTTCTAGCAAAGCCTCTGTCTCACTCCTCGGCTTTGCTTCCCTCCAATAACTCGAAACCCTTCACTCCCAATAGAGGTTTTGCTTCCTTTGTCTCCAACTTACGTAAAGCCTTCTTCTCACCTCCCGCATCTTCTGAAACCTTGGCCTTTCCCTTATCTCTCTGCCTGAAGTAAACACGTTGGAACGTATCAATACCCCGCCCAACAAGACGAAGCTTGTCCTCAAGCGGAAATGTAGGAAACTGTCTCGCAAACTCCCAACCCAACACCCACGAAGCCTCATGAGAAGGAAGACTCTCCCACTGCACCAATACCTCCAAATAACCATCCTCTGTGTAACGAGTATCCAACAGCTTCTCCGGAATCAACACCAGCTCGCCCTGATCAGAAAATGTCGTTGGTAACGGCGTGACTGTCTCAGCTGTTCCCACTACTGCTTTCAACTGAGAGATATGAAAGACAGGGTGAACTTTGGAACCCGCAGGAAGCTTCAGACGGTACGCCACCTTTCCAATACGTTCCAACACCTCGAATGGCCCATAGAACTTAGCAACGAGCTTCTGACAGATACGGCGAGTAACTGAGTGTTGTCTGTACGGACGGAGCTTCAAGAACACAAAGTCTCCAACCTGAAACGATACATCACAGCGGTGCTTATCAGCCGACGTTTTCATGCGTTGTTGAGCCTTCTCCAGAAAATACTTCAACTGTTTCAACATACGGTCACGTTCCAATAAAGACTGCTCCAGATCAAAGTTACGTGTAGACCCCGGCTCAAACTGCAGCAGTGCAGGCGGGTCACGGCCGTACACGACCTTGAAGGGAGTAGCGTGCAACGAAATATGATAGCACGTATTCTACCAGAACTCCGCCCAACAGAGGTAGCAGAACCAAGTCTTCGGATGGCCTGACGCAAAACACCGCAGATAAGATTCAAGGCAACGATTCAACACCTCCGTTTGCCCGTCAGTCTGCGGATGAAACGCAGTGCTATACTTCAACTGAGTTCCCGACAAGCGAAAGCATTCCTTCCAAAAGGAACTCAAGAATATCTTATCACGATCAGAAACAATAGAGGAAGGAAACCCATGTAACTTCACTATCTCGCCAATGAATGTAGCAGCCACATCTACCGCAGTAAAAGGATGTTTAAGGCCAAAGAAATGGCCATACTTACTGAGGCGATCCACCACGACCAAGATAGAGTTGTAACCACACGAAGCAGGCAATCCGTCAATAAAATCCATGCTAATGTCTTGCCACACCTGAGATGGAATGGGCAAGGGCTGGAGCAGACCTGCTGGAGATAATGTAGAGGTTTTATGTGTCTGACACACCACGCACTGAGACACATACTCCTGGACCATCAGACGCATACCCTTCCACTGAAATGATTGCTGTATACGCTTGAGAGTCTTCAAGACCCCAGAATGTCCTCCAGCGAGACTGTCATGACATTCCTTCAAGATCAAAGGAAGAAAACGCGAAGTATGAGGGATCACTAAGTGTTTCTTGTACCACAGCTTACCATCAATGACAGAGTAACCTTTCTTCACCGGTTCTCCGGCCAACACCCGTTGTTTAAGTGCCCTTATGTCATCAGAAAGCTCAACCTCTGCATAGATATCTTGCAACTGAATGACATGAGGAACAAGTAAAGCAAACAGGGTTAAGCTAGCCCCCTCAACAGAACCCTGCATCTGTCGAGAAAGACCATCAGCAGCTTTGTTCTCAATGCCTGGCTTGTATACAATATCGAACGCAAAGCCCATCAATCGAGTGAGCCAGCGTTGATACTCCATCGACACTTCACGTTGCTCCAACAGAAACTTCAAGCTTTTCTGGTCAGTGTGCACAGTGAAACGATGACCCAAAAGATAATGTTTCCATTTAGAGACTGCAAACACAATAGCCATAAGTTCCTTCTCATAGATGGGTTTCAGTTGTTCTCTCGGAGTCAAACTGTGACTAAAATAAGCCAAAGGTCTACCCTTCTGCATGAGTACAACACCAAGACCAAATCCCGACGCATCTGTTTCGATCACAAACGGAACCGTAAAGTCTGGAAGAGCAAGTACTGAAGCTGTAGTCATTGTCGTCTTCAAACGATCGAATGCTTTCTGCGCCTCCACGGACCAACAGAACCCATCTTTACGTAACAAGTCCGTAAGAGGTTTTGCCAACGACCCATACAACTCCACAAACTTCCGATAATAACCTGTCAATCCCAAAAACCCACACAATTCTTTCACAGACCGAGGAATAGGCCACTGCTGCATTGCCAAAGTCTTCGAAGGATCCGTAGCAACGCCTGCCGCAGAGATGATATGACCTAAGTACTCAACCTGCGACTGAGCAAAGACACACTTCTTACGGTTGGCAAACAATGTCTGATCAGCCAAGACCTGTAGGACAATGCGTAAATGCTCCACATGTTCCTCCTCTGTGGCACTGTAAACAAGTATGTCATCGAAAAAGACAAGCACAAAACGGCGAAGATAGGGACGAAAAATCACATTCATCAGCCCTTGAAACGTTGCCGGTGCATTTGTCAATCCAAAAGGCATTACCAGGAATTCATAATGACCTTCGTGAGTCCGGAACGCAGTCTTCGCAATGTCATTCTCCTGCATCCGAATTTGGTGGTATCCCGAACGGAGATCAAGCTTGGAAAACACAGTGGCACGGTGCAGTTCATCCAGCAGTTGATCAATCATCGAGATAGGATATTTATCTGGAATCGTGGCGCGGTTGAGTGCTCTGTAATCAACGCAGAAGCGGTAAGACCCATCCTTCTTCCGAACAAGCAGTACTGGGCTAGAGAAAGGACTGCAACTTGGGCGGATAATACCACTCTGTAACATCTCAGTCACCATCAATTCCATTGCCTCCTTACTAGCATGCGGATACCTATAGGGACGAACCGAAATGGAAGTAACCCCGGGAGTCAAGTGTATCGCATGTTCTCTTCCTCGTAATGGTGGTAGCTCTGTAGGAACTTCAAAGATGGAGGCAAACTCCTGTAACACACCTTCCACAGCCTCCGAAAGGACAGATTTCGTAGCAGTTGCTTCCCCTAACTCCATTATCTCCTCAAAACTCAGAACTGCTAAGGCACGGAAAGAAATCGCCTGATTCTGAACCGTAGTATCCCCTCGTAATGTCATTATACGATCTCATTGACGAAAAGACATCTCATGTTTCTCCCAATTCACTTCGCACGTTCCCAAAGTCCGAAGCAACGAAATTCCCAAAATCACATCAGCGCCACCCAATTCTAAAGCCACAAAGTCCCCTCGGAACGAAGCCTCCTGCAACGCGAAAGGAACTTGTTTACACACTCCCATCGCTTCTACAGACACCCCGGTTCCCAACAACACCTGAAAGCGACGTTCCGTAAGAAGAGGAAGGTTTACCTTGAGCACCACGTGAGGAGCCACAAAGTTATGCGTAGCGCCACTATCGATCATGACCACAAACTCATGCTGATCAAACACCCCACGAACCTTCGTTGTTGTAGGTGTATCGATACCCAAGAAAGCATTCAATGAGAGTTCGACCTTCTGCTCATCAATCTCCAAAGCCATACTATCCAACACACACGACCCCTCATCCAAAATTTCAACCTCAAAGCCATTGATAACCGTCAGAAGTTGCAGCTCCTTCTTAGGACAAGTATGAGGTTTAACATAAGGACCCTTGCACTTGAAACAGATGCCATCTCTCCTCATCTGATCCAATTCAGCATCCGTATGATGTAAGCGAGGGCGGAAGTTCCCCGTAGCTGTACTACCCGAAGCTACTGACTTGGTAGAACTTGACCCCGCTTGATGCCAAGACTTAGGTGATGACGAGGAAGTAGACTTTGACCCCCAAGGTTGCGACTTCACCATACTGACTGACTTGCAAAAAGCGCTACCTTCCATACCAATCACCGCATTGATGTGTTGTGTAAGAGTCACCGGTTCCTTCATCTTAATGATTTCCTGCATCTCCGGTTTTAAGCCATTAAAGAACACATGAACCAAGTTTTTCTCATCCACTCCTGTCACAATAGAACGCAATTCCTCAAACTCATTCACATAATCTCCAATAGACCCCGTTTGTTTCAAAGAAAACAGACGCTTCCCTGGATCTTCTTCCAACCGTTGACGAAAACGAGCCACGAGCCTTTGCTTAAAATCCATCCAATCCCCAAAAGGTTCTGTCTCCATTTCCGCGTTGAACCAATTCAGCACTGGTCCTTCCAATGACATAGACACCAGCTGTAAACGCTCTCTCCCCTGAAAGTTACCAATACGAAAGTACCTCTCCACCCGTGGTAACCACCCAAAAGGATTATCCCCGTTAAACACTGGCATCTCCACCTTCTTGACCAATGAATCACGAGTTTCGCATAACGTCGGAGGAGGTCCCCAGATCCGTGGCTCAGGAGTCGCAAAAGAGCGAGTCGATGACTGGCGCTCCTGTGGTTGCTCCATCTCCGGAAACTCCAGACCTTTGCCATGAGGTTTCTCCGAACGTTGATTGCCTTCCATCCGTGAAAGCATCGCCATGATCTTCTCCAAACGAGAATCGACCGAAGCTAACTGACGATCGTGAGAAACAAAACGAGAATCAAACTCCGCAATCCGTGTCTCCAAGGAGTTGAAATGTTCGTTAGTGACATGTGCTCCGATCTTCAGTTTCTCACACGCGGAGTGAAGAAACGACACCTCGTAATCCCTCGCCGCCGATCCTCCATCAAAATCACCCAAACCATCACTGGAATCATCAATCGCTGCCATCGCGTATGTTCGATCCACGCTCACCGCACCAATTTGATAAGTTACGACTTATCTTGTTCCGCACACAACGTATAACTCTCGATCTACTCAATAGAAAGCTTAATACCGAATAGATCTCCAGATATAAAATCCCAAACGTAATACAAATCCAAGTATAACCGAGAAAAGCTATGATCTCATGACGATCATAGAGAAGGTCTCATATCGACTCTTCTAACAAATCTCAGCATGAAAAATGAAAAAGAAATACCACAAGGCTCTTTATTCTAATTCGAAAATATCTTCTAGCAAAGCCTCTGTCTCACTCCTCGGCTTTGCTTCCCTCCAATAACTCGAAACCCTCCACTCCCAATAGAGGCTTTGCTTCCTTTGTCTCCAACTTACGTAAAGCCTTCTTCTCACTTCCCGCATCTTCTGAAACCTTGGCCTTTCCCTTATCTCTCTGCCTGAAGTAAACACGTTGGAACGTATCACACTATTCATCAGACTCTTTGATATCTTCATCTCGCATCTCACTTGGTGCTGTGAGCGTTACTGCGATCATTTTGAATTCATCTGATAAAAATTTCAAGATTTTTTAATCTACTCCTTGATAAGATCTCTAGAACATCCTGTAAAGATATAGTATCGAGGAAAAGAACTAGCACAAAACAATATGTACTTACCAAAATAAAGATATATATCGTCAGAGTATTCCACTGAAGAGATTTTGAAGTAGAATTATTTCTTAGAAAACTGATTAAATAAAGTGTAGAAATGGTCGAGGTATCAATATCACAAACTAGGATGCAAAGACAACAAAAGAGAAAGCTCAAAATATCTTTTAACTTGAACAAAAAGATCAAAATCCGGGAGGAAGCATTTGGTGAAGACAACATAGATAAAAAGAGTGAGACTGGAAAAAGAAAACATCTAATTCATCCTCCTGATAAGCTCATTGATGAAGTTTTCACGGTTTCCAGCATCACCACCTTCAACGTAGTGGTTTCTCTTCTTCTTAAGACCACCGAGTGGTGCCTTGAGCTGGAATGGCCACAGGAAGTTGTTGGCCTCCTTGAAATGAGGTCCAACTGTTAGAATCTCGTGGATCAAATCCTCAGTGCAGATGATCCCATGTTTACCCAGTGCCTGTTGTCGTTGCACAGAAAAAAAAATCATTACTTTATTAAACATTAATATAAGAACAACCCTGAAGAAGCTGATTACGAACCTGCTCCACGATAGAGTTGTCAGTCAAAGCAACCCTCTGGTGGTTAAGCTTTCCGTATCCTCTCTTGTAGATCAATTCCTTAACACTCTTCAAATTGGGGAACCTGAGTAAGAGAGAGTTGATTGAGTTAACTATGTTCCATGACAAGCGATTTAAGAGCGTTCTAGAATGAGATGTTTATACCCGTAAGTAACATATGGCTCAACACGACGAAGCATGTTCATTGTAGCCTTGTTAACTTTGAGAAACACACCGTTGAAAATCTGCATTTACATATTACAAACTATAAGCTTCATCTCATAATAACGGCAACACAAATCAGAAAAAGCACATAGGAATGTCGTTATGTGATCTATACCAGAAGAATACAACTGTCTAATCTAATGTCACAATATCAAACAAGACAATAAAGCTTACGAAACCTAATGACAAAAAAATGTAGACAGACCTGTCTCAAACGCAAGAGCTGAAGAATCTTCTTAGTCTTTGGGTCAATGGCATTGATACCACGAATACGGATGATGAACAAGAGCTTAGCTTCAGGGTCAACATAGAAACCTCCCTTCAACTTAGCCTCGCGTTTCAACGAGATCAGCTCCTTCTCCTGTAAATAAAGAAAGATCACTCATTTACAGACAATGCATCTAAACGAGCATATAATACTCATGCTTGGATTTGGATCAAAAACAAGTTACCTTCTCCGCATACTCCTTGGCGTACTGCTCGGCCCTTTTGTAGATAAGCTTCCTGTTGGCGGCGTTCGTTTTCTTAGCAGCTTCGGCGCTCTGCTTCTTCGCGAGAGCCCACTCCTCCTCTCTCTTCCTCTTCTTCAGGACTGACTCCGGAACTACAACCTTTGATTCTGCCATTTCCGATTCCTGCAGATCAATCAAAGTGACGACGGCATTCACTGCGGCGAGGAGCCAACAATATATATATATATATATGCCACACTCCAAACTAGGGTTAATTAGAAACTTAATGGGCCTCCCAAGCCCATCACTTATTTTACCCGTTGGCCCATTAGTCTAACCAGCATTGTCACATTTACTACACAAATTTCTATTGCAGACAAAAATGGTATACAACAAAAGGATAGCCCAGAGTATACATACATTACCTGACAAAACAAAACTCATTCATCTATAACTTCCGGATGAAGAAACATATGTCTGAATGCAACCATCAACAGTTTGAGTCCAATGTTAAAACTCAAATGCTAAAATGACATGAACGCATCCACTTGTTAACAGCTTGGAAGAGGGCGTTTACTAGCTTTTGCTTAGATCCCCTATTTTGTGTCCATATAGAACCTCAGAACTTGTATGAAGCTAGCCCAAAATACAGGGAATGGTATCTTCTCATTTTCCCTAAGCTGCACAGGGCTCATCATCGATTCTGCACTACCTGGACCTAAGTAAATATATGTGCCAAAAACTTGGTTTAACAACAGGTATTGATTCCGCAGTAACTGTCTCAACCTCTGCTCGTGGACACACATCTAGTGGGGTTAACATACATACCTGACAAAACAAAACTCATTCATCTATAAGACACACATCTAGTGGGATGTTTAATAGAAGACATTAACAATTAGAAAAAAGTAACATAACATGAACATATATCACTCTTGAGCTAAGCATGATTTATGATATTTAGAGGAGGTTAACAGGGGTTTAGACAAGTGAAGTGAAATTTAATTTCAAATATCTAATGTTACCTGTATCTGCATTCTACAGAAACCGGCTAGTAATGAGAATGGGCTTCAAAGGTGTACAAACAATGGACTAGATAAATGAGAAAAGAAGCAATTGCTGCTGATGAAAACTACAGGAATCATACGTAGAGTAGAAGTGGGAATTATTCAACATGATTTTAACTTCTTTTCTTATTACCATATATATCTTTGTGATTCTGATACAAGCGAGTTTTTACATGGAACTAAAGAGTATTTAAAATTTGCTTTCAACATCTAAGTAAACCATTTTATACAAAATTCTTCCATAAACAAAAATATAAGAAGAAAGTCTTCAACATGACCACCTCCAGTTTCAATAAGCTCTGAGGTTCTTGGCATTGATTGTGCTTAGAGATGTGAAATTCAACTTGATTATCGGCTTCTGCAGTTGCACTGAAGCTTTATGCGTCACCACTGGCTGTTGCGTTGGAACATCTTCGAGTTCTTCCACTTCCACTGCTCCTTTGGAGAATGCATCTTTACTTGGAATTTGCTTAACCACTTGATTCCTGAAACCAAAGTTGTCTTCAACTTCCTCACTTTCTTGACTAAGAGAAGCCTGAGGAGTGGCTATCTTCCCTACTGGATGAGTCTCTCCTACATCCTTACTGATGGGATCATATTCAACCTTAGTACAAAGTTCTTTCATAGGAGCTGAACAAATGGATTCAACAGATGAATTTGGACTCCCATCTTCGCCGTTCTCTACATGCACTGAAACTGCAACACGTTTTGAGTTCCTTAACTGATCGGTGAATGTCTCATCATCTCCCAACTTTCTCTTCTTCCCACCTTTACTTTCACAACTAGTAATAGTAGATGATGAACTCCCTGTAGAAGAAACTCTCTGCTCTGAACTGCGTTTGCTGTCCCAAGTTCCTTTCGAGTTACGCAAAGGTCTAACTCCACCAGGAAACACAAAGCTAGGTATGCTTCTTCGCATTACATGGCTAACATTAATCTCCATCCTAGGAGACCACAACGTGTAACCGTAAACAGTTTGTTTAAACTCCTCAATAGTTCTTCTGATATCAAACGGTTCTCCTCCTACTGCTGTAACTCCTTGTTTACGTTGCAGACCCATGAATAAAGCACACTGTAGCGGTCTTGAATCATCTTGGAAACCATGTGGATGAGGGTGGCACTGAAGCATGTCACAAGTATGTCTCTCAATCACCAACGTCAGCTGTCTGAAACGTGACTCAACCCATCCTCTCCACTTTTTCAGATCCTCCACGTTAGAAGCAGAGATGTTGATCTGAAGATAGTTCTTATACGCTTCAAAGAACCCAAACGGCTCAAAAAGTGTATCCCATTGATCAGCTTCGTTTCCTTCCATAGCCGCGCATATATCTTTACCTCTCTGAAACTCTCCTGTCATAATCCTCAGTGTACTCGCGGAGACATTGTAACTAGAGTTCATACAAGGATAAGCAGGAGTAATGATAGGCATCTTGTGCAACAAGTCTTTAGGGTTTCTTCTAGGATCCCAAACTTGAAGACCTAAGGAGGAACAACCTTCTTCATCGATAGAGCAAAGAAGGATGGGATTGGGCCAACGCCACTGTGTGTAGACTCTAAAGAACCGAGACACCAACATGTTTGGTGATGCTTTAGGATAAAGCTGACAGATTCTAGCTACAAGCAACGCCCAGTTTATACCACCAAGAAAGCCAGAGACGTTAGAGTACACACCACGCTTCTTGGCCCAAAACCTAATGCATCTTAACGTCGTCCTGAAACTCTGAATGTTAGGAACCAAGCGGAAGATCTTGTCTGTAACTCTACAACCGTTGAGGCTTCGAACAGTTTGCTCATCAGCATTCTGTAGAATTGAATCATCTGATAGATCCAAGTCTTCAGGGATAATCCATAGTGGAAGCTTTGCGTAGAGGAGATCAATAGAGACTCCATTAAGTTTGAAACCCATCAAGGGAACATAAGCATCAGGGACAGAGTGGAGCTCTGTCACTTCAGGCAACTCTGAAAGCATTCTGTGTAGCTCTCCAAAGAAACCATTCCCTCTTGTTGCGTATCTTGGACCAACGCATAGAGTGTCGATATCAGCACCAGGTCCATGTACTTTTAACCGATAGGAACCGAAGGTGAATATCTTGGCGTTCGCTTGTTCAACCGTCTCATCGCTTAACCCTTTGTCACGGCTTATTTTTTTAATCCATGTTTTTACGATCTCGTCTAGTCTCCCAAGAACCTCCTCTCTTCTAAGAGCTTCCTCGTTGCTTTCGTACAATCCAGCGTCTTGCAAGTAGTTCTCTAGGGCTTTTGTCTTGATTACGTCAAGCTCCGTTGGTCCTCCTAGAGAGATAGGTTCTGTAATACCGTATCTAATTTGTCTGTTATGCTGGACACTAGCCATCGATTGTACTTTGTTCATACCCTCTTTCTCTACGATTCTTTACCCTGAATATTTGGAACAATGAACGTTACTACCGAGAAACTGTTGATCATACAGAACACAAAAAGCAAAGTACGAGTTCTCGGGAACAACCTTGAAAACCCTAATTCGAGCGATGAGTACCAACAACGAATGGGATCGAGTGAAATAGCAGAGAGTCTCGACCTTTGAACACACAACGATCTCAGCTAGTACGTCTTACACTACGAGTTGGTTTATAAATAGCTATCAGTCCACACTTATCTGTATAATTCACAACCAAAAAAAAAAAAGAAAGGAAATTATCGAGTTGAAAAAAGGAAATACGTGTTGTAGAAAAAGGAAATTTGTAATGGAAAAGCCCAATGAGACCCAAATAGATATGAGGGTAATACGAATAAAAGCCCATTAAGAAATAAGGCGGTGAGGTTATCAATACGACGACGTTCTGAGTTTCTGTATCACAAAGCTTTGTTTCTCTGTTAACGCCACTGAACTAGTGAAGCTCTTTCTGTAGATCTTCGCTGGTCTTTGTTATTTGGTAACTTTGAAATCTCTGAGCGTTCGAATTCGACAGTTTGACTCATTCTCTGTTACGATTCGAATTGATGTCTTTAGCACAGCTGGTTCTGCTCGCCGGTATGCCGTCGGCTGAGTTCTTCGCTCACTGGTCAGTTCTCCTGCCTGTAGAAACTACAAGGTATAACATAACTTTTCAGTAGTTCTTCTACGCCCTGTTGTCGGGAGATATTCAGTGCTTAAACTGTTACTATACAGCCTCACTACAAGAACGTCGCAAGGCTCTTCAATGGACCAGATGCAATACATCCAGGATTCGTTTTGATGACGAGAGTTGATTAGCAAGCATACACAAAGGTTTGGTGTGCCTTCGGAATCTTATCTTCAGTATTAACTATTAAGTATATGTAACAAAGAAAAGCTTTGTTTTATCTTTAAAATGTATTGTTGTCTATATTTCCCCTGAGCTAGGTGTGCTAATATCAAATTATCATATCTATCCTACTTATCTCTGTTTTGTTTCTCAATATTTTGTAGTTCGAAAATGAACATGTCCGGTCAGATATAACCGACTTCAAACCGGTTTTGAGACTGCTCTCTCTGACTAACTCTTTCTTCTAAGTCCAAACAGCTTAGAGATATCCGTCTGATTTTTTTTTTTTTTTTTTTTTTTGTATTTGTATAACCTTCTTTCCATCGTTCTATTTTTGGTAATCAACAAGTATAACCGTGATATCCACAGGCCATTAAATCATCTGAAACAAGTGCGTCATTTATAAGATTTATCCAGCTTCTAACAGCACATCATGCTTCCAGGAGGTAAAGTAAAGTCCCATCATCCTAATGTCTATTGTTGCTTATCGCTGGTCACCGTTTTTTAACACTATCTGTATCTTATATTGTAGGTGTCGGAAGGGAGCTGCAGAGATTCTAGTGAACTATGATGACTTATGCCCTTCTGGAAAATGCTCCTACGAAGCATCTGGAGGGAAAGACACCCTCGGTAACTTCCCTATCTGTGGAAAGGATGTTCCTCGTGGATATTACGTGAGTGTTTACTGACAATTCTCTTACTGTCATGTATAATCTACTTTAGAGATGTGGTTGTCCTAATATCTTATTTGGCAGATGTTTTGCCGTGGTAGCAGGAACGATTCTCGTGGATTCAGGTACTATATTCGATTTGCCAAGTTTCATACTATGTTCCCTTATTTTAGTTTGCCTCACTAGTATCTGAACTATTCCTGAAATGCTTGGTTGTAGCTGCGGTTTATGGGTTCTGTTTCATTCACTTTCCGTGAGGATTGAGGATGGAGAAAGCCAATTTGCATTCACGGCGATATGTGATTTCGTCAACTTCTTCATGTGTGATGAATGCCGACTGCATTTCATTGACATGTGCTTGAGGTAACAGTGTTCTGGTCTGGGAAATAAACTGCACTCTTTACTCATCTAACCACGTATCTATGTGGTATCTTGGAAACGGCGCGTGATTTCGTCTTGTGGGTGTGGAGCACGCACAACAGGGTCAACGAGAGACTCATGAAGGACGAAGCTTCTCTCAGTACTGGTGACCCCTTGTTTCCCAAGATCATATGGCCACCAAGGGAGCTTTGCCCATCCTGCTATCTCTCGAGTGACCAAGAAAGCGTAGAGTGGGACCACGACAATGTCTACGAGCTCTTAAAGAACTACTATGGTCCGCAGCTCGTTTCCCTTTGCAAAGAAAAGAGTGTCATAGGGAGCAAGGAAGAAACCATCTCAGCCACGGAAGACTTGACGGTAGCCACCAACGCTGTGGTTGTGCCGATTGGAGCTGCATTGGCAATAGCTGTCGCCAGCTGTGCATTTGGTGCGCTTGCTTGTTACCTGAGGACGCAGCAGAAGAACCGCAAGTAATGATACTTCTATCTATCTACTCAGATCTAGTGATATCACCAACTTTCTTTCACGTGGTTTCTTACCTCTTTATGTCCATTTTTTTTTGTCTTTTCAGGCTGAGGAGAAGCTGGAACTGATCTCCTAGTCTTGATGTTTTCATAACTAGATCTTGTTTGGAGTAGAGTTGTTTGCGTCAGGTGCTTTGGTCTCTCATTTTGAAAGTGTACAGATTCTTCTCTTTAATTTTTGTAATACGCACACTGAGAGTTGTGAGTGTTGGGATCGTAGATAGAAATCTTTAATATAATTTCTATCCTGACCACATGGTTTGAGTTGTTGTGAAATAATTCAAGGAGAATCTTCTCACTCTCTGCAATGCAGATCTGAAAACACTTGGTGAGAAAGAGAGCTTTTTGCCAGTTAGATACGTTTTCTTTTGTTCAACTTCAATTCAACATTTTACATGTATAAGTAGTGAGAGTGTATATTTACAAAGACATCGTCTTGTTATGTATATGTGAAAGGAAATAAACAAACAGTGCTCATGGCACGCCTATAATGTAAGATTGCGTGTGAGGCAAGCGCCACAACTCTGCTTCTTCATCAAATGAATCTTCAGAGTCAGAGGTTTCAAAGTTCTGAGAATGGCGACGGCAGGTGGCGACTGCTTTGGTGACAACATAGATGGGTAGCATGATCCCGAGTATTCTCAAAAACAACAACTGAAAAAAAACAAAAGAAACAATTAAAGAGTTTCATCATCTCTGGAAATGGAATCTAATGTGAGATAATATTCACCATGAACAAAGGGAAGACATGGAGGTTTGATCCGGTAAGGACTAAGGGAAGGGTGTGTCGGAGAATCAGAAGAGCCATAAACTGCAAGATTGCAACAACTGAAACATGAGTAAAGAAAGGTGTTATAATGGAAGGTAAAGGAGGAGGAGACTGGCGTGTGCGTACGATGAGAACAAGAGAACGGCAACAGATGAAGCTTGTGGTGGAAGAAAGAGGATACTGATGATGATGATCGTGGATGAAAGTGGGATCAGCAGGTACAACTGTGATGAAACGAGGATGCTCACGTTGAGATATTGCCCAGTTTCCCCTGAAATGAAGAGGGACATGACCCAACTCTAACAATGGAGCTGGCGCTGTATAATCCGGCTTGAATCCCTGAACAACACACACACACATTTGTATAATTAGATTTCAAGAAGAAGATGTTGAGAAGAGAAGGAGAAGGGACCTACCTGATGGCAAATCTCGCAGTTGGTGTTTCCTTTCTCGTTACACCATCTCTGCACGCACCTCCTATGTGCATACTGCAAACAACAACATGGCACATCTAAATATCACACCAATGACTCTGTTTCTTGGAATCTCAAATGCTTATAAGTTTTGTCGTTACCTTCAAGCTGCCGCTGCAAGAACAAGGAGTCTCCATCTTTGAATCCACATCCTCATCGTGACAAATCCTACACAGCACCATCGACAAATCTCCGTTACGCACCTTCTCAAGTGTTTTCTCATCGAGGACTCTAATACATTCCTCCTCGACAGGTGCGTTGGCTTGCAACATACGGTTCCTGCTCTGAATCGCTTCCTCAATCGTGGCTTCTGTTATCAACCGGTCCATAAACAGCACGAAATGATCTCCCATGACTTGCAGCTGAAGAAAGTCCCCTATTTATATTAGTATTGAGATTCTTCTCCCCTTTTCTTTAATGCTGCGAATTGATGATAAAATGGGGTTAGGGTCAGAATCATTTAACCAAGGAGCATTCGCATTCAATGCTAAGGTGATGGTGATACGCAACTTGAACATGTGAATTAGAAGCTGCTCATTAATGAAATAGATGATAAAAATATCTTAAAAAAAAAAACGTTTTAGATAAAAAAACGTTTTAGATAAAAAAAACTTAAATAAGCAAACACTTTTTCTGGATAATGAAAGAGCCATGGGCGAAAAGCTGAACCAAAGCTGGTTAGTTACCAGAACATAAAAGCTGTAATTTTTTGTGAAGTGCACAAATTTATCGAAACGGTTTAACTGAATGTTATAGAACAAAAAATAGCTAGATAAAAAGAAAAAAAATAAAAAAAATAAATTATACAAGAAGATAGTATTAAATTTTCAAAACGACGATCAACAAGAAGGAATCTAAATTTACCCAGATGATGCAAGTTGTTTTGAACGAAATTAAACACAGGCGGAGACGAAATCATAGAGACATAAGTGGCATACAAACGAGACAAATAATAAAAAGCAAAATATGAGAAAACAGAAAGAAAAAAAAAACGAAAAGACAGGGAGAATTGAGAGGCAGACCCAAATATTAGGACAGGAGAAGGTAAAGAGTTTTGTAATACCGTTTTCTTCTCTTTTTGTCGGAAAGGAGAAGAAGTGGAAAAGCGAAGAAAGAGGAGACTTAAAAGAATAGAATCTGTCTTTTCCTGAAGCTAAAGCCTTTGATAAAAGCTTCCTTTCTTTCTCTCTGAACTCCGCGAATTATTCAGGAGATTAAAACCAATAAAGTTATGTGTGTGTTTACATACGAAGCAATGAGATGGAGTATAGATTCTTGAATCTTATAATTATTAGTATACTTTTATCTCAAAATAATATCAATATCTATATTACGTCAGACGTATCGTATGTAGTACATGGATAATTTTAAGTAGCTATACGGCTATACCATACACACACGTGGACATTTTAATTGCAATAAATGTCTAATAAATATGTATAAGATCAAACAAAGACTCAAAGTAGCTAACCAAGAATCAACAAAAGATGGAATAAATAAAATTAGATGAAATAGAGATTCGCAAAAAGACCACCAAAAAGTATCTTCATGCTTTCTTTTATTTGACTGAATGATGGTTCGTAGTTACGTTGTCCATAGTATGTGTGAGTGCGTCAGTTCAAGCTGGTGCGGCATCATTGATCATCTGACAGGTTGATTAACTAACCACGTACTATTAGTTTTTGTTAATAATGCTGTCTTTTAGGCCAACCATTCTACCAAAACCAATTAACGTTGAAATAATGCACACCCAATCACAATCTTTTGCGTTAATGATTACATCAATTATTCTCATAATTTATCCCATTTCTACATCAACAAAAGCGCAATAAAAATTCATAAGTTATAATCCTAAAGTAGTAGTCAGTAAGCCTATCTATATCGCTACGGTATTTAACAGAAGCAAAGCCCAACACATAAGAATGTATTGGCCCATTACTTAGAAAGAGACCCAATGAAACAAAAATGCAGTTTACATAACCTATAAATTAAGAACTAAAAGGGTCAGATGATGATGATCAAGTATCCAAAACTCTGCAAAAAAAAAGGTCAAATCTCCTCCTCACAGTGACATCATATATCAAAATAATCCTCTCCTTCTGCTAATACCCACCTAAACAAGAAGATCAATAGGAGCTGTGTTTGTTCTTGATCTTGACACCAAGCTCACCTGCAATGATAACAGTGGAAGCCATATCAAGAAACATCCCATGCTCCACGACTCCAGGCAGCCTCAGAATCTCATCACTCACCACATTCAAATCTCCCATATCTTTCTCCAAATACATATCCACAATATAATTCCCATTGTCCGTCACAAAAGCCTTCCCTTTCTCCCCCAACCTTAGCTTCGCCTCGCAGCCGTAACCCTCCATCACTCTCCTTAGCCTCTCCGCCGTGAACTTCCAGCAGAAAGGCACAATCTCCACCGGAAGAGCCATCTTGCTTCCACCTATATGTTTCACCATCTTGGACTCGTCGACAATCACCACGAACTTCTTGGAAGCTCCTTCGATCATCTTCTCCCGGAGCAGAGACCCTCCGCGTCCTTTCACGAGGTTGAGACAAGGGTCGACCTCGTCGGCGCCGTCTATGGAGAGGTCGATGACGGGATGCGCGTCGAGATCGGAGAGAGGGATGCCGAGGGAGAGAGCCTGCTCCTCCGTCTTCTTGGACGTGGGTATCCCGACGATGTTCTCGAGTTTGCCTTGCCGGAGAAGCTCGCCGATGCGGTCGACGGCGTGTTTGGCGGTGGAGCCGGTGCCGAGGCCGAGGACCATGCCGGATTGGACGAAGTCGACGGCTTTGTAAGCGGCGATTCGTTTGAGCTCGTCTTGGGTTAAGATCATCGAAGGCGGCGGCGAGGGGACATCGATGGGGGTTTTGTCGGATGTAATGAAGAGAGGATCATACGCAAGCGCCATTTAAACTTCTATAATGAAAATTCAATACTAATCAATAAATGTAAATTAAATTTAGGAACCGAGAAGAAGAATCGTGTGGAATAAGAAGAAAAAGACAATATTTTGGAGAAATTGTTAGGGGATTGAGAGGAGGCAATGAATAGAGAGAAAGGTCGAATGAAATGTTTGTATAAATAGAGAGTATGGAATACGAAATTACGAAGAAGAATGAGAATGAGAATGAGAAGAATAAAGAATATGTTTGTGTGGTGGCGGAGAAAAGAAACTGAAGACTACTGAAGATAGGGTTTGTGGAAGAACAAACGAGTCAAGACGCACACTTCACTCTCGAGAAATGACAAACCCGAATCTTACGGATTTGATTTTTTGTCCCGTATTTTTTTTATTTACGTAAAATAACCAAACTTCACCCAAATCCAAAATTGGTAACTTTTCTCTTCTTTTTTTTAAAAATGGTACTTCTCTCTTCCAAAATTACACTTAAAAAAAAAAGAGTTTTCTCCTCACTTTTACTAGATACTCATTTTTTACTTGGTAGAAATAACGCTACAAAATTATAATAGAGATTGGTGGGTCAATTAAAGAAATTTGACAACTTTTTTCATTAATTGAAGATTGGAAATAGCGGGCTTGGGTTAAATTCACACGTTTCGTTACTTTTGGGATAAACGCCAAATATGATCAAAGGAAATTGGAAATATGACCAAGTAAAAGTTTTTGGGTCCAAAAGGGGGCATACAAACCAAAGACTCCGTTCTACAGTTCACTGTCGTTTCTTAAAGGGAAAACAAACTATCAACAAAAATGGTAGCATAAGAAACATGAGAACGAGTTTGCCCAAAAAACAAAAAAGAAACATGAGAACGAAAGTTAAACTCCACTAACTTATTAAGAAATCATGTAATCAGATTGTACTCTCTTTTGTCACAATAACATATGAACAAACAAAAAAAAAACTTATACAGGTTTCATGAAAGAAATGATAAATTAATAACGAGTTTTTGAACTTAGTTTAAGTATAGTATAAATCAGATAAAATAATATAAAAACTAGATTAAGATCCGCGCCTTGCACGGGATAAACATTATATATATATTATTTTATGTATTATATGTTCTTAATATTATGAAATAATAAATATATATTGAATAATTAAAAGTCAGTAACTATTACATATATAATTAAATTGGCGCGAACGTATAAATCAATTTTATTAATCCAAATAGTTTTTTTTAAAAAATTGATAGGATATGTAATTAAATTTAAATGATATTAGCATACATAGTATATTTTTAATATTAATGTCTATTATATGATATTTTTACTTATATGTTTTCTTGATCATGTGTATCTTTAATAGCAAAAATTTTAAATTACTGATAACAAAATTTTCATTGTGAGATTAATAATTTTAGTAATTTATAATTTAAAAAAGTTTATCAATGTTAGTTCAAAATTTTTATCAAAAAAAATTATTCAAAGTAAATTTTGAAATTAAAATATTTATTTATTCAATATGGTTTATAGTTTAATTTAGAATGATATATATACGTATATATTTTAAATCTTAATGATTAATTAAAATTAGACTTTTATTTATATGATTTTGTAATCATTTGTATTTTGTCATAACAAAAATTTTAAACCATGGATAGCAAAATTTGAATGTGAGACTTTTAACAGTTTTAGTAATTTATAGCCGTTTTTTAAAATTCAAAATATAACATATACAGAAAAATCTAAATTTTTATAATATGGTTATTGTGATTTTTTTTTAAATTATTTTAATAGTTTAAAATTAAACAAATTTGATAAAAAATACATTATTTTTTATCAAATCTTTATTATTCAAAATCATTAATTGTCATATATACTTTAACCACATTAGGCAATTCCGCAATCTTTATTTAAGGAAATAATAAATGACATTAATAATGAATTTATGGTTAATTTAATAAAAAGCTTATTATACAATTAGATGGACAAACATATTTCTCTAATAATTTTAAGAATCATCCTAGTGATGACACGTGGCTACAAAAAGAAGTTGTAATGTTTCACAAATAATATATAGGGGATATGTGTATATACAATATCCGGACGAGCTAACTCAACTGGTAACACCTCAGACTCCGGTATGAGAGGTCACGAGTTCGAGTCTCGGGCGGGGAAGAGTGTTTAGGGCCGTAATGGTACAGACACAGGCTGGCTCCGGGCCTAGGAGGGGATTAGGACCGAAGGCCTGAACCCCGCCTGGTTAAACAAAAAAAAAAAAAAATTGTGGGCAAGTAAAAGGAAAGAATGAAACGGGCCAGGCAGATCAGCCCACATGGCCCGACGTTGCGGCGGCGAGAACCCAATGGAGGAGGTCTAGAAGGCGAAACGCCATAACAGAGGAGGAAACAGGAACGCTGAGGAGGAGGAGAAGCAGCGTTGTGATTGCGACGGTGGGGCGAGAGTTCATGAGGAAGCTCTGGAGAAGACCAATGGAATCGCAGATCATAGTGTCGTAGCTACTGTAGAAACGCTTCTCCCAATCCAACCAGTGAGAAGGCGGCTCGTAGTTTCGCTCCACCATCTTCATCTCGTGGATGCGTTTCCTTAGAATTATCATGTTCTCGTCCACCAGTCTTCCTCCTCCGTAGTAATGGTCCTTCCCTGAAGACGCAGCAGCAAAAACGCTCATCTTCATCTTCTTCTGTGTCCTCCACGTCGTCGTTTTAATCGGGGAAAACACCAATGGATGGAACCGGAGTGGGGACGTCGAAGCTGGTGAAGAGATCAGTGTGGCTTCCATTGTAATGAAATCGGTTTTGTAAGATTGTTTAATGTGAATGTATAATGTTTGAAGGAGATCTTTGTTGGTTGCTTGAAGAAGATGATGAACAAGTGGAAATATATTTATAACCTGATTATTTGGATATAATAAAATAAAAACAAAAGTGGGGCTATATGATTATTGATTACCGCGTTGCCACCTGCTAATTTCAATTTGATAAATGGAGCCCACTTTTTCTTCTCTTCCACGTCATTTTCATTTCCACCTGTTGTTTCTTACCCCTCGCACAAGATTCGGTGATTCTATTAAGAAATCTCCTTACACGTCTTTTACTATTCGTTAATCAAGTAATCAACCATTGTTGCATAACATTTCTATCAAATTACAATTTTTCTAAGTCTATGGACATTCGATGATTTATTTTAGTCTATATTCGCTTCAACGCTCTTGTATATTGAAGGTTGAAAAATAGTCGGTTTTTGATTGAGATACACACTTGACCTATGTTTTGTTTATGAGATTCGGCTACTGAAACAGAGACTCACTTGAGATTCTAGATTCAATATCTAACCAGTTGATGATTTTGTCGAATAAATTTGAGTAAGATATTAGATATGTTAATGATAGAAGAAAGTGGATGACAAATGAATTGACAAAGCGATGCACTGCGAAACCTCCTCTACGGTACGCAAACTTGATAGCTTGCTGGTTTGGGAAACACGGCATTTGGAAAAGGAAGTGTAATTGAGATGAGAAGCCACCATTAGTGATCTGCACATGATGTGCCAATGCATACATTGAGTAGTTGCTCTTTTCCATAACAATTAAAAAACTACTCCGTATGTAGTATATTATGTCCATTCATTATAACAGAATTGACCTCCTATTTGTTTATGTAATGACACCCGAAAAAGCGCACAAGTCGGTGACCATTTTAATTATGCGTTTACTTTATCATACTTCAATAAAACTAATGTTCAATCAAATTATTGGGATATTAATAATTTAATTATTACACTCCCATGGTTTTATTTGTATAATTGCACTTAAAATCCAAATTCTTTATGGTGATATTTCTTTCTTAACTTTTGTTTAAAAAAAATAAAACTATAGCTTGACCCGCACAGACTTTTTTACATTTTTATGAATTGTTTAATGATATTTCTAAACAAATAAGTTATTTGAATATTTTAGGTTCCTACGAATCTATTCGGACCTAGAAAGATCCGAATCCGAACCCCGTCCGAAAATTTATAATATCCGAACAAAGTTTAATTTTAAACTCAAAAATCCGATACAAAAATCAGTTTCATTCAAACTTGTGAAAATATTTTGGTTAACACGTAAAATAAATGTTGTCGGATTATTAGGGTAAATATATGTAATGAAGTAATTAGGAAGCCGAAAAAATGGAATGTAAAAGGTGTAATAAAAACACTTTAAAATAAGTAAGTTCTATTTTGGACTCTGTAATAAACAAAGCCGAATTAATTAGACAAGAGAATAAATGAAGTGGTTATCCTCTTAATATTAAAGTATGAGCATTTTTAGAGAGTAACCTTATGCTCATGTATTATTAACAAATATGTCATTTCTTATGGGACAACACCATGTTCATTTTCACACTCTCTAGGTAAAACCTTCTCCTCACTAGACTTATTACATACTTTGCTACTGTTCATTAATTAGTGCTTAACATAATGTTTTAATCATATTAATTGGTAACTAGCGATTTAAAACCGGTTCGGGACAAGAACTCTCACCTTAACGATTTAAAACCAGTTCTAGACAAGAACTCGCGCCTTAACGATTTAAAACCGGTTTGGGACAAGACTCTCGCCTTAACGTATGTTTTAATAATTTAACATTTATTTCAATGTTACTTTCGTGCCATATTTGATATATCTCGTGACATATCTAATAATCACAACATATTGCCGTATACTCACGCATGAAACATGTATATCAAAACGGGTTATCTAAATTAGTTTTCATATCACATAGAAAATATTTGATCAAAACCGGTTATTTAAAAGGTTCACGCATGAAAAGATCTATACAAAAATGTTTGAATGTAACTATGGGTCTGAAAAGGTTTATGATTATACTCGATATCAAAACCGGTTTAAAAATGTTTGAATGTAACTATGGGTCTGAAAAGGTTTATGACATACTCGATATCAAAACCGGTTTAAGAACTTCATACGGCAATCACGTCAATTATTGCCGGTTCATATAGACTTAAAGAAAAGAGTGATTGATTTAAAACTTAATTATAGCAACCAAATTTAATGATATGATCTTAGGTGATAACTGATTGATTTAAAGTCAGCTTACATATTTTCAAAACTGATATCACGTGAGGTGAAATTATTTCATCATGAATTTACTCATCTTATTTTAAGTCTGCTTACATATTTTCAAAATGCAAGGAATAAGGTAAGCTCTCAAAATTCCATATTAATTTAATGCATTAAGTATAGTTTGAATGTAGGATTCATGACCCAGCAAATCTATTATTTTCTTGCAAAAAGAAGATGAAAACAATATATCAGCATCAACATCGGTTCACCTTAGTACACATCCATATCAATTAAGAAATATAACTAAAGAAGTCAAAATATTATTTTCTCCAATCAGACTCGATGCTTTTTTTACCTTTTGATTGTACATAATTGATTCGACGAACAAGGAATAAGGTAAGTTGTCAAAATTCCATATTAATTATTGTTATGAAAATCATCTCATAATTTATATTACGAAAACAATAATACTATTTCTTATCTTTTATTTGATCATAAACTCATAATAAATCTATATAAGTCTTTGTTTACTCTCATGTTTTTTTAAATTCAAATATATTTAAATTACACCAATAAATTAAGCAGTATAATTTTAAAATTATAATCTGTTTTAGTCAATAATTTTTTTCAGAGCACGGGTTATCACCTAGTAATTAGTTTAAAAGGGAATGAAAATATGTAAAAAATCACTTAAAATTAGGTAAATATTATTTTGTACTTCAGTTTTAATAGAATTGATATAACATTGTATACAAGATTCGTGGTTGTTTGCCACGTGATCCCTTCTGATTGGCATTTGACTTTCTCCCAAGGGGAGCTCTTGTTTACCTGTTTAATTAGGAACTGATTTCAGTTATTATTAGTATAATCTAATGTGAAGTTTGGTTGGATCGGAATCTTCAGACGTCCATCCTGACGGTATAGTTTGCAATTTCAGGGAATGTTCCCCAAAGGCCGAGACATATATATATATTAAAAAAGTTGCTAATTCTTTCTTCTCCACAATTGTATTTGAAAATTACTGCTATGGACTTTTTCTTCACATAAATCTTTAATAAATTGTAATTTTTTTTAAAAAAAATTGTTATTTTTTTTATTGGTGCATTAAACAAAAGACAGCACAAGTAACCTGGTTACGTGACTCACGTCAAAGAGTTGAAGAAATCTCATGAAACAAAGATGGGTATTACATTGGGGGTTTAAGGCATAAATATAAAGAGAAGCACTATTTTTGTTCAAATCTGAGAGCCTTTAAAGAGCAACTCAACTCCCTTTACTCTCTCTCACTTGTTACATGCTCGAGAATGGTACTGATAAATCCATCACGACTCACGAATGTGTATGGATAAGACATTTCCTTCACCTTTCACCTATTAGCTAAATCTATAGGAGTGATTTTGCCATATTCCCCCAACAAGTGCTTATTAGTAACCACAATTTTACGGACCTTCGAGGACAAAAAGACGGATTTCACCAAGCTCCTCCAATGATGTTTGACTGAGAATGGCGGTAACATCGGCTTTAAGCTTACCCATGGATAAAGGAAGACCAAAAACTGTCTGATAATGGTAATGTTGGATAATATTGGATATCGTTGGGCTTATAAGCTCATAATAGCTATCTTATTGCTGCAAAATATTAGTTGGGAATGGGTTCCTGTGTGTGAAACCTTTTCAGTGTTCCTTTGGTCTTTACAGCTCCTATACTTCTCTCGAATAATAAATCACACAAAACCTTCATACGGTTTTACTGAGGGCTGTTCGTAAGTTTAGATAAAAGTTTTAGACGTGGCAAATCTTGGGCAGTCTCAAATTAATAAGTCGGTTTCTTTGTCCCAGGTTGCTGGCTCCCTTAACCATAACAGGCACAGCCACATATCAAATCTTGTCGTCACAGTTGACATTAATTAATCTTCCAGTTATGTGTGGACATATAGTTTCTTTAAATGAGTCATGGATATACTTGGGTTGAGAAATCAATTCAAAACATGCACTCAGAGTAACATCTATTCATAGACTGATCAATTTTCTTTTCCAGATATTTGTTATTTCATATTCCAAAATTGAGCCGGTATTGGAAATTGAATATGAAACCTTCCCGCTAATTATGAAACAAATTTTGATTTTTACTAATGTCGGTAAATCATGTGGTTGATGATAATGTGTACTGTATTCTAGGCTTCTAGTTGTTTAATTTGAATTTTGATGGAAGTAAGATTCCAGAAGCCAAATAAAAATAGAATCTTAAAACTACCAGTGAATACATTGTACAAGATTGTATTTAAAAAAAGGAAATGTAAATAGTAAGTTTTATACGAAAGAGTCATATATATCGAAGAGACCATATTTACCAGCAACATTCGAATATTTATTCCTTATAAGTGCACGAATTAAGTAGGCAACTTCGCACGAAACGCTACAATGAGCTTACAAGTTACTTTTATAAAGGGCCCATGCTTCCAGTTTACACGCAGCTATTACACTTAAACATCACGTTACATAGTTGTTAACTTACCTGCATGGTCTATCCACGTTCTTTGAACATTTCTTATCTCTTGACTTGATGTAAGCTTGCAATATCAACAAACACGTTTATTTGTATATAGATTGTGCTTATTATATGTACATTCACATGTGTGTATGTAATCACAAGATCATGTAAGCTTTAACCTAAAGGATTCAAGCTCCATGTGCCGGCTGACTTTTAGTTTTAGTATAGTAGGGTCCGGCAACCATATTTAGATCCCCAGAGAAAGAAAAGAAAATCATTTCATCGTGATTAATGATATATGGATGCATATGAATAACTGGTGTTTTCAAAAAAATATCTTACGAGCATCTCCAACACAATCTCAAATCATCAAATTTTAAAGTTTTTGTCATTCTAATCCAACTTCAAATCCCCAGGCTTTGAATAGTGACACCTTAAATTTAAAGTTTTACTATTCAAAACCTCAAAACTACTATTCAATTTCTTTTTATTCTTTACAATTATTTTCTTTAACACATATATCTAATAACTTTATTTAGCATATCTTAAGTAAACCAAAATAAAATAAAATAAATATAACATAACATTGAAAATAAAGTTTACACAATAGAAATATACATTAAATAATGCTCACACAAAATAAAAATACATTAAACAAATTTAACACAAATTAAAAAAAATTATATAAACACTTCAATATTACATATCTTACGGAAATAATGTTAGAGTAATTTGGTATGTTATATGAAACTTTCTAAAATTTGTGTGTATGTGTGTTTTTTATTATATTTGTAACTTTATATAATATTGTAATATTGTGTGTTGTATAATATATTAAAAATATGTTTTATATGTATTTGTGAAGTTTTATCATTATTAGTAACTTTTGTTAATGTCAAATATCATAATGTAAATAAATAAATTTTTAAATATTTTTTTGAGGATTCATGATTGGAATAATCAATCTTTAAATTTTCATTTTGAGGTTTTGCTTCGCCGAGGTCTTGGGTTACAGATGATTAAGAGATGACACATATGAATAGTTTTGGACATTGTGTCAGCTGTTACGTCATCAATGAGCTTTCCGATTTGCAAAGCAGACCATCATTTTATACTTTTTCTTACATCTGTAACTCTGTAAGTACTAGTCGGCACTTATAATTAGGTCCAAAACATTTATTTATCAGTGACCTCGTTAGTGAAAATCTATATTATTAAAGTAGAAGTACCAATTTAAAAATGTTTTTACTTCATTAATTAAATTCTCTATTTTTTTTGCTTGTTTTTTTCAGTTGCATTTATGAAATATCCTAAAACGAATAAAACTGTCTAATTTATTACTTGTCTTTTCAGTTACATTAATTAAATATGCTTAAATAAATTTAAATTTCCTATTTTATTGTTTGTCTTTTTCAGTTACCTTAATGAAATATCCTTAAATAAATTTGGACATAATGTCATTTAATCAACCAAAAAAACTCATGAGTTATCCTTACGTGCATAATTTTAATAATTGAGATTTTTAAAAACGTGCATCTTTAAATGTTACCTAAAACATGAAGCACTAATATATAACATGCATCAATAAAACTAGAATTTGACTCACACAATTGTACGGATATTATTTACAATTGATTAAATTTGAAAATAATTATTTATTCAAAAAATATTTAAGAATGACTATGTTTTTAAAAATTATATGGTATTATTTGCTCAAAACTCATTTGTTATTTGATAAATTGTTAGAAAGAAAATTTTAGCATAATATAACTCAGTTGTCATTTGCTAAATTTATGGTTTTTATTTATATTTTTTATTATTTAATTATAATATTTTCATTTTATATTTGAAAGATAAATCAATTTTCTTTCAAACAATGTTTTTGTAAATGTATTTTTAAAAAAATAATCAATTAAAATTTTTATTATCATTGAATATCATTATTTTTGACATAATTTGAGTTTTCGTTTACATCAAAACTTATCATATTTTAGGATAATTTTAATTTAAAATGTAATTTTCATATTTTTCAAAAAAATTCTAAAAATATTTTTTAAATATTTTGTTATAATTGTTAAAAAAATATTGAGTTGCATTTCAAATAAAAAGGTAAAAATATTTAAAATATTCTATTTAAAATATCTAAAATTTAATATAGTTTTAAGGAAATGGTCAAAATAAAAAAATTACACATAAAATAATCATGATTTTTTTTAATTGGGCGAATCATTATTTATATGATATCGCACACGAAATAAAAATTTCTATTTTTAAAATTATCTAATTAACTCTACACTCATTTTTTTTATATTTTTATATGATATCCCACATTCGTAAAAAATAGATAATTTAAGATGCAAAAAAAAATATTTACTTAATGAATATAATATGAACGAATATTACAAATACATCATTTAATAAAATAAATAATTAAAAACTGAAAATTCATATCCGTGCTGGCGCGCGGATCAGGGTCTAGTATATAATCAAGGACCATGGAGCTAGCGAAATATTAATGTTTATAGACTACATGACAAGTACAATTCCAGGTCTCATCAATGACAATGTACGGCTAAATAGAAAAAATGAGGAAATAAGTCATTCCTTAATCATATAAATACACCTTTTTGTTTCCGTGATTAACGCAAAGTATCAATCGAGTAAATAATTAAAAGCAAAAGACAATGATTATTGCTAATTACCAACCCATTAATCTGACAAATCGATAAGCATGCATAAATCAAATCATCAACATATACGGTCCACGAGAGTTGAAGAGCTGGACCGCATGATGTTGTCATGTTCAAAGTTGCTAACAAAGTTCGTTTTCTTTTTCAACCTAAAATCCATTTCCTAAAAAGTTAAACACTCTAACTACTACAAATTAAAGAAACCCTAGGGAAAAATGTATTTTCTCTTCACATAAACATGTATTTAATGAGTTCAATCACAGGTATTTTACTTTCACAAAAGAAGAAATAAATAATCAAAAGTTTAGTTAAATAGTTTTACAGTTTAACCGTTCTAGAAACTTTCAACAAAAACAAGCTATCACACGATTTAAATAGGCAATCTTAAAATTTTATCGTCATAGTCAAATGTTGTCCATGCACCGTATTTTTCTTTTTTTTTTGAAAATTCCATGCAGTGCCGTATTGATTAATAAGTATTATAAAAAAACTGGACTACCTTTCCACGTACCTATCTACAATCTACCCATGAGGCTATGCTTGCAAACCTCATCATTTAAAACCCCAACGAGAACACCCTCACCGCCCCTTAAAACAATCTTATTTAATGATCCAATCTTTATCCTTTCTTGGCTGCAGAGAAATTACTAAGGATGGGTAACTGTCTTGGCGGCAAATTGATTTAGAAATTATATTTGCTCTTGATATAAACATGTATTTACTATAACGAGTTGTAGTATATGCAGGTGTTTCACACAAGAATGAAATCATCAAAATTTCTAGTTAAATTGTTGTACGATTTAACAGTATTGAAAATTTCAATAAAAACAAGCTATCAAACGTTTTAAATAAGCTAATCCTGAGATTCTATCGATATAGTCAAAAGGTTTTGTCCACGTTTTGTATTATTGAATTTTTAACTTTTTGGACTTCTTTTCCACGTACGTATATCTACAATCTACCCATTAACACATGGTTGCCAACCCCGTATTCATTTAAAACCCCAACGAGAACATCCTCACCGACCTCAACCGAAACAATCTTATTTAAAGATCCAGTCTTCATCCACTCGCCAGAGAAATTACTAAGGATGGGAAACAGTCTAGGCGGCAAGAAAACGACCAAGATCATGAAAATAGACGGCGAGACTTTTAAACTCAAAACTCCGGTGACGGCGGAGGAAGTTCTAGAAGACTTTCCCGGTCACGTTTTGTTAGACTCCGAATCCGTTAAGCACTACGGTGCCCGAGCCAAACCACTTGAGGTCACTTTTATTACATTTCTTCTTCGTATTACTAAAATAGAAAATAATTAAAGAACTAATGCATTTGGTTTTGTTGGGTGCAGGCGAAGCAGAGGTTAGAGGCGAAGCGGTTGTATTTCGTGGTGGAGCCGGTGAAGGAGTGTCCACCACCAAGGAAGGTAAGATCGGGAATTCACATGAATGCCAAGGAGAGGCTTGAGCACCTCATGCTTACTCGGAGATCCTCTTCTGATCTCTCCATACTCAAACCCTCAGGAGGATGGACGACGACGAAGGAGGAAGAGGATGAAGGAGGAGCGGTGAAGGTGAAGCTGAGGATTCCCAAGGCGGAGTTGGAAAGACTCGTTAAGGAAGGAGCCACGGAGTTGGAGGCCACCCATAAGATCGCCTCGCTCTTTATGGCCAAACACAGCCACGAGGAAGCGAGTAAGAATGCGCTCCGACTTGGTCATGATGAGCCAGCCGCCACTATAGCCACCGACACAAGAGGAGTCAAATCTCGTCTGGTGAGTAGTTTTGTTTCTCGATTTGTTTTTTTTTCCGTGTGCATATTAAAATAGGCATACATATGCTTGAACATACAATCTAGTTTTTTTTTCAAAAAGAACATCAATAATTATTTGCATAAACACATTTGAATTAATAAACAAAATCAATTATAGAATACAAAAAGTCATTAAATATAATAAAATTGATTCTAAAATTTAAGATATCGTCTAATTTCTATAATAAAATTACAACTATAGAAGGAATAATTTAAAGAATGGCATACAGTTTTGAATATGATAACATTGTTTATTGAAAATAGTTAGCTTTTCATCGGAAAAATCGGAGCAGGTAGTAATACCTTTGGTCAAATTTTGCATGCTACTTTTAACACACTTGCGCATTTTTAAAACATGATTCTTACTTCAAAAAAAAAAAAGAACAAGGCTTGATATTCCTGAGATAACAATGTTGAAATTTTTGATTTACAGAAACGAGTGAGTTTCATGCCGGAAAGAGCAGGAAGCGAGATCACTGTTGCTTGAAGTTGAACAAATCTATATATTCTAAACATAACCGCTTCCCAACGTTTCTGCATTTCTTTGTACATAAAAAGCAGAGAGAGTTTTGAGAGAGAGCTAATGAATTATCACTCTGTAGCTAAACCTTATATTATATTTTAGAAAAATAAAATAACGTTTTATCTTTATTATTGATTCTTTATTTGGTGGAAAAGAGAAGATGCTCTGTTTCTCTTAACTTCTATGCTCGTTTCGTCCTTCTTCTGGACTCAAGTGCCAACTCTGTATCGATCTTCAGAGATATGTCCAACGCATTAACCGAATGCGTCAGGGCTCCACTGCATTAACACTTCTCTCAGTTTTCATCCCAGGAAAAAAGCCAAAACTTGTATTATAGAAAACACCTTTGAAAGTGTTCTTAAGAACTAATCTGCTAATGAATCTGTCCGTACTTCTGTACTGTTCTCTGTTGAACCACAACAACGAAACTATTTGACTCAAGATCCAGAATCAAATACACAAACTCGCTGATACGAAGAACTCGTCGGCGTAAGTAAGAAAGTTGAATTTGTAGAATAATAGAGATAAGAAGAAGAATGTGGAAAAGATAGAAGATGGATACACGAAATTGTTTACCCAGTGGTTCACCTAGAATGGTTACGTCCACTGGGGTCTGGCAAGAGGCAATCTACTATAATCTCAAGTACAAGAATATAGAACCTCTCTTTCTCTCACAACCAAAACTCACAAACCAAGCTAGGTCTTTTCTTGACGTCAAGAGAAAGAGTGCACACGAGCTCCTCTTATATAGTAGGGGTCTACTAGGTTAACCTAGTCGGATTAGGGCATTCGCCTCTTTCTATAAACCTATTAGAAAATATTCCAAAATACTTGCAACTTCCATAACTCCATGAAAGTAACATTCCAAGATTCTGCTGACTTCCATATCTCCATTAAGTGACATTTCCTTTTTCCTAACATGACGTCCTTGTCTTGGTTTAAGTTACTCAATCTTGTTTGATTTCCATCACCAAATCCTGACGCAGTCGATGATGGATTCTCTGACGTAGCCACTGATGAATCCCAACGAACTCCACCTTGATGACATCAAACATGATCCACTACTTAGGTTAATCAAACTCGTGCTTGGCGATGCCGAATGCTCCTCAGTGTTCGGACATCCCAAGGAAGTCCACAGCTTCCTCAAACTTCTTAACCGAAACAACCTTGGTTAATATATCAGCAGGATTCTTAGAAGTACATATCTTCTTTACACTTACATCACCTTGAGTGATAATATCCCTGATGAAGTGCATCTTTCTGCTGATGTGCTTAGTCTTCTCATGATACACATTGTTCTTGGCTAGACACAATGCACTTTGAGAGTCAGACGATATCTCCACCGTGTCTTGCTTGAATCCAAGCTCCTCCGCTAAGCCCCTTAACCACATTCCTTCTTTGACCGCTTCAACCAGCGCCATATACTCTGCTTCAGTCGTTGACAGACCCGCTACACATTGTAGACTTGATCTCCAGCTGATTGTATTACCATCAGCCATGAAAACATAACCTGAGATCGACCTTCTCTTGTCCAGATCTGAAGCAAAATCAGAATCACAGAAACCTTCAACCTTAAATATCTCATTCTTCCTGAAGCACAGTTTCAAATCTTGTGTTTCCTTCAGGTACCTTAATACCCACTTAACCGCAGTCCAATGAACCATCCCAGGCTTACTCATAAACCTGCTAACCAACCCCAATGCATATCCTAGATCACACCTCGTGCCTATCATAGCATACATTATGCTTCCGATAGCATTAGTATATGGAATATCCTCCATACTTGTCTCTGCTTCAGCATCGTCTAAGGCAGAGAAATTGAAATGTGCACCAACAGGCGTTGACACACTCTTTAACTCATCCATGTCGAATACCTTGAGAACCTTCCTAATATAACCAGATTGAGATAGTGTCAGAATCCCCTTCACACGATCTCTCTCAATATCCATTCCCAAAATTCGTCTTGCTGGACCCAAGTCCTTCATCTCAAATCTGCTGCTGAGTAGCTACTTCACCTTCATGATCTCTGCCGCATCCTTTGACGCAACCAACATATCATCCACATATAACAGTAGATAGATGTACGTACCATTGGTTAATTTCTTGATGTAGACATAGTGATCATATTCACTCTTTATAAATCCATGACTAACCACAAACTGATCAAAAACACTTGTTCTATTGTCTTGGTGCCTGCTTTAGTCCATAAAGAGCCTTCTGAAGTAGACAAACGTGATCCTCTTTCCCTTTAACCTCCCTCTGGTTACTCCATGTAAATCTCTTCTTCAAGTGTACCATGAAGAAACACAGTCTTTACATCAAGTTGCTCAAGCTCCAAATCCTGATTCACTATAATTGACAACAGGAACCTTATGGACACATGTTTCACGACGGGTGAAAACACATCTTGATAGTCAATACCCTCCCTCTGAGAGTATCCCTTAGCAACTAACCAAGCCTTAAATCTAGGCTTCTTAACACCAGGTATACCAAACTTCAACTTAAAGACCCACTTGCAGCCTATCACCTTACGCTTACTAGGCCTTCTCACAAGCTTCCAGGTTTGGTTCTTATCCAGTGACGTTATCTCTTCACTACATGCTTCATCCCACTGCCTTCTCTCTTTGCTGTTCATCGCTCCATGATAGTCTTGAGGTTCCTCGGCACATACGTTATCAGCTACATATAGCGCAAACGCTGCTATATCCTCCGAGTCAGAGTACCGTGCAGGTGGCACTATTCTTCCCCGAACTCTATCCCTTGCTAGCTGATATCCTTCAAGACTTTCACCTTGTTCATCATTTGCGTCAACAACTACTTCAGCTGTCTCGTCAACAGCTCCACCTGAAGGTTCAACTTCCGGTCCTGACGCAGATCTTGCTGTTTCTCCCAGCACAGTCTGATTTCTTAGCTTTTCTGTGACATCTGTTTTAACCTCACAGACACTCAAATCCTTGTAGACTTTATCTTCTGCAAATAACACATTCCTGCTTATAACACACTTCTTCTCTTCAAGAAGCCAAACTTTGTATCCTTTCACACCTGATGGATAGCTGACGAAGATTCTCTTTTTAGCTCTAGCCTTGAGTTTTCCTTGATCCGCATGGATGTAAATCACAGATCCAAATCTTCTTAGGTGCAGATAATCGGGCTTCTTGCCCAACCAAAGTTCCTCCGGAATGTTCCCACCTATTGCAGAAAATGGACTCCTGTTTGTCACATACACTGACGTAGACACCGCTTCAGCCCAGAATTGTTCCTCTAGACCCGACTCAACCAGAAGGCACCTCACCTTCTCCATCAGAGTCCAGTTCATACGTTCAGCTACACCGTTCTGCTGTGGTGTATATGCACAAGTCCTATGTCTTTTGATTCTTTGGTGCTTACATAAGTTGTCAAACTCTGTGTTACAAAATTCAAGTCCATTGTCTGTTCTAAGACAACACACCTTCTTCTTGACTTGATTCTCCACCAACTTCTTCCATTCACAGAATTTACTAAAGGCTTCTCCTTTAGCAGCTAGTAAATATACCTAGACCTTCCTTGTGTAATCATCGATAATAGATAAGAAATATTGCTTCACTGACAGACTTGGCGTCACATTTGGAGATCCCCATAAATCAGCATGTACATACCTGAGAGCTTCACCTGTATCATATCTTCTGATGTTGAAGCTCAACCTCTTCTGCTTCCCTATCACACAGCTCTCACAGAACTCCAAAACTCTAATCTTCCTCTTATCGATCACACCTCTCCGGGCAAGAATCTGTAGATTCTTCATACTCATGTGCCCAAGACGTCTATGCCACAAGACTGTCTCATCCATAAATGGTTTCTTCCTGACACTGCTGTTTACTTCACCTGACACAGTCTCACCATCTAACAGGTACAATGACCCAGACAAGGTTCCCTGAAGAGCTAGTTTACCAAAGCTTGTAAAACCTAGTCTTCCCATGTCCACCACTATGCACAAAGCCTAACACATCCAATGTTCCAGTAGATATCAAGTTCCTTCTTAATTCCGGAATATATATGACATTCGTGAGCATCTTGACAGAACCACCATAAGCTTTGATGTTGATTGTACCAATCCATTGCACTCCAACCGCGCAATCATTACCAAGAAGAACCTGTTCTGAAGCCAACTCTTCAAACGTGTGAAACCAATCTCTCCTACACGTCATGTGGTAGGAGCATCCAAAATCAATCACCCACTTATTATGATGCCACATATCTGCTACCGACAGTGCATCATCCGCTGATTCACGATCTATCACAACGGCTGCTTCAGCTTCGTCTTCTCCTCCGCCATACTTCTTCTTATTGGCGTAGCACTCCCTTTTGGTGTGCCACTGCTTCTTGCAGAACCAGCAAGTTATCCTAGACCCTGAGATTGATTTAGACTTGCCCTTTTCTTTCCTCACAGGATCCCTCTTCTCAGTCCTTCCTCTAGCACAATATCCTTCACCACTATCATGTGAAGCCGTAGAGGACTTCAGATCCTGATCTTTAGACCTTGCTGCACTTGTCACCTCTTCCAACGACAATGTATCCTTTCCGTACTTAAGCGTTTCCTTGAGATAGTTGAACCGTGAAGGAAACAAATTCAGGAGCATAATCGCTTGTACCTCCTCTGACACAGTTACATTCACGCTTGACAGGTGAGAGACAATCTTCAAGAAGTCATCGATATTCTAATCCATACTCTGAGTATCGACCATCTTAAAGGTATAGAATTTGTGCTGCAAGTGAATTCTATTCGGTAGAGTCTTCAAAAGATATAACCTCTCCAGTGTAGACCATGTAGAAGCAGCTGATGTACACAACTCGATCTTCCTTAGCTCATGATCTCCAACATTGAGAATGATCAGATTCATCACCTTCTCTGATCTTTCAAGCCTTTCGGATTCTTCTTTCACCAACCTCTCCCTGAATACATCTTCGTCTTCATCCTTCCTCATCACTGACGCAGAAGGTGACGTAGACTCTTCTAACACATCCTTTAAACTAAGGATAGACAGATGCGCAAGCATCCTCTTCTTTCACAATGAGAAGTCACCCTTCCTATTAAAACGCTCCACTTCAATTCTTGACTTCACCACTGACAACGACACCAACCAAGGCTCTGATACCACTTTGTTGAACCACAACGACGAAACTGTTTGATTAAAGATCTAGAATCAAACACACAAACTCGTTGATACACTCTCTGACGAACTCAACGACGTAAGTAAGAAAGTTGAGTTTGTAGAATAATAGAGATAAGAAGAAGAATGCGGAAAAGATAGAAGATGAACACAAAAAATTGTTTACCCAGTGGTTCACCTAGAATGGTTACGTCCACTGGGGCCTGGCAAGAGGCAATCCACTATAATCTCAAGTACAAGAATATAAAACCTCTCTTTCTCTCACAACCAAAGCTCATAAACCAAGCTAAGTCTTTTTTTGACGTCAAGAGAAAGAGTACACACGAGCTCCTCTTATATAGTAGGAGTCTATTAGGTTAACCTAGTCGGATTAGGGCATTCGCCCATTTCCATAAACCTATTAGGAAATATTCCAAAATACTTGCAACTTCCATAACTCCATGGAAGTAATATTTCCAGGATCCTGCCGACTTCCATATCTCCATAAAAGTGACATTTCCTTTTTCCTAACATGACGTCCTTGTCTTGGTTTAAGTTACTCAATCTTGTTTGATTTCCATCACCAAATCCTGACGCAGTCGATGACGGATTCTCTGACGTAGCCACTGATGAATTCCAACAGTCTCAATCGTAACGTTCCTCGAGGCCTAAACAACAACGATACTAGAGCCTTAAATCACATCATATTTCTTTCTTTCTATCTAACACACACATACCTCTGTCTCGGCTCCCCCATTGATTAGCTCAACCGCATCATTAAGCATCATGACATCAACGTCTCCATTCTCTAATGGTATACAACCATATTTTCCAGCATTATTCCCGTCATCCGAGTCTTGGATCCACTAACATACTCTAACACTTTCTTCACTTCCTCAAGTGTCCGCGTCTCCACCTTCAAGGTAGATTTATAGAGATAGTTAGTTTCACCACCTTTAACTTGCAGCAGCTAAGGATCTGAAGGATTTTGAGACTTACCTTCACTTTTATTTCGAGATTCTTTTTGCTTTAGATACTAAGTCCATAACTTTAATGGCATTGACTATACCTCCTCCTGCTGCTGGAGATATGGTTATCTTTTATCATCTCCATGTCAAATAATCCCGTCCTATGATTCTTTCCTCCACCAATCAGCACCTATGCTAAGTTAGAAAACTTACAATGTATCAGAAAAATAACTGTGACAACTCATCCCGCAGACCCTACCCGTGGACTCTAGGTTGGCTCTGCAGAGCATCGACCCTAATCTTTCGTTTGTGAGCTCTCACTGACTCCCCAGTTAGGTTATTGGTGCACTTGGCGTTACTCGAACCCAAGATTTTACCTTTTAACAACCCTCCCACAATAACATTCATTAACGGAACAAAAAAAATCATCAGCTAAACCCTCCACCGAACTTACAAAGAACAAATAGACTATACAATCAATTACTACTAACACTGAAAAAACTTGACTGATAACCAAAGAACGAGATGAATTACCATAAACTATTTAGTAAACCAACAAATCCTTCTCAAGATATAACATTTTGATCATTAATAGGTTAACATCAATGTAACCACACCAGTTACTTGAGAAACTGTGGAATAAAATCTTGGTAAGGGTCGCAATGCCGCTCTTCCCCTGCACAAAGTTTAGCACAACTCTTTCATCAACAACAATCTTATGTGCATTCCTTGATACTTTCCCAAACTTTAACCCTTTATGGACGTAATCTCCATCTTTGTGCGTCCATTCAACCTAGGGATCATTCTTGATGGACTTGCGTATTCAATAGTCAAAGTGTGCATGTGTAGCGTTGGAGCAGAAGGTGATGATATTCTTGTCCACGAGAGGAGCTCAGCCCAAGATTGCAGTGAGTGATGTAGTGGACCTAGCCTGTCGATTACCCTGTTCCAAATTTGGAAGGCTATACTCACAGCCAAGAAAAAGATGGGTCTCTACATCCATCAAACCGAGAGCAGAAGCAGCAAGTTGAGGGGTCCTCTAGACCCCATGAGACTAGTCGTGCCCTCGTCAGAAGTCGATCTAGTTGAGCTAGCCACATGTTGAAACTTGAAAGCATGTTTCGGAACGGCACCCGTAAATTAGACACAATCTGCCCAAGGCTTCACGTGAGCCCAAGGCCTGATGATTTCCCATGTCCGAACCATCTTAAGAAAAACCCCTACAGTAAGTCCCATCCACAATCCAAGCAAAAGAATCCTCAGCAAAAGATAAGCCAGGGTTGGGAATGGTAGTTAAGTGTATATGTAACCGAAGAGTCTCATCTCAGTGAGGATTTGGAAGTAACCACCAGCCCTCCACATTACAAGCTGAGGAGATTGTGGTAAAGAGCAGGAGTTGAAGAGCTCTAGGACCTGAAGGTCCAACTGCTTTAGTTAAAGTTCCATAATGTGTCCAATTCTCCCACCAGAAGTTCAAAGATGTCCCCTTACCCACATCTCCAACGCCGCTCCAAAAGATAACGGCACAAGCAGGTATCTTCAACCTCTGGAAACAAAGGAACAATGTCATGTACAACCAGCACTACATCTCAATGGAATCTTTGTTCAAAAAGATTGACCGAGACATCCAAAACATCATCTCTTCAAAAGAAATTTAAAAATGTGATGGGCCTTTGGCTTCGTTAATGTTCAGCGGTTTTTTTACCTGTCTGAAATTTCACTTCTACTCTTTTTTTTTAACACCAAATGCTTATATTAAACTAAAGGCCCAATGGGCTAAGACAGTTACAGCCGGAGATATCCTCGACGGTAAACTGATAAACCTAAATAACTAAGACATGACGAATGATAGACGTGGCTAAGAAGAGAATAGACCCATAGAAAAACTTCACTTATGGTCCTACAGCCCACGTTCGAAGGAACGCAAAGAAGTCGAAATCGACGTTGACGAACTCAATCAATGGGTTTTGATAGCAAGAAGTCCGAGAACCTCCGTAGAAGATTGCAGATCCGGTGAGAGGGTTGAAGTGCCGACTTTGTGAAGAACCGTTATGCTTGAGACGGCGTAATATAATGGAGACGCAGCGGTGATATAGTAGCGATCAGTACTGGCGAGTCCACACTTTTGCACAATAGTTCCTGCGACGAGGGAAGGGATGGGGGTCGTAAGGCCGATTCTATGAAGAACCGTCGATGCTTGAGATGACGCATTGTGATGGAGACGCAGCGGTGACGTAGTAGTGAGAAGATTTAGCGCGCCCACACTCTTGCACAATAGTTTCGACTGCGAGGAAAGGGGTGGGAAGACTGTACGGTCGACTCTGTGAAGAAACGTCGATGCTTGAGACGGCGTAGTGTGATGGAGACGCATCGGTGACGTAGTAGCGAGTAAATCAGGCGAGTCCACACTCTTGCACAATAGATCACGAAGACATTGCGGCAGTTGACTAGAACAATGTTAAATCTGAGACAAATCTTTGGAGGGAATGTCGCTTTAAACGAAAGCTTCACAGCAGAAGATTTTGCGAACAAACGAAAGCCCAAAAGATGGTCAGGGCCCTGTAGAGTTTCAGCGATGCGACATAGGGGTTGGATGGGACCGGACACAATATTAGTATCATTTCTACACAGTATTACTTCTACTCTGTTTTTAGTTTTTTTTTTGCCATAGTATTAGAGGTGTTAGGGTTAGCTTCTGTAAATCCAAAATTTTCATTAAATGACATTAACAGTTTTAGGCTTTTAGCAAAAAAAAAATCTGCATGTGTAACAAGCTTTTATCTTTCGGACTCTCTTTTCTTTAAACATTTTAATGAATTAACTAGATTGAAGCGCGGGTTTGTTGGATTATAGATTAAAAAACACTTTGATATGAATTAGTATTTTGGGTGTCGTACACTATTATGTTACAAAGTTGTATATATCGATGAAGAAAATTTATTTAAACTTAATTAGTTTATTTGAGATTTTGTATATACACTTTTATGTAACTTTCTATCAGACATAAGCATTTTATCTGAACCTAAAAAATCAAACCAAAACTGACACGAAAATATATTCAATTTGTGTCGAGGTCCAAGACAGTACCCATTGGGTATATTTTTGGACCTGCGGGTTTCGGTTTGGTCTGAGTCCTATCTGAGAACCAATCGGCTAACTAAAGTACCCAATTTTTTTTTTGTATCTGGGTATTTAAGATATATTTTCGGTATTATGGATATTTTTAAGTTAAAAGAGTAAAGCTATCAAAATTTTACTTATATATTTTGTGTATTCGAATAAAATTTTGGGTATTTTTTAATTCTTTAGTTCATATTTTGGGTAAAAAATTTGGGTCGTTTAAGGTATTTGAATATTTTCGGGTATTTTTTTGATTTTTCAAAAATTTCGTGTTTCTGATATTTTTGTGTTTTCGGATATTTAGAGTATTTTCGTATCCTAAATATCCAAACTAATCCAACTTGTCATATACCCAAAAATATAGTTATTTAAATTATTGATGCGAATTGATCCGGACCTGAAAATAACCAATCTGGATCAGAACTGAAAATATTCAAATACCTACTTGGTCTAAATGTCTGGAACCCGAAAGGAATCGTTCCATACCTGGTCCGAGTTGATGAAATTTAAGATTTAAATGGCACGTTTTTTCTAGTTTAGTATTGCAATCCCAACAATAATCTAAGAACATAATACAAAACCTTCTACATTGTCGACAGTGTCTGCTATAATTTGCTTTAATAGTGTTGATATTGGTATATCATTAATGGTAGATGTTATAAGTTGTAGATACTATAGGTGGGTACCTTTGGTAACCATTAAGCATTTTATATGTAGATAAGATAAGTGGGTCACAAAAAAAATTGAAATTAAAAGAGAGGTTACATATATTTATAAATGTTAGAAACTATTATTTGGTTGCTATATGGTAAGGGTTGGTTATAATATTTGATTGTATATAATAGAGTGGATTAAAAATAAAAGGGTGCAATAACTTTGTTTAAGTAAATTTTTTTGGATTTTTTTCCTTTTAATAATATATATATCTGTTGCTCAAAAAAAGATCAAGAATGTTATGAAAGCAGCAGTCACCGCAATTGTTGAAAATATAAAGATATGGGGCTCGCTGCACTATTTGCACAGTGAATTTCTTTCTCTATATACGAACGTTTTCGTTCATTGTATATCAATTCCTCAACCTTCTCTTCTCTCTGTAATAAACTCTTTCTATCAGTGTTAAAAATTCTACGGGTATAAATTTTGCCCTTATTTAAATTCCCGCGATACAATAAAATTCCAGTTCTATTTATAACACGTTATCAACACGATCACTCTGCGATTCGGTAAAATTTATTTGTATCATTTATACCCTGCTATAATGGTCGGTATACCGTCTCTACTATTATTTATATCATGTTATAATGGCCGGAGTACCGCATATATTATTTATTAGTAATTTAATTAATTTATTGGTCGGCCTAGCCTCCTTATATTCTGTTTATTATTTATTGGTCGGCCGAGCCGCCTTATATTCTGTTTATTATTTATAGGTCGGCTGAGCCGCCTTATATTCTGTTTATTATTAATTGGTCGGCCGAGCCGCCGTATAATTTATTTATTACTCTCGATTGACCGGCTGAGCCGTCGCATAATTTATTGTCATAACATAAATATTTCATTGCCATAATTTTTTTATTTTTATTAATTTTTATGAAATTTAATAGATTTGATTGACCATTTAATACGATATTTTCAGACTGATTTTTGGTGCACTCGATTTAACCCCAACAGTCACAAAGAAATTTTTTCAAAAATTTTCTCTTTCTCAAACGGTCATGAACAGTGATTTTCATCTATAAATATAACTCATTTTCACTCCATTTCATCATTCAAAACATTTCATCTTCTCTCAAAAAAAAAAAAAATCAAATCACTCTCCTCCGATTTTTCATTTCAAGAAAGATGATTCGTGTGCACTTTTGTTTTTATGTGCCATTTTTATTTGTGTTTCTATTTATGGTTTATTCGTTGGACGGGTGAATTTAAGATGACTGTCGGTTTAATTTTCTTTACATCGCTTCTCCTTGTAATTGCTTGCATGATTAATGTAAACGGTTCCTTTTAATATGAATAATATTCTAATAATTTTTATTTATGTGCTTTAGAAATACAAATGGCAAAAATCGAGAAACTTTAGTTTCCGGCATTGGAAGTAACTGGGACAAACTACACGGTATGGGTTACAAACATGGAGCTTCATCTAGATTCCGAGAAAATACTCGAAACAATAAAAGAAGGCAACATATCAACCTCTCATGAAAAGGCTAAGACCGTGATATTTCTGAGAAGGCATCTAGATGAAAATCTTACGCATGATTATGCGAGAACCAAAGATCCCTTAGATCTTTGGAAAGTTCCGAAGGAGAGGTTTGATAACCAAAAGAAAATCACTCTCCCCCATGCACTCGATGAGTGGAAAAATCTACGATTTCAAGATTTTGAAAAAGTAAAAACGTACAATTCCGCTATATTGAGAATAGCGGCGCAATTAGATTATTGCGGTAAGCCTGTCTCGGAAGCAGAAATGCTCGAGAAAACTTACCAAACGTTCCACAAAAATCATTATGTTCTACAAGAACAATATAGAAATTGTGGGTATACGAGGTTCTCTGAACTCGCTGTGGCGCTTATAATAGCGGAAGGAAATAATGAACTCCTCATTAAAAACTACAATGCCCGACCCACTGGAACCAAAGCATTTCCTAAGGTAAATGCAATGGATATAAAAAATCCGGAAAAAGGAAATTATTCCTATCGTGGGCGTGGTCGTGGCCGTGGTCATAATCGTAGTTTTGGTCGTGGTCGTGGTTATCGATTTAACCGCAGCCATGAAAGGAGTAACAACCCAAGAGGAAGGGGGTCCAACACATGGAATCGATCTGATCGGGTAAAAGGGAAAGAAACCAAAGAAAACCTTACACATAAAAATGAGAACGTCTGTTACAGATGTGGATCGAAGGGACACTGGTCTCAAGTGTGTCGAACTCCTCGGCATCTATGCCAATTGTACCAAGAATCTATTAAAGGCAAGGCAAAGGAAGTAAATCTAAATGAACACCTTGTGGGTACAACATCGACATACCTCGAATCCTCTGACTTTATGGGAGATTTCGACGAGGCCACTCATCAAAATAATTGAAGTGCTTGTACTGATCAAGCTTAATAATGCCTAGTGATGCCATAAAATATTATGTATTTCACTTTCAGAATAATGTTGTATTTCATAATAACTAATGTATAATTATTGTGTACTTGTTATTGATGCATAATATGTTTACTTATGAAAGTTTATTTTCTTTATTGATATTTAACTGTGTGTTACAGAAATGGATAAGAAAGCAAATGGAACAACAACTAAGCAAATTGGTAGAGAAGTTTGCATACCAGATAGTGGCACAACGCACACTATACTGAAGGATGAAAGATATTTCTCTACTTTAAAGTCAGTAAAAATGACTGTAAACACAATATCAGGTCCTACAAACCTGATCGAAGAAATTGGCAAGGCAAACTTTATGTTGCCTAATGGAACAAAGTTTTCCATAGATAATGCCTTATATTTTCCAAATTCTAAGAGAAATTTGTTGAGTTTCAAAGATATATACCGTCAAGGGTATAACACTCGGTCTGCAACTGAGAAGGGAAAGAAGTATTTATATATAACTTCTGAAAAATCAGGCAAAGGCCTTGTACTGGAAAAATTTCCAGAACTTCCTTCTGGATTGCATCACACTTATATTGATGCTATAGAATCACATCTTGTGATCAAAAGAAATCCAGAAGATGTTACATTATGGCATGATCGTCTTGGTCCCAGGCACTACAATGATGCGAAAAATCATTGAAAGCTCACATGGTCATTCAATAAAAACCCAAGATATATACCAAAATAATAAAATGACATGTGATGCGTGTGCTCTTGGGAAATTAATCATAAGACCATCACCAACCAAAATTGACAAAGAATCACCAAAGTTTTTGGAAAGAATCCAATGTGATATTTGTGGACCAATACATCCACCGTGTGGACCATTCTACTACTTTATGGTATTAATCGATGCATCGAGTAGATGGTCACATGTTTGTTTGTTATCATCTCGAAATATGGCATTTGCGAGATTTCTAACTCAGATAATCAAATTAAGAGCACAGTTCTCAGATTATCCAATTAAAAGAGTTAGATTAGATAACGCTGGTGAATTCACATCCCAAGCTTTTAATGATTATTGTATGGTATCAGGGATTGAAGTAGAGCATTCTGTTGCTCATGTTCATACACAAAATGGTTTGGCAGAATCATTAATTAAACGGTTGCAACTAATTGCAAGGCCATTGATCATGAGATCAAAACTCCCAACCTCTGTATGGGGACATGCTATTTTGCATGCAGAAGCACTAATTCGGATAAGACCAAGTGCATACCATAGATATTCCCCATTACAGTTAGCATTTGGAAAAGAACCAAATATCTTTCATCTAAAAATCTTTGGTTGTGCGGTTTATATTCCAATAGCACCACCACAACGTACAAAGATGGGACCGCAAAGACGGTTGGGAATATATATTGGCTATGATTCTCCATCAATAATAAGATACCTAGAACCACAAACTGGTGATGTGTTTACGGCACGATTTGCCGATTGTCATTTCAATGAGAAAGAATTCCCAACTCTAGGGGGAGACAATAAACAAGTAGGAAAAGAGATCAAATGGAGTGTACCATCGTTATTACACCTTGATCCTCCTACGAAACAGTCAGAACTAGAAGTTCGACGTATCATGCATTTACAAAATATAGCAAATCAGCTACCTGATGCATTTGCTGATACCAAAATGGTAACTAAATCACATATACCCGCTGCAAATACTCCTGCTCGTATTGAAATACCACAAAATGGTGGAACGGCAGTTGATACACGTGAATCAGGAACACGTTTAAAGCGCGGTAGACCTATTGGTTCAAAGGATAAACTTCCTAGAAAACGTAAGGAATGTGAAAAGCATGATACTCCCAAAATAACAGAAAATATTTTGGACGAAGAAAATTGTGAATCTAACGACAATATAAAGCATCTTGAATTTGAAGGAAATCATGAGATTTCTATCAATTACATCCATAATGGAAAGATATGGAAACGAAATGAGATGAATGATACTGATGACGTTTTCTCATACCTTTTAGCAAAAGAACTAAATGAAGAAAACGAAGATCCAGAACCAAAGTCTGTATATGAATGTCAAAAGAGACATGACTGGATAAAATGGAAAGATGCAATTCAAGTCGAACTAGATTCGCTTAACAAACAAAACGTATTCGGACCTATTGTGCTCACACCCAAAGATATAAAACCTGTTGGATAAAAATGGGTGTTTGTCCGAAAAAGAAATGAGAAAAACGAGATTACAAGATACAAAGCTCTTCTTGTAGCCCAAGGTTTCTCTCAAAGGCCAGGAATTGATTATGAGGAAACTTATTTTTCCTGTTATGGATGCAATCACATTTAGATTTCTGATGAGCCTAGCGGCCAATGAAAATTTAGAAATGCGTCTCATGGATGTTGTTACGGCATATTTATATGGATCATTAGATACTGATATCTATATGAGAATCCCATATGGATTTAAAATGCCAGAAACGCTAAGTTCCAAACCTAAAGAGTTATGTGCAATAAAATTGCAAAGATCATTATATGAGTTAAAATAATCTGGACGAATGTGGTATAATCGTCTCAGCGAACACTTAACAAAAGAAGGATACACGAATGATCCTATATGCCCTTGTGTTTTCATAAAGAAAACAACATCCGGATTTGTGATAATCGCGGTGTACGTTGATGATCTTAATATTATTGGAACTCAAAACGAAATCCAAAAGACATCAAACTATCTGAAAGGAGAATTTGAGATGAAAGATCTCGGGCAGACAAAATATTGTCTAGGATTACAAATTGAGCATTCTCAAAAGGGTATATTTGTACATCAGTCTACATATACCAAACGAGTATTGAAACGCTTTAACATGGATAAAGCAACTCCTCTTAGCACCCCGATGGTCTTTAGATCACTTAATGTTGAAAATGATCCGTTTCGACCATCTGAGGAAAATGAAGAAATACTTGGTCCTGAAACTCCATATTTAAGTGCAATTGGAGCTCTTATGTATCTTGCAAATTGTACTCGACCTGAGATATCTTTTGCCATTAATCTTTTAGCGAGATTCAGTTCGTCTCCTACGCGTAGACATTGGAATGGAATTAAACATGTCTTTCGTTACCTTCAAGGAACAACTGATTTAGGCTTGTTTTATCCTAAAAGTTCAAAAGGTCAAATGATTGGTTTTGCAGATGCAGGTTATTTGTCAGATCCACACAAAGCTCGATCCCAGACATGATATGTTTTTACAATTGGAGGCACCGCCATATCTTGGCGTTCTCAGAAGCAGACACTTGTTGCTACTTCTTCAAATCACGCTGAGATCATTGCACTCCATGAAGCAAGTAGAGAATGTGTATGGCTAAGATCAATAAGCCGACACATCCGTTCGAGCAGTGGGATTGACAAAAATACGGAGCCAACTATTCTATATGAAGATAACGCGGCATGTGTTGCTCAAACGAAAGAAGGATATATCAAAAGCGATAGAACCAAACATATACCTCTGAAGTTCTTCTCATACACTCAAGAGCTCGAAAAGAATAAAGAGATTGAAGTAAGATATGTTCGATCATGCGACAATGTAGCCGACCTCTTCACAAAATCACTCCCTACCTCGGTATTCAGAAAACACATCCATAACATTGGAATGCGTCATCAGAAGGATATATGACTGCTTATTCGAGGGGGAGCTTACGTAGTTGTGCTCTTTTTACCTTACTATGGTTTTTCCCATTGGGTTTTACAAGAAAAGTTACAAAGACGTTAAGCGAGAATGGATAGTGACACCGGTCCCTAAGGGGGAGTGTTATGAAAGCAGCAACCACTGCAATTGTTGAAAATATAAAGATGTGGGCTCGCTGCACTATTTGCACGGTGAATTTCTTTCTATATATACGAACGTTTTCGTTCATTGTATATCAATTCCTCAACCTTCTCTTCTCTCTATAATAAACTCTTTCTATCAGTGTTAAAAATTCTATGGATATAAATTTTGCCCTTATTTAAATTCCCGCGATACAATAAAATTTCAGTTCTTTTTATAACAAAAAAGATTTTTTGCCTATATTCTTTTGTTTCTTTTGGTCGACAACATGTTTTTTTTTTTTTGCCTAAATCTGTGTATACTGCCTATCAACTCTTACTAATTCGATATTTGTAGAACGATCAACGTAATTTTTGTATATGCGATTAGTCCAAGTAGCCACGTTATGTTTTTTATACCTCTTTTATGATGCGGTTTTCATCTATTTTCCCGCTAAATATTTCATTTACATTTCCACATTTTCAACTGCCTTACTTTTCAGTTGGCTGCTAGTGGTTCCTATCATATACAATAGAAGCACAATGTACGGTGTCGACCAAAAAAGAACTATATACATCTGGCATGTGTGTTAATTTGAACAAAATAAAGAAATTGTTCTACGTAGGCTGCTAGAGTGAAGAAGACAATCATATGTTCAACAATCAACATAATACATAGAACAACTAGCAAGTACGAAGTCAAAACATTAGAATTAATAACCTCAGTGCGTCATTTAATTTGAAATTTTTCACAATGATATGAAACATCAAAACTTTCAAATCAAACCACTGCCTCTCTCACTATCCGTCTATCTTTATATATTGCTTCCATCAATACTTTCTACTTTCATTCTCAAAATTTCCTTCTAACTTTCACATATCTTTTAGCTAAATCAACGTTTCTTTCTATCAGTAACCCAACCTTTAAATCATAGTCTTAATTCCACGCTACTCTATATATAACTCACAAGGCGAGGTTTTGCATCGGAGGATCATGTGGAAGTTTATTATAGTGTTGTATTTTATATCGTTTGGATCAAGAGGAACATCAATGGCTAGGCTGACAGTATGGAAGATGCATAAAGAAGATATAGGACAAGGGTTTGCTTCTCATAACAAGCTCCAAAGAGGTCGAGTTTCAGCTTCACAACCTTCGCAATGCCACCATAGACTAAGCCCTCTTTCCCATTCAAAGGTTTATTCTTCCGAAAGTTATGTTGCTTGCCCTTGATCATGCCTCCTTCATTGACCTTACCAACAACATTTTTGTTCTTTTGATCTTTCATATTTAGTTGTATCCGTAGAGATTTGATCCGACTCAATCAAAAATAAAAGAGCGTACTTAAAACATATTTTGGATAATTAAAAACATATTTTCTGTTATATATAAAATTACTAACTTGATCATTGACTAGCTAATTAACAGAGATGGAATACAAAATGTACTCCTCAGAAGATGTTTTGTTATCTAACACCACTAGGATAAGAGTTGCGCCTTGCGCATGGTAAATTTATATGAAAATTATTTAAGAAATATCGTATGAAAAAATTTATATTATTGATCGAATTAATATATTTGGCTCTTAAACAATTTTTTAAAACCTTTTTTGTTAATTACATAATTTGTTTACTAATGAACTGATCCTATTTTTAAAAATATTTTCGGTCAAAAGATTATTTTTCGAATAAAAACCTAACGTTTAGGCCAAAGAATATCATGTCTACTATTTGGTTACAATGAAACTATGCCAGCTCGGTTTTATATCATGATTTAGCAATTAAAATTTAATTATGGTTATGAGAAGTTTACGTTCACGTGCCAATCCTATCTATCTTCGATTTTTTTTTTCATTTTTGTGTCATTTTGGTTATTGCTCGATAAAAATATTGACTTTTGAGTTTATTCTCATTTCTTTCTTTTATTTTGGCCAGAGATTTAGAAAATGTTTAAGATTCAAAATTATTAAAGAGATACATACTTAGGTTAAGATCTGCGCCTTGTGCAGAATAAATACTTATTTTATATTTTTCTGCATATTATGAAATAATAAAATAATAATTATATATTAAATAACTAATAAATTAGTTACTATTGTGTAATAAATTGGCTTGCACATATAAATCAAATGACCGCTCTTGTTTATTCGCAATCATTTTAGAATAAATAAATCAAAACAATCAATCTTATCTATCGTATATGATATATAGTTAAATTTAAACGACATGAAGTATATATATATATATATTAACATAAACACCTATTAAAATAAAATTATTTATTTATATGATTTTATTATCATTGTATCTTATTATAGAAAAAAGTTTAAACATTGATCACAAAAGTTTATGTGAAACTTTTAATAATTTTAGCAATTTATACTCGTTTTGAAAATTCAAAATACAACATATACAAAAAATCTAAATTTTTAATATATGATTAATGTAATTGTGTAATTTATTTTAATAGTAAAAAATTAAACAAAAATGATAGAAATCATACATATTATTAGCAAATTTGCATTATTTAAAATCATTAATTACTATATATCATAATAACATTAGTTCCGTAAGTTTTATTTAAAAAATAATATATAATGAACAACCACCTTGCTAAGTCTCAAAAGCACCTATTAAAATAATATATAATTAAATTTAAACGGTATGAAGTATATATATATATATATATATATATATATATATTAACATAAGTACCTATTAAAATAAAATTATTTATTTATATGATTTTATTATCATTGTATCTTATTATAGAAAAAAGTTTAAACATTGATCACAAAAGTTTATGTGAAACTTTTAATAATTTTAGCAATTTATACTCGTTTTGAAAAATTCAAAATACAACATATACAAAAAATCTAAAATTTTAATATATGATTAATGTAATTGCGTAATTTATTTTAATAGTAAAAAATTAAACAAAAATGATAGAAATCATACATATTATTAGCAAATTTGTATTATTTAAAATCATTAATTACTATATATCATAATAACATTAGGTCCGTAAGTTTTATTTAAAAAATAATATATAATGAACAACCACCTTGCTAAGTCTCAAAAGCACCTATTAAAATAATATATAATTAAATTTAAACGGTATGAAGTATATATATATATATATTAACATAAGCACCTATTAAAATAAAATTATTTATTTATATGATTTTATTATCATTGTATCTTATTATAAAAAAAAGTTTAAACATTGATCACAAAAGTTTATGTGAAACTTTTAATAATTTTAGCAATTTATACTCGTTTTGAAAATTCAAAATACAACATATACAAAAAATCTAAATTTTTAATATATGATTAATGTAATTGTGTAATTTATTTTAATAGTAAAAAATTAAACAAAAATGATCGAAATCTTACATATTATTAGCAAATTTGTATTATTTAAAATCATTAATTACTATATATCATAATAACATTAGGTCCGTAAGTTTTATTTAAAAAATAATATATAATGAACAACCACCTTGCTAAGTCTCAAAAGCACCTATTAAAATAATATATAATTAAATTTAAACGGTATGAAGTATATATATATATATATATATTAACATAAGCACCTATTAAAATAAAATTATTTATTTATATGATTTTATTATCATTGTATCTTATTATAGAAAAAAGTTTAAACATTGATCACAAAAGTTTATGTGAAACTTTTAATAATTTTAGCAATTTATATTCGTTTTGAAAATTCAAAATACAACATATACAAAAAATCTAAAATTTTAATATATGATGTAATTTATTTTAATAGTAAAAAATTAAACAAAAATGATCGAAATCATACATATTATTAGCAAATTTGTATTATTTAAAATCATTAATTACTATATATCATAATAACATTAGGTCCGTAAGTTTTATTTAAAAAATAATATATAATGAACAACCACTTTGCTAAGTCTCAAAAGCACCTATTAAAATAATATATAATTAAATTTAAACGGTATGAAGTATATATATATATTAACATAAGCACCTATTAAAATAAAATTATTTATTTATATGATTTTATTATCATTGTATTTTATTATAGAAAAAAGTTTAAACATTGATCACAAAAGTTTATGTGAAACTTTTAATAATTTTAGCAATTTATACTCGTTTTGAAAAATTCAAAATACAACATATACAAAAAATCTAAAATTTTAATATATGATTAATGTAATTGTGTAATTTATTTTAATAGTAAAAAATTAAACAAAAATGATAGAAATCATATATATTATTAGCAAATTTGCATTATTTAAAATCATTAATTACTATATATCTTAATAACATTAGGTCCGTAAGTTTTATTTAAAAAATAATATATAATGAACAACCACCTTGCTAAGTCTCAAAAGGGTTTAGGCTGTAGAGAATCAGAACCAAAGGAGAAGGAACTGTCGAGTCACAGATTGAGACGAAGCAAGTAAGAGTGGATAGGGGAGTTTGTTGAATTTTAATTTGGATGATCTTATCCACAAATTCATGCGCTTCTCCACCATTTTCCGCAAAGCCCCAATCCAAATCGGCCATCTCCAAAGCTCCGTCAAGCTACTCTAGTCTCTTCCCCGACCAAGACCCAGAAACCACACCAATCGCTTCTTCCGAAAACCAAAACTCGTCAAAACCCAGACCCCAGAAGCCAAGGTTTACACAAGAGACACAGTATCCAACATCTACAACATCCTCAAGTACTCCACCTGGGAATCCGCTCGCGCCCAGCTCCCAAATCTCGGCATCAAATGGGACTCTCACATAATCAACCGCGTCTTGAAATCCCACCCTCCCATGCAGAAAGCTTGGCTCTTTTTCAACTGGGCTTCCGACATCAAAGGCTTCAAACACGACCACTTCACTTACACCACCATGCTCGACATCTTCGGCGAAGCGGGTCGGATCCAGTCCATGTACTCTGTTTTCCGCCTCATGAAGGAGAAGGGTGTGGTGATCGATACAGTGACGTATACTTCGCTGATTCACTGGGTTTCGAGCTCAGGTGATGTCGACGAAGCTGTGAGGCTGTGGAAGGAGATGAGGGGTAGTGGGTGTGAGCCTACCGTCGTGTCCTACACGGCTTACATGAAGATGCTTTTCGATGGTGGGAGGGTGGATGAAGCGACGGAGGTGTATAAGGAGATGTTACGGTCGAGGGTTTCTCCGAATTGTCACACTTATACGGTGTTGATGGAGTTTCTTGTAGGCACTGGTGAGTTTTAATATATGCACACCAAGTGTTTGTCAATATTCCTAAGTGGATTTTTTTAGTTAGTATTAGTATATAGTTTATAGTTATCTATTTAATTTATATGAATGTTGTATTAGTATATGTGCATTTATTTTCTGGGGTATGTAGCTGTGAAGATGATGTCTTTGTTTTTTTTTTATTTGATTTGCAGGAAAATGTGGTGAAGCCTTAGACATTTTCTTTAAAATGCAAGAGATTGGTGTGCAGCCAGATAAAGCAGCTTGCAATATTCTGATTGGGAAAGCTTGTAAGTTCGGCGAAACGTCTTTCATGGCTCGGGTTCTTGTATACATGAAAGAAAACGGGATTGTCCTTCGTTACCCTGTATTTCTCGAGGCTTTAGAGACTCTGAAAGCTGCAGGTCAATGTGTCGATGTGTTAAGGGAAGTCAATTTGCATATTACTGCTGAATCTTTGTGCTCCAACGACACGGTTGAAGCCGAAGTTGATGACATGGAAAGTTCAGATGATAGTAGAATTATCAGCTCCCTTCTCTTGTTGAAGCAGAGTCTTGTTGCAGTTGATCATCTACTTAACCAGATGAAAGATAGAAACGTAAAGTTGGATTCTTCTGTTGTTTCAGCAATCGTTGAAAGAAACTGTGACCGTTGTAGAACCGAGGGGGCTTCGTTGGCACTTGATTACAGCTCGGAAATGGGGATTCATCTCGAGAAGTCAGCGTATCTTGCGTTAGTTGGTTACTTTCTGAGAGAAAACGAGCTTGGTAAAGTTATCGAAGCAGTAAAGGAGATGGTGAAAGCCTATCACTCACTTGGTGTGTACCAAGGAGCAACGTTGATCCACAGGCTTGGGTTTGGCAGAAGACCTCGCTTAGCTGCAGAGGTTTTCGACTTGCTTCCTGATGATCAAAAGGGTGTAGCTGCATACACTGCGCTGATGGATGTTTATATCTCAGCAGGGAGTCCAGAGAAAGCAATGAAGATATTTGAAGAGATGAGAGAACGTGAGATCGTGCCTTCGCTGGGAACGTACAATGTTCTGTTGTCTGGTCTTGAGAAAACCAGGGACTTCCAAAGAGAAGCAGCGTCGTTGAAGAAGGAGAAGAGGAGTCTTGTTGCTAATGGCCGTTTCCGGGGAAATGTAGATGTTGAAGAGAAAGTCTGTGATCTTCTGTTTGCTAGAGATCTGTAATCTACTTGGAAATGAAAAGAACATAAATGTTTAAACGAAGCCCATTAGTCACAAGTGTAGGTGCTCCGCAGGTGCGTACAATCTCTCAAAGTGCCTAATTTGATCGAATTAGGTTTTTCTTTCTAGAAGAAAGATGTGTGCTCTCTATGCTAATGATCCGAGGTAGTTTAGTTGAGATTGAGTTATTAGAGATCGTTTGATCAGGAGACGACGATGAATCCCAGAAAACCATGTGATATATGCTTCCAACTAGTGAGATTAACTAAGTGAATCTAAGTTGAAAAGGGAAAAAAAGAAAGGAAACATATACAAAAACAGTTATTAGAAATAATAAACTCAGGTTAATGAAAATCAATCACAAGCCTAGTTAGAAAAGGATCAGAGAGATCTTTGGAAAAGGAAAAAGAAAACATACATATCAGATCACAAACGGGATTATAATTAAATAAAATGGTAAGTAAAATCCTTAAGCTGCAAGGATTAGGTTCCGTAAAAGGTGTTATAAAAAGAGAGTTAGGGTCTTGTTTTTTGTTACTCACATACTCATCATCAAAGTTCTCTGATAATTCTATTAATAATGGCGACAACAACAAGAATGTTCTGTTTCGTGCTCGTGATGGTTCTAATGGGATGTTGTTGCTCAGCAAAAATCTACAAAGTGGGAGAGTCGAAGATATGGACAGCGAAGAAGGACGGTAGCTATTATGAATGGGCTAAGCGTAAGGAATTCCAAGTGGGGGATTCTCTGATGTTCGAATACGATGGCAACGTCAACGACGTCACTCAAGTTTCCAGTCGTTTGGAATACCAATTCTGCAACTCCCTTTCTCCTAAAGCTGTCTACAACACAGGGCATGATGTCGTGACTCTCACGGAACCAGGTTATCACTTCTTCATCACCTCAAATCGTTCTCAATGCGTAGCCGGACAGAAACTCGTCGTTTTTGTTGTCCATGACCATCCTATGATTCCTCCATCACCGTGAAAGATCCTTCCCTTCGGAAAAGATTACAAGGTCGGTGACTCCAACGAATGGAGGGTTCCTGAAGAGAGTGACTTCTATTCCAAGTGGAGTGAGGAGAAACAGTTTCATGTGGGAGACAATCTTCTTTTCTACTACAACGACCAAGTCGATGACGTCCTAGAAATCAACAGTGATCTTGAGTTCAAATCTTGCGACACTACTTCTCCTGTTGCCGTGCACAATGCTGGACAAGATCTCATAAGGCTAACGAAACCAGGAATCCGCTATTTTATTACCTCAAAGATTGGTCATTGTGAGGCTGGGCTTAAGCTTCGAGTTGTGGTGCGACCACTATCCAAAAGTGTTCCTAAGAAGATGCAGTTGTCACCTTTGGACCGTCTCATCAAGTGGCTACATGATTCCTTCACACCCCACCCCCATCACTAAGAAATTCGTTTCTTTTTTTTTTGTTTTGTTTGAGCTTTAGCTTCTTAAGTGTTTCTCTCTCTCTCACCTGTTTTTGTTCTTTAGTTTATTTTCCAAATAGTGTGTGTGTGTTTTTTTTTATCATATTCCAAATAGTGTGTGTTTATATTTTAAACATTAGTGTTTTCTTTATCAGACGAGTCAAGATGATCCATATTACAAAAAGATCGAGACTTTGAGTACTAGTGACATAATCCGATATCTGCCATATCAGATTCTCCATCTTACCATCACCATCTTAGCATCATCGCCATTGTTGTCATTTTCATGCTCGTAATTCACAAGTTTATTCTTTTCGACATGTCTGAACTTGATAACAAAGTATTGAATACGAACATCAAACAAACTGGCGCAAAGCACGGGTACCCTGTAGTGATTTAAAAGGAAGACATTACACAAAGCACACACCTAATAAACACAAAAACTCACCTCATCGAACAACCCTAATCTCTAGAGCTCCATTAGACCCATCTTTACTCCTCAGCTCTCGATAAAGAGCACATAAAGATTCCTCCATTACACAACAACATTCCACCAATACTTTGTTATCAAGTTCACAAGTTCACATTGTTGTCATTTTCATGCTCGTAATTCACAAGTTCGATCGAAGAAATCGGTGGGGCAAATGTAAGGATTGCGCTCTGCATCTGTTCCAGAATCTGATTTAATGGAGCTTGGCTCTGTATTTTGAGCTCTGGCTGTGGAGGAATTGGCAAGACGTCGGAGAATGTGAGGTTACCATGGCGGTTGTTTGTGGTAACGACGCAACCCGGTGTTCACCGCACCAACACCGTTAACTAAGTGTGGCCGCTATATCTCACCGGAGCTGGGATTGAACCAGCAATCAACTATCTTCAATGGATGATCTCACACTCGAGCCACCGTCTTTACAACTTGGATTCTCTCTCTCGTTAACTCGCCAAGAACTAATCTAACAACTCTAATCAGCTCAGCTTATTAACCCTTAACTAAAGCTAATTGACTCTTATAACTCGAGTTAGTTTAACCATAACAGATGTACATACCACACGCGTATTTCCTAGCTAGAGAGAGAGATCCGGTTTACTTCAATTACAAGCTTAAACCAAGGCTAATCTAAGCTAAGCAATTGGAACTAAACCGATACAAGACTTGTCTACAACCAACAACAACAACCGCCATCAGAACTCAACAAGCACCATCTCCAGCGACTCTCGCATTTCTCCTCTCAGTCACCATATCTTCATCTTTAACCAACTCCAGCGAATCTTTTTCCTCCTCACCTTTCCTTCGGTCACTTTTCTCTCAGATTTGTCAGCCTATCACCTTCGATCGTTAAAGAGAGGGAGTCAAAATGAAAACGCAAATACTACTAGTAGTAGTGAGAAGATATGCTTAGCGCGGATAAAAAAAAGTAGTGGACTTAAATAAAGATGCTAAATTTCAAAACTTGAGAGCATCATTATGGCTCGTACTTAGAGTGTATCTTAAGGGAGAGCCCACGGTTTAATGTGTGCAAAATAAGAGATGTTTGTTGTGGTTTTTTTCACTGTTCGCAGACCCCACCGACACGTGGCGGCTCGCGATTGGTGTGTTTTTTTAATTAATTTTTGTTTTTTTCAGACAAAAAGTAAAAAAAAAAAAAAAATTTAGGTTTGTGAGATAAAGAAGGCCTGATAAGTTTTTTTGAGTTCTGGAGTTTAGAAGATTACGATTGCACTACAAATCCTGTCCACGAATTCAGGCCCAGAAGCCGATAGTTAGGGGCCCATGGAAAGGTTCCTTTATTATTGATTTAAGAAGAATCAGTAGGGGGCAATTTTCACTTTGTTTGTTACGAGGAAAAACACCCAAGGAAGGAAAAAGATAAGAAAGATATGTCGGGGGATTCAGCTTCGGTTCCAGTGGGGAAGGTAGAGGCTGAGGAAAAGGTGGAGCCAGCGGGCGAGGCTGATGCAGACTTGGAGGCGGAGTTACCACTAGGAACTAGGAAGACCGGCTTTCCTCCCAAAAGATTGGGATGATCCGAAATATAAGGAACATGCTGATCTTTTCCTGGAACAAGTTGAAAAGTGCGAGGTGATAGCCCGCCCTTATTTTGATTAATTACGGTTCGTTTTAGATTTCCTTCATGGCATGTGTTATTCTATTAATCTCACTTTTGGGTTATTCAAATTTTAATTAGGGGTTTTATATGGACTTGGATAAATTTGACTACAAATTCGCTCCCGTCAAATTTGAATGGGGATTAAAGTTCGATGTCAAACTTAGCAACAAGGACTTGATGGATCTTCTAATCAAGACGGCCATCGAGGCAAAAAACGAAGATTATGGAACACAACTTGAGTTTGTCGAGTACGTGATTGCCAATGTAACAGCCGCCCAATTTTTGTTTTTACATAACATTGTGGGCTAAAGATCTCTCCTCGCCAAATCCAGAGCCTAAACTTTACCAAACATTAGTGCGCAAGTTCCGTGATGAGTTACGCGTTCATGAGTTCAAGCTAAAGCCATCACAACAAGAATGATTTAGTATATCTTTCGTGAGGTGGGTGACTCCTACTCGAAGTGCCAAGACAATTCCATCTTGAACATTTTTCTTCTTAAATAAGTTTGTGTTCTGTCTTGTCAACAAGTAAACAGGTTCAGACTTTTTATGTATCTTGTCTTTGTAGTTTGAACGCTTCTGCTTAGCTTGTATTAAAATACAATCATGATCGAAATGCGAGTGACTGATGAATGGTGGTATCCTAATACCAATTGGGTTGATGACATTAACATGTATCCTATATATACTAGGGATCGTTACCCGCGCCAATGTGCGGAGTTTTTGCATTTTAATCTATTTTTGTCTCTTGCTTACTAATCTAGCATTCAGTTTTTCAATACATTTTATCTTCACCATCTCCTATTGTCTTGTTTACATTTGTTTTCACGTTCTGTCGTTTGATTTGTCTTAGTTTTGGCTTGTGTAATAATTTAACCCTGCTCATTCTTCTTTCATTCTTTATTGATTGATATTTTTATTTCGCTTAGCTCTGTGTTGCCACTAATTTGCTCGAATCATTTTTCATCATCTGCTTCGTATTCTTTCCACTAATTTGCTCGAATCATTTTTCATCATCTGCTTCGTATTCTTTTCATATTCATTAACTATTGTCTCCAATCTCTTTAAATCCTAAAAATCCTACATGTTCTTTTGTTTATTAAATCACATATTAAATATTGTTGAAACTGTTTATTTATTCTAACAAATCCTTACAATTATAACTAAGATGATATGGATAAAAGACTGATTATAATTTAGTTGAAATTAAAGTCTAAAGTAGAAGTTATTAAATTTGCAATCCTTCTTTTTGTCATCCAAGATAGCTTTAGTCAAATCAATTATATTGATTTAGAAAACCCATAAGCTATTTCAATCCCAAACAACCAAAAAACAGGCGCATTTGTTATTGACGCTGCGGCGGGTTTCCTTTACTATAAACATAATTGCTTGTCACAACTATTAATAAATCCAAATGTGTTTACAAAAGCTACTCATATAAGAGTTTCATACTCATTTCTCTTTCTCTAGTCATCTCCTATGTTAGTAGCTATCATAATACAATCATCAAACAAAGGACATATCTCTTGGTTCCATATAGAATATGCAAAAGGATTGTTTTCTGCAGACTCCATGATTACTTAGTATTATAAATATCAAACTCTGTCTATGGTCTATTTATATGTTGAGGAAATGCCTCGAAATGTAGCTTCCAAATAATGATTTCCAGGTCAACACATTGCATGTTAACCTCCACAATGGGATCAGCGGATCTGCAGATACCGCTACATGTCGAGTTGAACGCAACTACACATATATTCCCTGCTTGTGCCTTTCATTCACAATCTGCAATTCTCCCAAGAACCAGAATCAATGTTAAATGAGGTAAAAGTTTTAGAGTCACAACAGACTTTGTATAGCCAAGCCAAATAAACCAAGCACCCAACGTAACATCCCCACTTGCCTATTTGTGCAGAAAATGACTTGATCATTATATAGTAGCACCGAGAAGTTAGATGGAGAATGAGGTATGAATGCAAAGTAGACAAAATAGTTAAAATCTTACTGATTATGGGAAATATAAGAAATCAATTATCTTGAAATGGCGTATAACCGTCCAATAGCGTGACAGAAGTACTTGTTCCTGTTCTCACCAAACTTCCAATTCTAAATGTATATATATATCTATTAGAGTTATTGCCAGCGCTCTGTTCCGATATTTGTTAGCTAAAATAATCCATCCAACATAATAGAAAAAAGAAACCAACGAAATTGTAAAGTTAACCATCAGCTGAGATGCTTTTGCTGTCCTGACACATTGCAAGTTTAGTGATTTCACTGTCAAAAGCAACAAACTAAGCAGTCATATACATCCGAGACATTTATTTACAAACGGTTCCTAGCACAGAAAAAGCATAGTATTATGTTACGGATGATAAGTTTGATGCATAAATACAGTTTAGAATTTTTTTTCAACTGAACATTTGTGTCTACTGAATTACCTTACAACACCCACTGCATTGTGATTTTGGCATGTTAAAGCTGAGAATCAACATTGGAGCTTGTGTTAGCATTTGGAACATGAAATATAGCACCATCAATTTTCAGTGTTAATTCCATTGACAATAGTTGTGCAAAAGAACTCTGCTAGTAAGGTAATCGTGATTAGTAATTCTTTACATCTTAGTGTCGTACAACTTCAAAACGATAGACACTTACAATCGATGGCTCTCAAAGATGGACCGCAAACCATCTAATGATATGCTTACCTCGTCGTATAAGTAATCCATGTCACTTCCCTCCCATAGGTAACGTTGCTGGTGCAGATCAATTCCCTACACCTCTTCCTCATCATTAGGATGCTCTGCATTATACCCTCTGTAAGGTTCAAATTTATGTCGTTAGAATTATCAGAGAAAGAAATATAAAGTACCATCCAAATCTTCAGGAGCATCGACATTTTCTTTATTCAATGATCTTCATTCAACCTAACAACCATCAAAATAAAAAGAATGTGAGGCACATATATAATCTTCAAAATCCAAGTTTAATGAATGGAAAAAAAAATTCAGGAAGATAGAAAATGTCAAACACTTATTGGCTTCTTCTTCTTTTACTTCTTGGCTCCCGTGAATGAACTGTCAAAGCCATCATTATTTGCAGGAAAAAAGATTAAACAAAGCAACTGTTGAAAAGAAACAAATATGTTTTACAACACATAAACTCTTATTGAACAATCAGGCAACATATAGTATGTCTCCCGTGTGACTCAGCTGAGTCCTCGATGACATCCTAAACGACAAATGTCTTCTTCTTCTTCTTGGTTAGATCAGAGGGTGCAAACTAAGGATGGCCAAAGAAAATTAAAACCACACAATCATGATTTATCAGGCAAAATAAAAGAACCGATGATGAATTTATTGAAGATGGGGAGATGTAGAGACTAAAGAAGAAAAACTGATTCATGAAACTCAAAGAGCCAATCTGTGTTTCTTAGATGAGTCATGAACCGATGATTAAAAATTGAAAGCCCTAAATTTCCATTGAAGAGAACGCTTACAGACCAAAGAGGTTTATTGGGCTTTTTTTTAACGAATCTCATTTCAAAACGTGAGTTATAAAGTATTTATTATATCATTACATAAAATAAATAAGTGTGAGTCCCACAGAGAAAACCGAAGAAGAAAAGGTTTCCGACCTTTATAAATATATATTTGTTTCAGCCATCAATGTACAAAGAATCCTTTAACTCAGTGGTATAAATGTTGTTGTTTAGATCCCAATAACCCGGGTTCGAGTCACAGATTTGACATTTTTCACACTTTTTAAAAGTGGGATCCACAAATCGCTGACGTGTCGCATCAGGAGTGATGCAACTGCCCTATTATAATGTAGATTTGTTGACCGATGAAAAAAATACTAAAAAATAATCATATTTTTGAATGAACAAATCTTTTCCCGACAGACTTTGCGGCTGTTTATTTGAGTGAATTATTCCGTCTCGAGTGAATGGAATAATGGGAAAGTTTAGGATAGTCCAATGTATTTACGGGGTGCAACAATGGCTAATAGAATGTGTAACGACCCAATCCGTAGTTACCATAATTGATTGGCATGAAGTTTTCATAGGTGTAAGAACTCAGCGAATGTTTTCCAGGTAAGGTGATTCAAGAGCCAAGGCATCTGGTCATAGCTACCGCAGACAAGAAACTGACCACATGGAGACCATAAAACAATCTTCGTCACACCAACTCCACATTCATACGACTGGTACTTATTTGACATCAACCATCTGGAGAATAGATTAGAACCTGTCCAAAGGAGCAACGTTGATCCACAGGCTTGGGTTTGGCAGAAGACCTCGCTTAGCTGTAGAGGTTTTCGACTTGCTTCCCGATGATCAAAAGGGTGTAGCTGCTTACACTGCGCTGATGGATGTTTATATCTCAGCAGGGAGTCCAGAGAAAGCAATGAAGATATTTGAAGAGATGAGAGAACGTGAGATCATGCCGTCCGTCGCTGGGGACGTACAATGTTCTCTTGTCTGGTCTTGAGAAAACCAGTGACTTCCAGAGAGAAGCAGCGCTGTTGAAAAAGCAGAAGAAGAGTCTTGTTGCTAATGTCCATTACCGGGAAAGTGTTGATGTTGAAGAGAAAGTCTGTGATCTTCTGTTTGCTAGATATCTGTAATTTAATGGCAGGTGAAGTTAACATACATGTTTAAACAAAGCCCATTAGCCACAAGTGTTGGTTCTCTCCTCAGGTTAGTACAATCTCCCAAAGCACCATTTGATCGAAATTAGTTTTTTCTTTTCTTTTTATTTTCCTGGAAGAAAGATGTGTACAACTCCACATCCACCTAAGATAAACGCTTCTTAAATAAGAGAAAACATTTCAAAAATTGTAGAGAGAGAGAGAGAGCGAGCTTACCTTCGACCTCGGTTGTTCCTCTGATGACCACTGCCCTCACCGGCGTTTCCTCACCGGAACCGCCAGACCCACCAGACCCACCAGATCTAACTTCAGCATTTACTATCCCTTCCACCTTTGTCATTTTCACCATTTCAAATCTAGATCTAAAAATTCAAATTTTTAGAAAGATGGATTTGAACAGTCAGATCTTTAAAGAGACTTTTTTCCCTAAAGATTTTGGTTTGACGTGTCTTATTGTCGTGTTCATACGACCCTTTACTGAAGCTCACCCGTCTCTCACTTTCACCATGTCAGTCACCACCGGATCTCGTTCACAGCCATCTCTGCAGGTTATAGATTTGAAACTTTATGTCTCTATCTTGCTTGCTTCGATGATATCCTTTGAGTGTTCTCTGGTGCCTTGTTCCGGCAAGCTCGCCTCTGTGCGACTCTCTGCAGTATGCAGTCTATGTTCTAGTATCACTCCTGCAAATGATAGTTTAAAGTTGCTTTCTCTGCAGTATGCAGTTGTTTCTATCTTTTCAGTGTTTCTGGATTGTTTATCCTTTCTGAAGTATGATTGCCTCCCATATCTTCCATTCGGTTTGAGTGGTCGTGTTGCAGGGAGTAGTGCGCCCAAGATTATGTATGCTTCCATGTTTGTTCTGTTAAAAGGCTCATCCATTTGGTGCTTTGTCGCCTCTGCTTGTGATGCCGAACTTCTGATTGTTAAATCTGCTTCTGTTGCGGTTTCAATCACGGGTGTTAGACCAGTACTTGTGCTCTCTAATTCCCAAAGCCTCAGTACAGTTCTTAGCACGATTGGCGTGGAGTTTCGAGGACTGCTCGGCGACATTAGTTGCTGTTTATGTGTTATTGTTGCTCCTATCCTATGGTGTTATATCATATTGCTCTGTTTTGCTATTGTAGCCGCAGATGTTTTAGCCGGTTTGGCTTTGTTATTGTATGATGTAAAGAATTTCTCCAGCTATGGAGACTAATGATTTATAAAGTTGTTGTTTGATCAAAAAAAAAAAGATGTGTATCAGAAAATCATGTGTAGTTTAGTTGAGGTTGAGTTAATGATCCGAGGTAGTTTAGTTGAGGTTCAATTATTAGGAGTCACTTGTTCAGGGGACGACAATGAATCCCAGAAAATCATGTGTTATATGCTTCCAACTAGTGAGATTCACTAATTTTAATTGAGTCCTCAATGATCTGTTGTAAATTTTTACCTTTTTGCTTTGTAGTTTCGTTGAATTTCTCTATTTTCGTTTGTGCTGATGAATTTTGGGAAGCAACTATGATTTCTGCATGTATGAATGTGAAGCCAGAATCTCTTACACTTGTTCTTGACTTCCACACTGGATTGTTTGACAAATAAATGATTAGTCTCATTACTCCTTGCAGTCATGCTGTTTCAACGGTATAATGGCAGAAGATTGGTATGGAGTCTCCGTAAGCATCAGTTTTCAAAGTTTGTGCACAAGAGCTCTAAAGACTCTTTTGCCAGTCTTCACTTGAAGCAATCATTAAGCAACCCCAGAAGCCTCAAGTCCTCGATTCCAAATACATCTCCAGAACAAACACGCAGAAGCTCGAGTAGAGAGAAAGAAGAAGAGAAAGCTATAGAGAGTCCGAGCCAAGTCTGGAGACATAGAGAAAAGCTTAACACTAAACTATTTCTTCTTCTTCCTCCACCTCTCCAACGACGAAGCCTTTGGACATGTGGATGTGGTGGAAGCAAACTTGTTGCAATAAAAGCTATCTCATCTTTCTCTTTGATGCAACACAATGTGAGAATCAATTACTTCCATTTCATTACATAACCAAATGACAACAATACATGATGTTTCCTTTTACAAAAGAAAAAAAGAAAGTGTAACATTAACTAAAAAGAGAGGTGATGTGTCGAGTTTTAACCCGATTATCTAACTGCAAGTGCACAGTAAAGTACGCAGTAGTAATGCGGGATCGAATCCACAGGGACCGATGATCACACGTAGAGTTGCAGACAAGTTAATAGCTACAGCGAACGAAGATATATTTTTGATGGTTTTTATTTAATTTTCTTTAGTGTCACAAAACATAAACAAGCTGTAAAAAAAATGATTTAAACGATTTGAAAACTATTTTAAAACAAACGTTGGGCATTGGGAATTCTCAGGGATTTCTTTTCAATCAAGATACAATTAATGGCAGACACAGGGATATATTAAGAACCTTCTAGAACTCAAACACGATATTAGAATTAACCTACTTCCGTAGCGCTAATTCTCTATGTTATAGAAATCTCCACATTAACTTCCGCTGAGTTTCAATTTCTAAACAAGCATTAAGAACAGGTTCAATATGTTCACAAAGCGCAATAACATCAACTTCCGAGGGTTAAGGACACTTTGCTCATCTAAAGTATTTTCGGAAGTTCAAACAATCACTTTCGGTGCATTAAACAATCTGATATCATGAACTAAGTGATCAATTCAGTTCAAGCAGTAAGAAATCCATTAGATGAAGAACCAAAACGTAATCCCTTAGTCTACACACGTTTTATGAATCAAAACATCAAGAAATCCCCTATGAGAACCCCTAAACCCAACTAGATGACTACTCACACATAACTAAGCAAGAACAACACAATTTTGATGAAGAAAACATGATAAGATTGTATTAAAATAGATTAAAGGTTCAGAAGATCTTCTCCAAATGGTTTTGAGATGAACTCCTTTACAAATCTTCACAAATCACACAAAACAAGTTACAAAACTCTCAAATCTCTCTCAAGAACTTGTAAATCTCCTCCTTGGTCGTCTCTAATCTTTTTTTGAGTCCCAAAAGTCCCTTTCTTTCGTCCCTTATTGAGGGGAGTGGGTAAAAAGGAGTGAAAAGCTCATTGGTGCGTGTGGAGCCCATAGAGCGTGGGATCGGTCGATCCTCAGTGGTCGGATCGGTCGATCTAGTGCATGAAACCGTAGCGACAAGTTCTGGTCGCTACGCATGTCGCTACAATTCACGGCTTTTCTTCTTAGCTCTGGATCGGTCGATCCAGAGACAATGGATCGGTCGATCTATGTCCTGTGCGATCAATACTTCTCATTCGGTCCATTGTTCGGTCCATCTTGCTTCTGAATAAATCCCGAATGCGTTCTTTTCTTGCAAGCTATCTAGTAACCTGCATATTACACTTAAGAACACCAAAACGCATCAAATAGAGCAAAACATTAATTAAAACCGACCATTTAATTGCTCCAAAACGAGTTTAAAACCGTTAAAAACACGGAATATCAAGAGGAATAAAAAAAAAGCTTTTTAAGTGATCTTCTTGTCCATGTTGGTGATGAGCTTCTTCATCTGAAACCTCCAGAAACAAAAGTAAGTGAAACCAAGTCCGACCAACACATAAACCCAAACCTTATCATACCCACCTTCTTTCTCCGACAAAACCTCTTCTATCTCAAACCACTCCCTCGCTTCTCCATCTTTATAACTTCCCATAATACCCTCCATCACTCTCCCATACAACACATACACCCTATCCTCCCCCGCCACCGTCACCGCCGTCGCGAACCCCTCCACGTCGAGTTCAACTTCGTCATAAACCACTCCTTCACCCCAGCTATCCTGGCTCTTAAGAAACCAAAGCTTCTTCTGCGACACCACCACAACCGTCCCGTCTCTCCGCCTCCTCGCCATCCCATCCGCCGCAACCAAATCTCTATTCAGCAACACAAGCCTTGCCGTCCCGGTCTCTTCGTCGACCTTAAACATCTTCCCTGTGTTGCTCTGCACCACCAAGAGGTAACCTTTGCTGTTGTACACGATCCCGTTCAAGCCGCAATCGCGGAAGCTAGCGTCCGCGTCTGCCGCCACCGGCTGCGAGCTAAACAACGGCGATGTGGAGAAGACCGATGCTACGCCGTCACGGTCCACTTTCCAGATGAAGTTTTTGGCTGAGTTGGTGACGTAAGCGTTTCCCTCGTAATCCACCGCCACGTCATTCGCGATGTCCCGGACGGTGTCTTCGCTGTCGAGAGACGGTAGAGAAGATAGGAAGATTCGACGGCCGCCGCTGCGGAGATCGTAGGCCGCTAGGGTACTGCAAGGAAGGAGAGGCGGCGCGCAATGGATTCCGGCGAGGAGACGGCGGTTACCGGAGTCAACGGCGAGGCCGAGGATTGTAGCTTTTTCCGGTAGATAAGGATCGGAGATTATTGTTTGTACGACGCCGGCGTCGGAGACGGAGTGGATTGTGCGGCTGTGGAGAGAACCAACTACGAAGTGCTGGCCCGATGGATCCCAGGTTAGTCCCTCCGGGTAGAGGCCTGGTGATCGGAAGTCGATGACGTGGCGCTTTGTGGCGGAGGAAGGAGTGAGAAGTGAAACCAGTAAGACGGTTAAAAGGATGGATGGAGTGGAAGTCATATTTGCTTTCTTGTGGTTTCAGAAATATGCTCTAACAACAACTTTTTAAATCAAATGTTTCTTGACCAACAAACAAGAAGGAAAAAATATACTCTAGCAAAAACTTTTCAAATCAACTAATGTTTCTTGTCCATCAAATAAGGGGAAAAAATATGCTCCTAACAAAAAGCTTTATAATCAACTAATGTTTCTTGTCCAAGAAACAAGAGGAAAAAAATATGCTCTAACAAAAAATTTTAAAATCAACTAATGTTTCTTCTTTTTTTTTTTTTCATTATGAACAGACCAAAAGTACATTAAAATTATAAATGAATTAGCAAATGTAACATAAGCCTAGAAATATCAATAGATAGAAATGTGCATTAAAATTATAAATGAAAATAGCAATAGATAGAAATGTGCATTAAAATTATTTCTTCCGTATTTTAAAATAAGAACACAAAAATATCAATAGATAGAAATGTGCATTAAAATTATAAATGAAAATAGCAAATGTAAAATTTAAACATAATCGGATAATCCAAATCAAAAAATAAAATTATAGATATTTAAGCGTTGTTTAAAATTTATATTTTCAAAAGAGGTGAATCTAAGTTGAAAAAGGAATTAAAAAAGGAAATATATTCAAAAATAACAAATTCAGCTTAATGAAAATCAAACACAAGCCTAATTAGAAAAGGATTCGAGAGATCTTTGAAAAAGGAAAAAGAAAACATACATATCATATCACAAACGGGATTATAATTAAATAAAATGGTAAGTAAAATCCTTAAGCTGCAAGGATTAGGTTCCGTAAAAGGTGTTATAAAAAGAGAGTTAGGGTCTTGTTTTTTGTTACTCACATACTCATCATCAAAGTTCTCTGATAATTCTATTAATAATGGCGACAACAACAAGAATGTTCTGTTTCGTGCTCGTGATGTTTCTAATGGGATGTTGTTGCTCGGCAAAAATCTACAAAGTGGGAGACTCGAAGGGATGGAGAGCGAAGCACGGTAGCTATCATGAATGGGCTAAGCGTAAGGAATTCCAAGTGGGGGATTCTCTGATGTTCGAATACGATGGCAACGTCAACGACGTCACTCAAGTTTCCAGTCGTTTGGAATACCAATTCTGCAACTCCCTTTCTCCTAAAGCTGTCTACAACACAGGGCACGATGTCGTGACTCTCACGGAACCAGGTTATCACTTCTTCATCACATCAGATCATTCTCAATGCGTAGCTGGACAGAAACTCGTCGTTTTTGTCGTCCATGACCATCCGATTCCTTCACCACCACCACCGAGAAAGATCCTTCCATTCCGAAAAGATTACAAGGTCGGTGACTCCAACGAATGGAGGGTTCCTGAAGAGAGCGACTTCTATTCCAAGTGGAGTGAGGAGAAACAGTTTCATGTGGGAGACAATCTTCTTTTCTACTACAACGACCAAGTCGATGACGTCCTAGAAATCAACAGTGATCTTGAGTTCAAATCTTGCGACACTATTTCTCCTGTTGCCGTGCACAATGCTGGACAAGATCTCATAAGGCTAACGAAACCAGGAATCCACTATTTTATTACCTCAAAGATTGGTCATTGTGAGGCTGGGCTTAAGCTTCGAGTTGTGGTGCGACCACTATCCAAAAGTGTTCCGAAGAAGATGCAGTTGTCACCTTTCGACCGTCTCATCAAGTGGCTACATGATTCCTTCACACCCCACCCCCATCACTAAGATTTCGTTTCTTTTTTTTGTTCTTTGAGCTTAGCTTCGTAGTGTTTTGTTTTCTTTCCTTCTCACTCGTTTATGTTCTTTAGTTTATTTTGCAAATAGTGTGTGCGTCTACTTACTTCCATCGTTATGGAGAGACTTGATTCAATAAAAATATTCTTCTTTAATACTTATCTGTATACACATGATGGGCTCAATAGCTCCACCTCCATGAAAAACAAAGAAATTGAACAAAAGACAAGAGAAAAGAAAAGAGAAACAATATCCTAATGAATTGGACAACGAATGAAAATAAAAGTCTATCACGCGTTTCATATAATATGGCACATTTTTAAAAGTCGACGGCCGCCGCTGCGGAGATCGTAGGCCGCTAGGGCACTGCAAGGAAGGAGAGGCGGCGCACAATGGATTCCGGCGAGGAGACGGCGCTTACTGGAGTCAACGGCGAGGCCGAGGATTGTAGCGTTGTCCGGTAGATAAGAATCGGAGATTATTGTTTGTACGACGCCGGCGTCGGAGACGGAGTGGATTGTGCGGCTGTGGAGAGAACCAACTACGAAGTGCTGGCCCGATGGATCCCAGGTTAGTCCCTCCGGGTAGAGGCCTGGTGATCGGAAGTCGATGACGTGGCGCTTTGTGGCGGAGGAAGGAGTGAGAAGTGAAACCAGTAAGACGGTTAAAAGGATGAATGGAGTGGAAGTCATATTTGCTTTCTTGTGGTTTCAGAAATATGCTCTAACAACAACTTTTTAAATCAAATGTTTCTTGACCAACAAACAAGAAGGAAAAAATATACCTCTAGCAAAAACTTTTCAAATCAACTAATGTTTCTTGTCCATCAAATAAGAGGAAAAAATATGCTCCTAACAAAAAGCTTTATAATCAACTAATGTTTCTTGTCCAAGAAACAAGAGGAAAAAAAAATGCTCTAACAAAAACTTTTAAAATCAACTAATGTTTCTTCTTTCTTTTTTTTTTTTCATTATGAACAGACCAAAAGTACATTAAAATTATAAATGAATTAGCAAATGTAAAATCCGAGATATTTAAACGTTGTTTACAAACTATAATTGTAAAGTCTAAGTGAATCGGAAAGGGAAAAAAAGAAAGGAAATATATACCAAAACAGTCATTAGAATTAGGGGTGGGCATTTTACCTGATATCCGAACATTTATTCGAACCCGACCCAAAAAATCCGAACCGAAGTAGCAAAATACCCGAACGAGTATTGGAGAAGTAAACCAGAACGTGTAATATCCAAACCCGAATAGATATCCGAAGATAACCGAACATATGAATACTTGATCCTATATTTCTAGTTTACTTCTCCAATTTAATTCAAAATATTTATATTGATTCTGCACATGGCTCAAAATCTAATATACATATAGTTGTGGACAAAATCATTTGATACTCACTTAAAATACATATCAAGATCTTGTTTCTTAATTACATTAACAAAAGTTACATCCAAAATTTTATAATAACAAATAAATTAGTGTCTTTCTATTTTTAAAATTTTATCTTTAAATCTATTAATAGTTTAATCTATTAATAATTAGAAAACCACTTAAGTTAAAAGTATATATTTTAAATACAAAAAACTTAAACAATGAATTTTTTTCCCCTTCAAAATCTAAATATCAGAACCCGATCCAAAATAACTGAACCCAAATTTAAAATACCCGAACCTGACCCGAAATGTAGAAATATCGAACTGATTTTTTACCTCTATACCGAGATATACGAAAATCTGAAATATCTGATCCGAACCCGAACGGATATCCGAATGCCCACCCCTAATTAGAATAATAAACTCAGGTTAATGAAACTCAATCACAAGCCTAATTTAAAAAAAAAAAGGATCCGAGAGATCTTTGAAAAAGGAAAAAGAAAACATACATATCATATCACAAATGGGCTTATAATTAAATAAAGTGGTAAGTAAAATCCTTAAGATGCAAGGATTAGGTAGAAATTCTTTTTTTTTAATAATAATAACATATAATTATTTTAGAATATAATTTACAGTATAATAAACAATATTATTTATACATATTAGTAGAAATTTTGGACCTCTAATATTACAAAAAAATCACTAGAATCTTAGGGTGCCCTAGCCCCTAGGGCCATTGCATTACTCACCTTTGATATTAAGCCATCATTAACAATGGAGAACCTAACTTGATACGAAATAAATTTGAGAGAAAAGAACAAACCATTAAATAAAAAATTAATACATTGCAGCATGCATATTATAAAACTAGTATGTTAAAAAAGTTATTATAAAATTTTAAATATTAATGTTTAAAATATAAACAACTAATCACATAAAACAAATATTTATATATATAAAAATGAAAAAAAAAATTATTCGGACAAGTGGATTAAGATATAGTTTATATTAACAAAAATAAATAGAAAACAAATATGTAGTTTCAAAACAAATATTATATATAATATATATATCGTTATAGACAAACAAAAATACAGCTAAATTATAAATGAAATTAGCAAATGTGAAATTTAAACATAATAGGATAATCCTAATCAAAAGTATTAGAGAGATATAAGCGTTGTTTATAATTTATATTTGCAAGAAAGAGTCTAGGTGTACAGTTACAAAAAAAAAAAAGAGTTTAGGTGTATCTAAGTTGGAAAAGGAAAGAAAGAGAGAAATATATTCCAAACAGTTACTGGAATAATAAACTCAGCTTAATGAAAATCAAACACAAGCCTAACTAGAAAAGGATTCGAGAGATTTCTGAAAAAGGAAAAAGAAAACATGCATACATATCACAAACGGGATTATAATCATCATCTTTAATGAAGTCGAAGTAAAATCCGTAAGCGGCAAGGATTAGGTTCCGTAAAAGGTGTTATAAAAAGAGAGTTAGGGTCTTGTTTTTTCTTACTCAAATACTTATCATCAAAGTTCTCAGATAATTCTACTAATAATGGCGACAACAACAAGAATGTTCTGCTTCATGCTCGCGATGGTTCTAATGGGATGTTGTTGCTCGGCAAAAATCTACAAAGTGGGAGACTCGAAGGGATGGATGATAGCGAAGCACGGTAGCTATTATGAATGGACTAAGCGTAAGGAATTCCAGGTGGGGGATTCTCTGATGTTTGAATACGATGGCAACGTCAACGATGTCACTCAAGTTTCCAGTCGTTTGGAATACCAATTCTGCAACTCTCTTTCTCCTAAAGCTTTCTACAACACAGGGCATGATGTCGTGACACTCACGGAACCAGGTTATCACTTCTTCATCACCTCAAATCGTTCTCAATGCTTAGCCGGACAGAAACTCGTCGTTTATGTCGTCCATGACCATCCGATGATTCCTCCACCACCACCACCGAGAAAGATCCTTCCTTTCGGGAAAGATTACAAGGTCGGTGACTCCAACGAATGGAGGGTTCCTGAAGAGAGTGACTTCTATTCCAAGTGGAGTGAGGAGAAACAGTTTCATGTGGGAGACAATCTTCTTTTCTACTACAACGACCAAGTCGATGACGTCCTAGAAATCAACAGTGATCTTGAGTTCAAATCTTGCGACACTACTTCTCCTGTTGCCGTGCACAATGCTGGACAAGATCTCATAAGGCTAACGAAACCAGGAATCCGCTATTTTATTACCTCAAAGATTGGTCATTGTGAGGCTGGGCTTAAGCTTCGAGTTGTGGTGCGACCACTATCCAAAAGTGTTCCGAAGAAGATGCAGTTGTCACCTTTCGACCGTCTCATCAAGTGGCTACATGATTCCTTCACACCCCACCCCCATCACTAAGAAATTCATTTCTCTTTTTTTGTTTTTTTTGAGCTTATCCTCTCTTTTTTTTTGTGCACCGAGCTTAGCTTCTTAAGTGTTTTTCTTTCTCACTAGTTTTTGTTCTTTAGTTTATTTTCCAAATAGCGTGTGTTTCTATATTAAATATTAGTGTTTTCTTTATCAGACGAGTCAAGATGATCCATAATCCGATATCTGCCATATCAGATTCTCCATCTTACCATCACCATCTTAGCATCATCGCCATTGTTGTCATTTTCATGCTCGTAATTCACAAGTTTGTTCTTTTGGACATGTCTGAACTTGATAACAAAGTATTGAATACGAACATCAAACAAACTGGCGCAAAGCACGGGTACCCTGTATTGATTTAAAAGGAAGACATTACACAAAGCACACACCTAATAAACACAAAAACTCACCTCATCGAACAACCCTAATCTCTAGAGCTCCAATAGCCCATCTTTACTCCTCAGCTCTCGATAAAGAGCACATAAAGATTCCTCCATTACACAACAACATTCCACCAATACTTTGTTATCAAGTTCACATTGTTGTCATTTTCATGCTCGTAATTCACAAGTTCGATCGAAGAAATCGGTTGGGCAAATGTAAGGATTGCGCTCTGCATCTGTTCCAGAATCTGATTTAATGGAGCTTGGCTCTGTATTTTGAGCTCTGGCTGTGGAGGAATTGGCAACAACCGCCATCAGAACCCAACAAGCACCATCTCCGGCGACTCTCGCATCTCTCCTCTCAGTCACCATATCTTCATCTTTAACCAACTCCGGCGACTCCTTTTCCCCCTCACCTTTCCTTCGGTCACTTTTCTCTCAGATTTGTCAGCCTGTCACTTTCGATCATTAAAGAGAGGGAGTCCAAATGAAAACAAAAATCTTTTTTTTGGGGCTGAAACTGAATCAATTAAAATACATTTATTAAAAATAAAACTACCCCTCGACATTTTAATCTGAATCAAAAAATCCGAACCAGAACCGAATCGAAAATACCCGACCCGAAACCGAACCGAAAATTCACAAGTACCTTTTGGGTCTAAATTTTTTTACCCGAAAGAACCGGAACCGAAAGGAACCGACCCGAATAGATCCGAACCCGAAAAGAACCGATCCGAATAGATCCGATCCGATAAAAACCGATTTGTACCTGAACTAAAAACATGTATATCCAAAACTATGATTTTTTGTGTTCTATCTTATATATATTACTAGTGGTATTCCGGCGCTACGCGCCGGGTTCGTATGTTTTCATTTATAATGAGTTCAAAATTTTTTTGAATCCATTTTATAGTGGTTAGTGAGAGTAGTGTATTACTTTGTTTTGAAGTTACTTAGGTCAAAGAAGAATAGCATATGTGGTTTTCATTAACTGATTCAATAAAAATAGTTGATAGATACACCAAATAAATATAGTTGAACTTTAAACATAGAACAAAATCTATGTTCCGAAAAAGAAAACATGTAAAGGCATGTGTTTGTTTTGTGAATATCTTGTTTGAATGAAGATAACAAATTCTTTCATCCTCTAAAATAGCAACGATCCTCGCATGCTTTGTCTATTTTATGGATGTGGCAATCTGTTAGAGGCTTCATCGTCAACATATTAGTTAACTATTTTGTCTTCAAAATAATACTGAATCTAGTAAATGAATTCTTAATCATGGTCTAGCATTGCTCGGACCTAAATTGATTATTTTTCCAGGATAGCTTATCCCAGTATTTTTTTCTCTCTTCAAATTGCCTCGGCACAGCATATATTTTCATCTTATGTCATTGCTATTGTTGTCAAAGATGGTACTTTGGGGTATATAAGTAGTCTGTGCTCTTAAAGCGTAGCTATATTTATTGTTACTCTTAAAACATATTTTGTATTCGTATTGCAAATTAATAATTGTTAGTCATTTATTTTTTAACGTGTATGCGCGCTTTTAGTTTTTTAACTATCATTTAATAGAGATGGTAAATTTTAGTATTAAATAGATTTATAACTGATTTTACAATTTAGTATTCATGCAGTTATTACATCAATAACTTTACTCAGTTGTAAAATGTATATGTCCATATGTTGGGGAGAGACTTTATTCAATAAAAATATTCTTTTTTTATACTAACTGTGAAAGTCGAGGTGAAATGTGAGGTGCGACTCCATTAATCTATTTTAATATTTACCATATTATTAATAGTTTAATATAATATTTTGCGAGAATTCGAAGTTGCGTGTTTGTTAAGGACATACATCTAACACACACCTAGTCATGGTGATAGCCTAAGAACTAAGAGCACCTTTAACCAGGTAGCTTGTTTATACATTTTAGGATTTAAAAATTAAAGAAAATGATGTAATTAGACAAGAAACGACGCCTAATTAAGCTTCAAAAGAGCCGTGTCTTATGGACACGTGTTGGCCATTCCGTTGAGAGCGTCTCTTTCTCTCTCTCTCTCTCTCTCTCTCTCTCTCTCTCTCTCTCTCTCTCTCTCTCTCTCTCTCTCACGAAACTCTCATTTCTTCTTCCTTTCTCGACGATTCCGCCTCTCCTCTTGTGTCTCTCTCTCGGCGAATCTGCGTCAATCTCCTCTATCTCGTGTTCTCTCTCGGCGAAATCGACGGAATCAGTCGTCGATGATCTCTCCTCGACGGAATCCGCCTCAATCTGCCTATCGCTCTCCCCGATGACTCCGTGATCTCTCCTGGTGATAGCTCCTCGAAGATGATCTCTCCTCGACACAATCACTCGAAGATGATCTCTCCTCGTCTCTCTCTCTTCTCTAGGAATCCCCGATGAATCTCTCTGTGACTCTCTGTGTCGATCTCCTCGACGATGAAGAAGCAGATGAAATCTCTCTCTCCGGCCCAGATGAAATCAAAACGAAAGGTAAATCTGAATCCTTCTTTGGTATTTTGATTAGTTGTTGTGTTGGTCTGTGCCTCATGATTTGTCTCTGTCTTTGTTGCTTCATATGGATGGATCAAAGAAGACGAGAAGCCCGTATTGACTGTGATTCTCGTCTGCAATAGAGGTAAAAGTTCTAGACGATTTGCTCTGTTAAAATGATTGAACGTTTGATAAAAAGCTTTTACAATGCAAAAGAGATTATGGTTATACTTTGAACTCTGTTCTGAAATGATATAATTTAGGTTCTGCTTTGAATTCATATGGTTTAGATTCTGCTTTGAAATGATATAATTTAGGTTCTGCTTTGAATTTGATTCTGTGTGTGTTCTGGATTTTGTTTTAAGGGTTACATCACAATGGACACCAATTGATCCGTAACTGAATTGAATCGAGTGTCATGAATGGTTGTGGTCTGAATTGTTTAAGAGTTCAATTATATGATTGGCTTCTGGTCAGAATTGTTTAAGATAATTGGAACTGAATTGAATCGAGTGTGTATTTGTCTGTTGAGCTGTGTGTTTGTCTTTTGAGCTGTTACTGATTTTTGTTTCGTATTTTATGTGTTTGTCTGTTGAGCGCAATGAAACAAGGTAGATGAGGAAGGATCGTCAAAGCAGATGACGAAGGATCGTCAAAGCAGAGGAGGAATACATGTAAATGTCTTCATGATTTAATCTCATTGAATGCTTTATGTTTGAGTTAGGTTGGTAATTGGTGATAAATAGAAGTGATTGTCTCTGTCCAAATGAAAAAGAAGTGGTTGAGTTAAATGACTTGCTTTGCGGATAATAAAGTGTTTGCTTTGTGTGTTGATTACGGTTGTGATAGGGTAATTAATAGAAGGTAGATATATGCCTAACTCGAATTTGTTTGTTGTTGGTTGTTTTGAATCTTGAATGCGAGTGTCCATTTCTTCTTTAAAACTCTCGCCTTCTCTTCCAACTCCAAACAGATTCCTATCTGTTTTTTCTCTCCAGTTGATACGGCTGTAGATGATGAAGGAACTACTCGTCCCACGGGTGTTAAGGCTGCAAAAGCCCGTGGTAAGAAGACGATGGTGGAGGGGAAGGATCTGGACGCGTTTGAGACTATGTGGAGCATCAAGCAGCAGGATTTGGCGATCAAAGAAAGGCTGTCGAAGATGAAGCTTCTTGACAGTCTCATTGCAAAACAAGAACCCCTTGCTGATTATGAAGAAGCTCTGAAGAAGAAGCTCATTATTGAGTTGATGTCTAATTAGATGAAGTCTATTGAGTCTCTGTTTTAATCTCTGGTTAAGTTTCCTGGTTGTTGTATGTCTCTGTTTTTAATCTCTGGTTATGTTTTATTTCATCGGCTTGTTTCTTATGTTTCATCGGCTTGTTTCTTATGTTTCAATGTCCTGGTTAGTGATGATATAAAATGGTTTATGTTCTTGTTATAATCTCTGGTTGTTTCATCGACTTGTTTCTAGTATAAGATATATATGTTTTATGTTCTTGTTTTGTATATAAATTGTTCCTGGTTGTTTTATGGACTTGTTGAGTGATCGTTTTTGCTAATGTTGGTGTTGTTCTTCTTCAGGATGGATGCTTTTGGTGGTGAATAGAAGCGTATTGTTTTCAAGATCATGGAGCATTGTGAAGTGTGGAAGAGTCACGGACTTGTGTAGTGTGGAAGAGTCACGGACTTGAAGAATCATTGACAAGTTGTTTGTTTCTGTGCTTGTGTAGTCTAGTACTCAGTTTCACGGACTTGTGTAGGCTAGCACATGTATTCACTTTTTTATGCTTGTGTAGTCTAGTCTTGTCTACTCTTTTGTTTTCTTGTGTAATCACGGATTATGGAGATATGTATTCTCCTTCATTTTCTCTATAAAACAACTTCTTGTTCTCTCTTTATAACAATACAAGCAATTTCATGTTCTCTCTATAATTTGATCAAAGCAATTTCATGTTCTCTCTATAAAACAACTTCTTGTTCTTTCCGTCTCTTTATCACACCAAAAAAAATTACGACCAAACTTGTTCTTGTTCTTTCTATCTCTTTATCACACAAAAAAACTCTATTCACAAATATAACACTTGTTCTTTCCTTCTCTTTATTACAAAATCTATTCACAAATTTTTTTTTATATGACATTTTCTTCTCAAACCTCTTTAGATGAATCATTTGATGATGCATTTGATCAAATCTTTGATCAACATTTTGATCAAGCCTTTGAGAATTTTACCATTCGTGATCAAGAACGAAGGAAAAAAAACGAGCTTATATCGAAAGAAATCGTGAAAAAGGCAATGTACATTTATGGAATGATTATTTCAGTGAAACACCAACGTATCCTGAAAATTATTTCCGACGACGTTTTAGAATGAACAAGCCATTGTTCATGCACATTGTGGATCGACTCTCTAACGAAGTTGACTTCTTTCGCCAAAAGAAAGATGGTCTTGGAAGGCTTGGTCTCTCAGCACTCCAAAAGTGTACAGAAACCATTCGTGTCTTGGCATATGGTAGTGCGGCTGATACGGTCGACAAATACCTACGACTCGGTGAAACGACAACTCGGTCATGTTTTGAGAGTTTTGTGGATGGAATAATTTATTTGTTCGGCGATGAGTACTTAAGAAGACCAACCGCGGCTGATCTTCAATGTCTACTTGATATTGGAGAGCATCGTGGATTTCCCGGGATGATAGGAAGCATCGATTGTATGCATTGAGAGTGGAAGAATTGCCCCACCACTTGGAAAGGGCAATATGCTCGTGGTTCGGGTAAACCAACAATCGTTTTAGAGGCGGTTGCTTCATATGATCTTTGGATATGGCATGCATTTTTTGGACCTCCATGTACCTTAAATGATATCAATGTTCTTGATCGCTCACCTGTTTTTGATGACATAATAAATGGTCAAGCTCCTCAAGTCACTTACTCCGTCAATGGAAGACAATATCATTTGGCTTACTATCTCACCGATGGTATTTATCCGAAATGAGCAACTTTTATCCAATCTATTCCAATACCACAAGACCCACAAGCAGTTTTATTTGCTCAACGTCAAGAAGCTGTCCGAAAAGATATGGAGCGTGCTTTCGGAGTCTTGCAAGCTCGCTTTGCCATTGTTAAAAATCCAGCACTTTTTTGGGATAAAGTCAAAATTGGGAAGATTATGAGAGCATGTATCATACTCTATAATATGATAGTAGAAGACGAACGAGATGAATACACTCGGTTTGATGTTTCAGAGTTCCAACATGGAGAAGATACCAGAAGTTCACATGTTGATCTCACGTATTCAACATATATCCCTTCAAATACCGCTAATACGATGGGTGTTCGAACTAGAATTCGTGATAGACAAATGCATTAACAACTAAAAGCTGATTTGGTTAAATATATATGGCGTAAATTTGGATGTGATGAAGACAACAACTGAGCTCGGATGCTTCTTTCAAATTATTCTCGTTTATTTTATTTTTCTTTGTTTTATGTTTTTATTTAAAAGTCTATGTTTAAAATGTTTTCTTTTATTATGTTTTATTTAATAAATAAATTTTATATTTAATAAAAATATTATTTTAATTTTTTTTTAAGAACCCCAAAATAAGAACCTCCAATTGGACCACGAAAATGTCTGGAGTTCTTAGCGGCTCTTAAATCACTTTTACAACTTAAAATTATTAAAAAAGAGAATAAGCACCTCTAATTGGATTGTTGGGTTAATGGTGTTCTGATAGCACGAGTCACATCACCATTATAAATAAACCTAGTATCATTATAACTTCTCATTATAAATAAACTTAGTACCATTAAATTACTAATTTTAATATCACTGTTACTATTACAAAATAGATTATATAATGTTGGATAGAAACTTATCAAGTTTGGCGTACCTACAAGGTCAGTGCCCTTTTCATGCTTATAATATATACGGTCCCTAATATATACTAAACACCTTTTCATCTTTGAGATTCATATGCTTATAATATACTAAACACATACACGTTCGTTATATAATTACTCACTATTTATCAAAACTATGGTAAGACATGATACATATATTTTGGACCCATAAAAGCAGAACAGGCTAATTTTCTCAAAATAGCTAATGTGTCCTTTAAGCAGACGCTGGTGGGTTCTGTCTACCAATCATAATTGTCAACGTGTCTTGATTAAACAATAAAGTACAATAATGGCATCACGTGAGACGCACATGGTCCATTCCCACGCATGCCTTTCTACCACCCGCCGTGTCGTCTTCGTCGCTACCAAACCAAGGGCTCAAAAAGGTTTTTGTATGCAAGTCATTTATTTTAAGTATAATATAAAAGAATACTTAAAAGACAACGTGGTCCGGTGGTAAGAATGTTCTCACTCTTATTGTCCAAACTGGATCAGAGTAAGGTTGATATATTTTACCTTATATTAGAAAGTTGAATTTTGCCAGTTCTTTTTCGGTTCCGTTTTTTTTTGCCACGAGCTAAGACTAGCTTTAGCCTTTTTGAAACTCGCTTAGATTCAGCCAGTCAACCAAATTATGTATTCCAACAAAAGAAAAAATGTAAGGGAATAACTAGCTTTCTACAATCAAATACTTCATTTATTTCAAAATGTAGCGTCGTCCAAATAATTTTATTCTTGGGTCTCAAAATGTGAGTATCGCCCTGGGTTCGATTTCTCTTGGCCATTCGGGGCTCCTTAAATGGTAAGAAAACGCAGATCCTGCGGGCCTCGTAGTATTTAGTCATTCGACCTAGAAAACCTTTGGGATCACATTACAGTTATCAAAAAATAAAAATAGTTCATTTATTTCAAAACGTAGCGTCGTCCAAATAATTTTATATCATTTAAAATTTTGATTAAAGGAAAACCATTTCTTCCGTATTTTAAAATAAGAACACAGAAATATCAATAGATAGAAATGTGCATTAAAATTATAAATGAAAATAGCAAATGTAAAATTTAACCATAATCGGATAATCCAAATCAAAAAAATAAAATTATAGATATTTAAGCGTTGTTTAAAATTTATATTTGCAAAAGAGGTGAATCTAAGTTGAAAAAGGAATTAAAAAAAAAGGAAATATATTCAAAAATAACAAATTCAGCTTAATGAAAATCAAACACAAGCCTAATTAGAAAAGGATTCGAGAGATCTTTGAAAAAGGAAAAAGAAAACATACATATCATATCACAAACGGGATTATAATTAAATAAAGTGGTTAGTAAAATCCTTAAGCTGCAAGGATTAGGTTCCGTAAAAGGTGTTATAAAAAGAGAGTTAGAGTCTTGTTTTTTGTTACTCACACATACTCATCATCAAAGTTCTCAGATAATTCTACTAATAATGGCGACAACAACAAGAATGTTCTGTTTCGTGCTCGTGATCGTTCTAATGGGATGTTGTTGCTCGGCAAAAATCTACAAAGTGGGAGACTCGAAGGGATGGATGATAGCGAAGCACGGTAGCTATTATGAATGGACTAAGCGTAAGGAATTCCAGGTGGGGGATTCTCTGATGTTTGAATACGATGGCAACGTCAACGATGTCACTCAAGTTTCCAGTCGTTTGGAATACCAATTCTGCAACTCTCTTTCTCCTAAAGCTTTCTACAACACAGGGCATGATGTCGTGACACTCACGGAACCAGGTTATCACTTCTTCATCACCTCAAATCGTTCTCAATGCGTAGCCGGACAGAAATTCGTCATTTATGTCGTCCATGAGTCCTCCACCACCACCACCGAGAAAGATCCTTCCTTTCGGGAAAGATTACAAGGTCGGTGACTCCAACGAATGGAGGGTTCCTGAAGAGAGTGACTTCTATTCCAAGTGGAGTGAGGAGAAACAGTTTCATGTGGGAGACAGTCTTCTTTTCTACTACAACGACCAAGTCGATGACGTCCTAGAAATCAACAGTGATCTTGAGTTCAAATCTTGCGACACTACTTCTCCTGTTGCCGTGCACAATGCTGGACAAGATCTCATAAGGCTAACGAAACCAGGAATCCGCTATTTTATTACCTCAAAGATTGGTCATTGTGAGGCTGGGCTTAAGCTTCGAGTTGTGGTGCGACCACTATCCAAAAGTGTTCCGAAGAAGATGCAGTTGTCACCTTTCGACCGTCTCATCAAGTGGCTACATGATTCCTTCACACCCCACCCCCATCACTAAGAAATTCATTTCTCTTTTTTTGTTTTTTTTGAGCTTATCCTCTCTTTTTTTTTTGTGCACCGAGCTTTGCTTCTTAAGTGTTTTTCTTTCTCACTAGTTTTTGTTCTTTAGTTTATTTTCCAAATAGCGTGTGTTTCTATATTAAATATTAGTGTTTTCTTTATCAGACGAGTCAAGATGATCCATAATCCGATATCTGCCATATCAGATTCTCCATCTTACCATCACCATCTTAGCATCATCGCCATTGTTGTCATTTTCATGCTCGTAATTCACAAGTTTGTTCTTTTGGACATGTCTGAACTTGATAACAAAGTATTGAATACGAACATCAAACAAACTGGCGCAAAGCACGGGTACCCTGTATTGATTTAAAAGGAAGACATTACACAAAGCACACACCTAATAAACACAAAAACTCACCTCATCGAACAACCCTAATCTCTAGAGCTCCAATAGCCCATCTTTACTCCTCAGCTCTAGATAAAGAGCACATAAAGATTCCTCCATTACACAACAACATTCCACCAATACTTTGTTATCAAGTTCACATTGTTGTCATTTTCATGCTCGTAATTCACAAGTTCGATCGAAGAAATCGGTTGGGCAAATGTAAGGATTGCGCTCTGCATCTGTTCCAGAATCTGATTTAATGGAGCTTGGCTCTGTATTTTGAGCTCTGGCTGTGGAGGAATTGGCAACAACCGCCATCAGAACCCAACAAGCACCATCTCCGGCGACTCTCGCATCTCTCCTCTCAGTCACCATATCTTCATCTTTAACCAACTCCGGCGACTCCTTTTCCCCCTCACCTTTCCTTCGGTCACTTTTCTCTCAGATTTGTCAGCCTGTCACTTTCGATCATTAAAGAGAGGGAGTCAAAATGAAAACAAAAATCTTTTTTTTTGGGGCTGAAACTGAATCAATTAAAATACATTTATTAAAAATAAAACTATGCCTCGACATTTTAATCTGAATCAAAAAATCCGAACCAGAACCGAATCAAAAATACCCGACCCGAAACCGAACCGAAAATTCACAAGTACCTTTTGGGTCTAAATTTTTTTACCCGAAAGAACCGGAACCGAAAGGAACCGACCCGAATAGATCCGAACCCGAAAAGAACCGATCCGAATAGATCCGATCCGATAAAAACCGATTTGTACCTGAACTAAAAACATGTATATCCAAAACTATGATTTTTTGTGTTCTATCTTATATATATTACTAGTGGTATTCCGGCGCTACGCGCCGGGTTCGTATGTTTTCATTTATAATGAGTTCAAAATTTTTTTGAATCCATTTTATAGTGGTTAGTGAGAGTAGTGTATTACTTTGTTTTGAAGTTACTTAGGTCAAAGAAGAATAGCATATGTGGTTTTCATTACTTGATTCAATAAAAATAGTTGATAGTTACACCAAATAAATATAGTTGAACTTTAAACATAGAACAAAGTCTATGTTCCGAAAAAGAAAACATGTAAAGGCATGTGTTTGTTTTGTGAATATCTTGTTTGAATGAAGATAACAAATTCTTTCATCCTCTAAAATAGCAACGATCCTCGCATGCTTTGTCTATTTTATGGATGTGGCAATCTGTTAGAGGCTTCATCGTCAACATATTAGTTAACTATTTTGTCTTCAAAATAATATTGAATCTAGTAAATGAATTCTTAATCATGGTCTAGCATTGCTCGGACCTAAATTGATTATTTTTCCAAGATAGCTTATCCCAGTATTTTTTTCTCTCTTCAAAATTGCCTCGGCACAGCATATATTTTCATCTTATGTCATTGCTATTGTTGTCAAAGATGGTACTTTGGGGTATATAAGTAGTCTGTGCTCTTAAAGCGTAGCTATATTTATTGTTACTCTTAAAACATATTTTGTATTCGTATTGCAAATTAATAATTGTTAGTCATTTATTTTTTAACGTGTATGCGCGCTTTTAGTTTTTTAACTATCATTTAATAGAGATGGTAAATTTTAGTATTAAATAGATTTATAACTGATTTTACAATTTAGTATTCATGCAGTTATTACATCAATAACTTTACTCAGTTGTAAAATGTATATGTCCATATGTTGGGGAGAGACTTTATTCAATAAAAATATTCTTTTTTTATACTAACTGTGAAAGTCGAGGTGAAATGTGAGGTGCGACTCCATTAATCTATTTTAATATTTACCATATTATTAATAGTTTAATATAATATTTTGCGAGAATTCGAAGTTGCGTGTTTGTTAAGGACATACATCTAACACACACCTAGTCATGGTGATAGCCTAAGAACTAAGAGCACCTTTAACCAGGTAGCTTGTTTATACATTTTAGGATTTAAAAATTAAAGAAAATGATGTAATTAGACAAGAAACGACGCCTAATTAAGCTTCAAAAGAGCCGTGTCTTATGGACACGTGTTGGCCATTCCGTTGAGAGCGTCTCTTTCTCTCTCTCTCTCTCTCTCTCTCTCTCTCTCTCTCTCTCTCTCACGAAACTCTCATTTCTTCTTCCTTTCTCGACGATTCCGCCTCTCCTCTTGTGTCTCTCTCTCGGCGAATCTGCGTCAATCTCCTCTATCTCGTGTTCTCTCTCGGCGAAATCGACGGAATCAGTCGTCGATGATCTCTCCTCGACGGAATCCGCCTCAATCTGCCTATCGCTCTCCCCGATGACTCCGTGATCTCTCCTGGTGATATCTCCTCGAAGATGATCTCTCCTCGACACAATCACTCGAAGATGATCTCTCCTCGTCTCTCTCTCTTCTCTAGGAATCCCCGATGAATCTCTCTGTGACTCTCTGTGTCGATCTCCTCGACGATGAAGAAGCAGATGAAATCTCTCTCTCCGGCCCAGATGAAATCAAAACGAAAGGTAAATCTGAATCCTTCTTTGGTATTTTGATTAGTTTTTGTGTTGGTCTGTGCCTCATGATTTGTCTCTGTCTTTGTTGCTTCATATGGATGGATCAAAGAAGACGAGAAGCCCGTATTGACTGTGATTCTCGTCTGCAATAGAGGTAAAAGTTCTAGACGATTTGCTCTGTTAAAATGATTGAACGTTTGATAAAAAGCTTTTACAATGCAATAGAGATTATGGTTATACTTTGAACTCTGTTCTGAAATGATATAATTTAGGTTCTGCTTTGAATTCATATGGTTTAGATTCTGCTTTGAAATGATATAATTTAGGTTCTGCTTTGAATTTTATTCTGTGTGTGTTCTGGATTTTGTTTTAAGGGTTACATCACAATGGACACCAATTGATCCGTAACTGAATTGAATCGAGTGTCATGAATGGTTGTGGTCTGAATTGTTTAAGAGTTCAATTATATGATTGGCTTCTGGTCAGAATTGTTTAAGATAATTGGAACTGAATTGAATCGAGTGTGTATTTGTCTGTTGAGCTGTGTGTTTGTCTTTTGAGCTGTTACTGATTTTTGTTTCGTATTTTATGTGTTTGTCTGTTGAGCGCAATGAAACAAGGTAGATGAGGAAGGATCGTCAAAGCAGATGACGAAGGATCGTCAAAGCAGAGGAGGAATACATGTAAATGTCTTCATGATTTAATCTCATTGAATGCTTTATGTTTGAGTTAGGTTGGTAATTGGTGATAAATAGAAGTGATTGTCTCTGTCCAAATGAAAAAGAAGTGGTTGAGTTAAATGACTTGCTTTGCGGATAATAAAGTGTTTGCTTTGTGTGTTGATTACGGTTGTGATAGGGTAATTAATAGAAGGTAGATATATGCCTAACTCGAATTTGTTTGTTGTTGGTTGTTTTGAATCTTGAATGCGAGTGTCCATTTCTTCTTTAAAACTCTCGCCTTCTCTTCCAACTCCAAACAGATTCCTATCTGTTTTTTCTCTCCAGTTGATACGGCTGTAGATGATGAAGGAACTACTCGTCCCACGGGTGTTAAGGCTGCAAAAGCCCGTGGTAAGAAGACGATGGTGGAGGGGAAGGATCTGGACGCGTTTGAGACTATGTGGAGCATCAAGCAGCAGGATTTGGCGATCAAAGAAAGGCTGTCGAAGATGAAGCTTCTTGACAGTCTCATTGCAAAACAAGAACCCCTTGCTGATTATGAAGAAGCTCTGAGAAGAAGCTCATTATTGAGTTGATGTCTAATTAGATGAAGTCTATTAAGTCTCTGTTTTAATCCCTGGTTAAGTTTCCTGGTTGTTGTATGTCTCTGTTTTTAATCTCTGGTTATGTTTTATTTCATCGGCTTGTTTCTTATGTTTCATCGGCTTGTTTCTTATGTTTCAATGTCCTGGTTAGTGATGATATAAAATGGTTTATGTTTTTGTTATAATCTCTGGTTGTTTCATCGACTTGTTTCTAGTATAAGATATATATGTTTTATGTTCTTGTTTTGTATATAAATTGTTCCTGGTTGTTTTATGGACTTGTTGAGTGATCGTTTTTGCTAATGTTGGTGTTGTTCTTCTTCAGGATGGATGCTTTTGGTGGTGAATAGAAGCGTACTGTTTTCAAGATCATGGAGCATTGTGAAGTGTGGAAGAGTCACGGACTTGTGTAGTGTGGAAGAGTCACGGACTTGAAGAATCACTGACAAGTTGTTTGTTTCTGTGCTTGTGTAGTCTAGTACTCAGTTTCACGGACTTGTGTAGGCTAGCACATGTATTCACTTTTTTATGCTTGTGTAGTCTAGTCTTGTCTACTCTTTTGTTTTCTTGTGTAATCACGGATTATGGAGATATGTATTCTCCTTCATTTTCTCTATAAAACAACTTCTTGTTCTCTCTTTATAACCATACAAGCAATTTCATGTTCTCTCTATAATTTGATCAAAGCAATTTCATGTTCTCTCTATAAAACAACTTCTTGTTCTTTCCGTCTCTTTATCACACCAAAAACAATTACGACCAAACTTGTTCTTGTTCTTTCTGTCTCTTTATCACACAAAAAAACTCTATTCACAAATATAACACTTGTTCTTTCCTTCTCTTTATTACAAAATCTATTCACAAATTTTTTTTTATATGACATCTTCTTCTCAAACCCCTTTAGATGAATCATTTGATGATGCATTTGATCAAATCTTTGATCAACATTTTGATCAAGCCTTTGAGAATTTTACCATTCGTGATCAAGAACGAAGGAAAAAAAACGAGCTTATATCGAAAGAAATCGTGAAAAAGGCAATGTACGTTTATCGAATGATTATTTCAGTGAAACACCAACGTATCCTGAAAATTATTTCCGACGACGTTTTAGAATGAACAAGCCATTGTTCATGCACATTGTGGATCGACTCTCTAACGAAGTTGACTTCTTTCGCCAAAAGAAAGATGGTCTTGGAAGGCTTGGTCTCTCAGCACTCCAAAAGTGTACAGCAACCATTCGTGTCTTGGCATATGGTAGTGCGGCTGATACGGTCGACGAATACATACGACTCGGTGAAACGACAACTCGGTCATGTTTTGAGAGTTTTGTGGATGGAATAATTTATTTGTTCGGCGATGAGTACCTAAGAAGACCAACCGCGGCTGATCTTCAACGTCTACTTGATATTGGAGAGCATCGTGGATTTCCCGGGATGATAGGAAGCATCGATTGTATGCATTGGGAGTGGAAGAATTGCCCCACCACTTGGAAAGGGCAATATGCTCGTGGTTCGGGTAAACCAACAATCGTTTTAGAGGCGGTTGCTTCATATGATCTTTGGATATGGCATGCATTTTTTGGACCTCCATGTACCTTAAATGATATCAATGTTCTTGATCGCTCACCTGTTTTTGATGACATAATAAATGGTCAAGCTCCTCAAGTCACTTACTCCGTCAATGGAAGACAATATCATTTGGCTTACTATCTCACCGACGGTATTTATCCGAAATGAGCAACTTTTATCCAATTTATTCCAATACCACAAGACCCACAAGCAGTTTTATTTGCTCAACGTCAAGACGCTGTCCGAAAAGATGTGGAGCGTGCTTTCGGAGTCTTGCAAGCTCGCTTTGCCATTGTTAAAAATCCAGCGCTTTTTTGGGATAAAGTCAAAATTGGGAAGATTAGGAGAGCATGTATCATACTCTATAATATGATAGTAGAAGACGAACGAGATGAATACACTCAGTTTGATGTTTCAGAGTTCCAACATGGAGAAGATACCAGAAGTTCACATGTCGATCTCACGTATTCAACATATATCCCTTCAAATACCGCTAATACGATGGGTGTTCGAACTAGAATTCGTGATAGACAAATGCATTAACAACTAAAAGCTGATTTAGTTAAATATATATGGCGTAAATTTGGACGTGATGAAGACAACAACTGAGCTCGGATGCTTCTTTTAAATTATTCTCGTTTATTTTATTTTTCTTTGTTTTATGTTTTTATTTAAAAGTCTATGTTTAAAATGTTTTCTTTTATTATGTTTTATTTAATAAATAAATTTTATATTTAATAAAAATATTATTTTAATTTTTTTTTTTAAAACCCCAAAATAAGAGCCTCCAATTGGACCACAAAAATGTCCGGAGTTCTTAGCGTTGGCTCTTAAATCACTTTTACAACTTAAAATTATTAAAAAAAAGAATAAGCACCTCTAATTGGATTGTTGGGTTAATGGTGCTCTGATAACACGAGTCAAATCACCATTATAAATAAACCTAGTACCATTATAACTTCTCATTATAAATAAACTTAGTACCATTAAATTACTAATTTTAATATCACTGTTACTATTACAAAATAGATTATATAATGTTGGATAGAAACTTATCAAGTTTGGCGTACCTACAAGGTCAGTGCCCTTTTCATGCTTATAATATATACGGTCCCTAATATATACTAAACACCTTTTCATCTTTGAGATTCATATGCTTATAATATACTAAACACATACACGTTCGTTATATAATTACTCACTATTTATCAAAACTATGGTAAGACATGATATATATATTTTGGACCCATAAAAGCAGAACAGGCTAATTTTCTCAAAATAGCTAATGCGTCCCTTAAGCAGACGCTGGTGGGTTCTGTCTACCAATCATAATTGTCAACGTGTCTTGATTAAACAATAAAGTACCATAATGGCATCACGTGAGACGCACATGGTCCATTCCCATGCATGCCTTTCTACCTCCCGCAGTGTCGTCTTCGTCGCTACAAAACCAAGGGCTCAAAAAGGTTTTTGTATGCAAGTCATTTATTTTAAGTATAATATAAAAGAATACTTAAAAGACAACGTGGTCCGGTGGTAAGAATGTTCTCACTCTTATTGTCCAAACTGGATTAGAGTAAGGTTGATTATATTTTACCTTATATTAGAAAGTTGAATTTTGCCAGTTCTTTTTCGGTTCCGTTTTTTTTTTGCCAAGAGCTAAGACTAGCTTTAGCCTTTTTGAAACTCGCTTAGATTCAGCCAGTCAACCAATTCTGTATTCCAACAAAAGAAAAAATGTAAGGGAATAACTAGCTTTCTACGATCAAATACTTCATTTATTTCAAAATGTAGCGTCGTCCAAATAATTTTATTCTTGGGTCTCAAAATGTGAGTATCGCCCTGGGTTCGATTTCTCTTGGCCATTCGGGGCTCCTTAAATGGTAAGAAAACGCAGATCCTGCGGGCCTCGTAGTATTTAGTCATTGGACCTAGAAAGCCTTTGGGATCACATTACAGTTATCAAAAAATAAAAATAGTTCATTTATTTCAAAATGTAGCATCGTCCAAATAATTTTATATCATTTAAAAATTTTGATTAAAGGGAAACCATTTCTTCCGTATTTTAAAATAAGAACACAGAAATATCAATAGATAGAAATGTGCATTAAAATTATAAATGAAAATAGCAAATGTAAAATTTAAACATAATCGGATAATCCAAATATAAAAAAATAAAATTACAGATATTTAAGCGTTGTTTAAAATTTATATTTGCAAAAGAGGTGAATCTAAGTTGAAAAAGGAATTAAAAAAAAGGAAATATATTCAAAAATAACAAATTCAGCTTAATGAAAATCAAACACAAGCCTAATTAGAAAAGGATTCGAGAGATCTTTGAAAAAAGGAAAAAGAAAACATACATATCATATCACAAACGGGATTATAATTAAATAAAGTGGTAAGTAAAATCCTTAAGCTGCAAGGATTAGGTTCCGTAAAAGGTGTTATAAAAAGAGAGTTAGGGTCTTGTTTTTTGTTACTCACACATACTCATCATCAAAGTTCTCTGATAATTCTATTAATAATGGCGACAACAACAAGAATGTTCTGTTTCGTGCTCGTGATCGTTCTAATGGGATGTTGTTGCTCGGCAAAAATCTACAAAGTGGGAGACTCGAAGGGATGGAGAGCGAAGCACGGTAGCTATCATGAATGGGCTAAGCGTAAGGAATTCCAAGTGGGGGATTCTCTGATGTTCGAATACGATGGCAACGTCAACGACGTCACTCAAGTTTCCAGTCGTTTGGAATACCAATTCTGCAACTCGCTTTCTCCTAAAGCTGTCTACAACACAGGGCACGATGTCGTGACTCTCACGGAACCAGGTTATCACTTCTTCATCACATCAGATCATTCTCAATGCGTAGCCGGACAGAAACTCGTCGTTTTTGTCGTACATGACCATCCGATTCCTTCACCACCACCACCGAGAAAGATCCTTCCATTCGGAAAAGATTACAAGGTCGGTGACTCCAACGAATGGAGGGTTCCTGAAGAGAGTGACTTCTATTCCAAGTGGAGTGAGGAGAAACAGTTTCATGTAGGAGACAATCTTCTTTTCTACTACAACGACCAAGTCGATGACGTCCTAGAAATCAACAGTGATCTTGAGTTCAAATCTTGCGACACTACTTCTCCTGTTGCCGTGCACAATGCTGGACAAGATCTCATAAGGCTAACGAAACCAGGAATCCGCTATTTTATTACCTCAAAGATTGGTCATTGTGAGGCTGGGCTTAAGCTTCGAGTTGTAGTGCGACCACTATCCAAAAGTGTTCCTAAGAAGATGCAGTTGTCACCTTTGGACTGTCTCATCAAGTGGCTACATGATTCCTTCACACCCCACCCCCATCACTAAGAAATTCGTTTCTTTTTTTTTTTGTTTTGTTTGAGCTTTAGCTTCTTAAGTGTTTCTCTCTCTCTCACCTGTTTTTGTTCTTTAGTTTATTTTCCAAATAGTGTGTGTATATTTTAAATATTAGTGTTTTCTTTATCAGACGAGTCAAGATGATCCATATTACAAAAAGACCGAGACTTTGAGTGACATAATCCGATATCTGCCATATCAGATTCTCCATCTTACCATCACCATCTTAGCATCATCGCCATTGTTGTCATTTTCATGCTCGTAATTCACAAGTTTATTCTTTTCGACATGTCTGAACTTGATAACAAAGTATTGAATACGAACATCAAACAAACTGGCGCAAAGCACGGGTACCCTGTAGTGATTTAAAAGGAAGACATTACACAAAGCACACACCTAATAAACACAAAAACTCACCTCATCGAACAACCCTAATCTCTAGAGCTCCAATAGCCCATCTTTACTCCTCAGCTCTCGATAAAGAGCACATAAAGATTCCTCCATTACACAACAACATTCCACCAATACTTTGTTATCAAGTTCACATTGTTGTCATTTTCATGCTCGTAATTCACAAGTTCGATCGAAGAAATCGGTGGGGCAAATGTAAGGATTGCGCTCTGCATCTGTTCCAGAATCTGATTTAATGGAGCTTGGCTCTGTATTTTGAGCTCTGGCTGTGGAGGAATTGGCAAGACGTCGGAGAATGTGAGGTTACCATGGCGGTTGTTTGTGGTAACGACGCAACCCGGTGTTCACCGCACCAACACCGTTAACTAAGTGTGGCCGCTATATCTCACTGGAGCTGGGATTGAACCAGCAATCAACTATCTTCAATGGATGATCTCACACTCGAGCCACCGTCTTTACAACTGTGATTCTCTCTCTCGTTACCTCGCCAAGAACTAATCTAACAACTCTACTCAGCTCAGCTTATTAACCCTTAACTAAAGCTAATTGACTCTTATAACTCGAGTTAGTTTAACCATAACACATGTACATACCACACGCGTATTTCCTAGCTAGAGAGAGAGATCCGGTTTACTTAAATTACAAGCTTAAACCAAGGCTAATCTAAGCTAAGCAATTGGAACTATACCGATACAAGACTTGTCTACAACCAACAACAACAACCGCCATCAGAACTCAACAAGCACCATCTCCAGCGACTCTCGCATTTCTCCTCTCAGTCACCATATCTTCATCTTTAACCAACTCCAGCGAATCCTTTTCCTCCTCACCTTTCCTTCGGTCACTTTTCTCTCAGATTTGTCAGCCTATCACCTTCGATCGTTAAAGAGAGGGAGTCAAAATGAAAACGCAGATACTACTAGTAGTAGTGAGAAGATATGCTTAGCGCGGATAAAAAAAAGTAGTGGACTTAAATAAAGATGCTAAATTTCAAAACTTGAGAACATCATTATGGCTCGTACGTAGAGCATATCTTAAGGGAGGGCCCACGGTTTAATGTGTGCAAAATAGGAGATATTTGTTGTGGGTTTTTTGCACTGTTCGCGGATCCACCCGATGGCGGGTGCATTTTTTAATTAATTTTTGTTTTTTTTCAGACAAAAAGTAAAAAAAAAAAAAAAAAATTAGGTTTGTGGGATAAAGAAGGCATGATAAGTTTTTTTGAGTTCTGGAGTTTAGAAGATTACGATTGCACTACAAATCCTGTCCACGAATTCAGGCCCAGAAGCCGATAGTTGTTGGGTACCTCCTAGATGGAGAGGACCAATTGGGGTGAACTTAAGAAATAATAATGTTCCCCCTTTGTCACTAGACACACAATAATGGAGTTTACAAAAAGAAACAAGAGAGAGAGAAAGGAGAAAAAGAGAGAGAAGGAGAAAACTCGTAAGGTGATTTCAAGACTGGATTTGGAGGGTCAAACGGATCCTGATCGGGCTGATATTTTGTGGGAAGCTTCTTCAGTTAGTGGGTTAGAGGTTCACCGAAGGGATTTGGATTTCAACGGTTGGATCTTCTGTTGTCTGAGTTTTCTTGAAGCTGGTCGCAATAGTTCTTCAGCAGAACAGTCTTGGGTGTTTGGTAAATCCAACGGTGAGATCTTCTCTTATTGAGCTGAAATTTGGCAGAGGTATTGTCGACTTGTTTATCTTGGATTTGTACGGTTGGATTAGTTTCTGGAAGCCGAAATCTTTGTGAGCTGAGGTCGTTTGGTTGCTGCCGGTTTTGAAGCTTTGTGTTGCTCTCTTGTTGTTGTTGTTTGTGTTGGAGATAGCTCTTTGAAGCTAGTGTCTCTGTTCTGTTCAGGCTGTTGAACAGGGAGGACGTGGTTGTACTCATACCATTTATATAGTGGATTTTTGAGTGGACTACGGTCCCGTGGTTTTTCCTTCTCACATCGAGGAGGTTTTCCACGTAAAAATTGTGTGTCTCATTTAGTTATCGCAACTTTGATATCTTGCCATCGTCGAAGTATTTTCCTCACAGGTTCGCACAAGGTCAGGGGAACACGACCATTAGTATTTCCGCTGCGCCGTGTGACTTCCCCCAACAGAGTGGTATCAGAGCTTCTGGTTTTAGAGCTTTGGTTTTGATAACTTTGGGTTGTTATTTGCTTGTGTGAAAGATGGAAAATATGAGCAGGATGATAAGCTTGAATGGTGCTAACTATCATCTATGGAAGGGCAAGATGGAGGATTTGCTATTTGTTAAAGAATTCCATGTTCCAGTCTTCGAGGAGCAGAAACCTGAGAAGAAGACGGATGAAGAGTGGAAGCTGCAGCATCGCCAAGTGTGTGGGTTGATAAGGCAGTGGGTAGATGATAATGTGTTGCATCATATTGAGACTGAGACGGATGCTCGTTCTTTGTGGAAGAAGCTGGAGCAGTTATATGCTAGGAAGACCGGAAACAACAAGATGTACATGATCAAGAAGTTGATTGAGCTGAGGTATCAGGAGGGGACTCTGATGACAGATCACTTGAATGCGTTTCAGGGATTGCTCAACAAGTTGTCTGATATGGGCATCAAGTTTGATGATGAGATTCACGGTCTGTGGCTTCTCGGTACTTTACCGGACTCTTTGGAGGTTTTCAGGATGTCTCTTTGTAACTCCGCGTCGGAAGGTGTTATTTCAATGGATTCAGTGAAGAACAGTGTTCTTAATGAGGAAACAAGAAGGCAGTCGAATGCTAGCAGTTCGCGTTCAGATGTCTTTGTTACTGAGTCAAGGGGGAGAAGTACAAGTAGAGATCCCAAGAGAGACAAGAACAGGAGCAGGAGCAAGTCTAATAGATTTGCTAATATGGAGTGCTACTTCTGTCATAAGAAAGGGCACATGAAGAAGGATTGCTGGAAGTTGAAAAACAAGCAGCAAGGAAATCAAGAAGAAAAGGTGGATCGGGTGACTCTCACCGAAGATCAGTTTCTCATTCTTCTTGAGGGTGATGCCATTAATGTCGCATGCCAGGACACCAGTTGGGTGATTGACAGTGGAGCTACTACTCATGCTACATCACAGCGGGATTTGTTTTCTACCTATACTACGGGTAATTATGGTTCTGTGAAGATGGGGAATGATGCGATGGCTCAGGTTGCTGGCATTGGTGATGTTTGCTTGGAGACTAGTCTTGGTACTAGGCTGGTGCTTAAGGATGTTAAGCATGTTCCTCATATTAGGATGAATCTGATATCGACGGGAAGACTTGATGATGGGGGCTATTTCAGTTTGCACGGTGGTGGTAAATGAAAGCTCTCTCGCGGTTCTTTGATTGTGGCTCGAGGTGAGAAGTCTTCATCTTTATATTGGATGCAGGCTAAGGTCTCCAAAGATGTTGTTAATGCGGTGGAGAATGATAATGCCATGGAGCTATGGCATAAGAGACTCGGTCACATGAGTGAGAAAGGAATGGTTGTGTTGTCTAAGAATGAGGTGATTCCAGGAATCTCTGGTTTGCACCTACAGAAGTGTTCGCATTGCTTTGCGGGAAAACAACACAAGATATCTTTCAAGTCTTCCGCACCTTCTAGGAAACCCGAGGTACTGGATTTGGTACACTCAGATGTGTGTGGTCCAAAGAAGACAAGATTTCTTGGTGGCGCATCATATTATGTGACTTTTATTGATGATCATTCAAGGAAGTCATGGGTATTTCCTTTGAGGACGAAGGATCAGGTGCTGGGATATTTCAAGCACTTTGTGGCATTGGTTGAGAGACAAACGGGGAAGAAGCTGAAGTGTATCCGCAATGATAATGGTGGAGAGTATCTTGGACCATTTGATGCTTATTGCAAAGAGCATGGAATAAGGCATCAATTCACGCCACCTTATACTCCACAGTTAAATGGGTTGGCTGAAAGGATGAATCGAACGATTGTCGAGAGGATGAGATGTTTGATCTCACAGTCAGGCTTATCGATGACTTTCTGGGCAGAAGCTTTGAACACGATGGTTCATGTGCTAAATTTGTCACCAAGTGCTCCATTGGATGGTGATGTTCCAGAGAGGGTTTGGACTGGTAAGGATGTTTCTTACAGTCACTTGAGGGTCTTTGGGTGTAAGGCATTTGTTCATATTCCCAAGGTTGATAGATCGAAGCTTGAGATGAAGTCGCGGCAGTGTGTGTTCATCGGTTATGGTCATGATGAGTTCGGGTACAGATTTTATGATCCCGTTGAGAGGAAGCTCGTAAGGAGCAGAGATGTTGTGTTTATGGAAGATCAAACGATTAAGGACATTGACAAGTCCAAAAACCCAACTCAGATTTTTGAGGGTTTGATCGATACAGAGGCTACTCCTTCTACATCGGTTCACGGTGAGGTTGAGGTTGAGGTTCAGGATAATACACCCAGTGCAGATGCTCCCGCACATGAAGATGGTAGTGGTGATCATGGTGACGATCATGGTGAGACACCAGCTGCTGAGAACCAACCTACTATTGTTAGAAGATCCGAGAGAGGTCTTAAACCGTCGACAAGGTATGATCCTAGTGAGTATGTATTACTTACTGATGGGGGAGAGCCTGAAAGCTATGAAGAAGCTTTGGAGGATGAACACAAGGATAAGTGGTTTGGAGCCATGGATGAGGAGATGGATTCTTTTGAGGAGAACCATACTTTTGAGTTGGTGGAATTGCCTAAGGGCAAGAAGGCTTTGCTTAATAAGTGGGTGTACAGAATTAAGCATGATGATGAAAATTTGCCACCTCGACACAAGGCTATATAGGTTGTGAAAGGCTACAGCCAAAAGAAGGGAATTGATTATGATGAAATCTTTTCTCCTGTTGTGAAGATGTCATCCATTCGGGTTGTACTTGGACTGGCAGCGAGCCTTGATCTAGAGGTTGAGCAAATGGACGTGAAGACTGCTTTCCTTCATGGTAATTTGGAGGAAGAGATCTACATGGAACAACCGGAAGGCTATATACAAAAGGGCAAAGAAAATTTGGTTTGTCGCTTGAAGAAAAGCCTTTATGGATTGAAGCAAGCACCAAGGCAGTGGTACATGAAGTTCAAGTCTGTTATGGGGGAGCATGGTTATGCAGAGACTGATTCAGACCATTGTGTATTTGTGAAGGTGTTCGGTGAGGATGATTTTATCATCTTGTTGCTGTATGTCGATGATATGTTGATTGTGGGCAGGAACATGGAGCAGCTAGGTATGTCCTTTGCCATGAAAGATATGGGTCCAGCGAAACAAATTCTTGGTATGAGAATTGTTCGAGACAGAGGTGAGAAGCTGATTCACTTGTCTCAGGAGAAGTACATTGAAAAGGTACTTAAGCGATTTCACATGGACAAGTCTAAGGTGTTGAGCACTCCGCTTGCTGCACACTTAAGACTGAGCAGTCAACAAAGTCCGAAGACATATGCGGAGAAGGAAGATATGGCGAAGGTTCCATATGCTTCTGCAGTGGGTAGTTTGATGTATGCCATGGTCTGTACAAGACCGGATTTAGCCTACGCCGTTGGAGTTGTCAGCAGGTTTCTCTCCAATCCGGGAAGAGAACATTGGAATGCTGTGAAGTGGATTTTGAGATATCTCAGAGGGACTTCTAATTTGAAGATTACATTCGGAGGTAAGAAGCCTTTGCTGGTCAGTTTCACTGATTCTGACATGTCTGGAGATGCTGATTCTAGCAAGTCTACATCGGGTTACTTGGTAACATTTGCGGGTGGAGCTGTGGCATGGCAGTCAAGGCTGCAAAAGTGTATTGCACTATCTACCACTGAGGCATAGTTCATTGCCGCAACTGAAGCTTGTAAAGAGTTGTTGTGGATGAAGAACTTCTGTGAAGAGATCGGTTTCAAGCAAGAAAAGTATGTGTTGCTTTGTGATAGTCAAAGCGCTATTTGTCTCGGGAAGAATTCTACATTTCATTCGAAGTCAAAACACATTCAGAGGAGGTATCATTGGATACGTGATGTGGTTGTTTCCAAGGAAGTGGAACTTGAGAAAGTTCATACGGATGATAATGGAGCTGATATGATGACGAAGTCATTACCGAGGGGGAAGCTTGAGGTATGCCGAGAGATAGCCGGAATGACTGTCTCTTCCATCTAGTCGGAGGAGGAGTTTGTTGGGTCCCTCCTAGATGGAGAGGACCAATTGGGGTGAACTTAAGAAATAATAATGTTCCCCCTTTGTCACTAGACACACAATAATGGAGTTTTGACAAAAAGAAACAAGAGAGAGAGAAAGGAGAAAAAGAGAGAGAAGGAGAAAGCTCGTAAGGTGATTTCAAGACTGGATTTGGAGGGTCAAACGGATCCTGATCGGGCTGATATTTTGTGGGAAGCTTCTTCAGTCAGTGGGTTAGAGGTTCACCGAAGGGATTTGGATTTCAACGGTTGGATCTTCTGTTGTCTGGGTTTTCTTGAAGCTGGTCGCAATAGTTCTTCAGCAGAGCAGTCTTGGGTGTTTGGTATATCCAACGGTGAGATCTTCTCTTATTGAGCTGAAATTTGGCAGAGGTATTGTCGACTTGTTTATCTTGGATTTGTATGGTTGGATTAGTTTCTGGAAGCCGAAATCTTTGTGAGCTGAGGTCGTTTGGTTGCTGCCGGTTTTGAAGCTTTGTGTTGCTCTCTTGTTGTTGTTGTTTGTGTTGGAGATAGCTCTTTGAAGCTAGTGTCTCTGTTCTGTTCAGGCTGTTGAACAGGGAGGACGTGGTTGTACTCATACCATTTATATAGTGGATTTTTGAGTGGACTACGGTCCCGTGGTTTTTCCTTCTCAAATCGAAGAGGTTTTCCACGTAAAAATTGTGTGTCTCATTTAGTTATCGCAACTTTGATATCTTGCCATCGTTGAAGTATTTTCCTCACAGGTTCGCACAAGGTCAGGGGAACACGATCATTAGTATTTTCGCTGCACCGTGTGACTTCCCCCAACAATAGTTAGGGGCCCATGGAAAGGTTCCTTTATTATTGATTTAAGAAGAATCAGTAGGGGGCAATTTTCACTTTGTTTGTTACGAGGAAAAAACACCCAAGGAAGGAAAAAGATAAGAAAGATATGTCGGGGGATTCAGCTTCGGTTCCAGTGGGGAAGGTAGAGGCTGAGGAAAAGGTGGAGCCAGCGGGCGAGGCTGATGCAGACTTGGAGGCGGAGTTACCACTAGGAACTAGGAAGACCGGCTTTCCTCCCAAAAGATTGGGATGATCCGAAATATAAGGAACATGCTGATCTTTTCCTGGAACAAGTTGAAAAGTGCGAGGTGATAGCCCGCCCTTATTTTGATTAATTAGGGTTCGTTTTAGATTTTCTTCATGGCATGTGTTATTTATTAATCTCACTTTTGGGTTAGTCAAATTTTAATTAGGGGTTTTTTATGGACTTGGATAAATTTGACTACAAATTCGCTCCCGTCAAATTTGAATGGGGATTAAAGTTCGATGTCAAACTTAGCAACAAGGACTTGATGGATCTTCTCATCAAGACGGCCATCGAGGCAAAAAACGAAGATTATGGAACACAACTTGAGTTTGTCGAGTACGTGAGTGCCAATGTAACAGCCGCCCAAGGTTTTTGTTTTTACATAACATTGTGGGCTGAAGATCTCTCCTCGCCAAATCCAGAGCCTAAACTTTACCAAACATTAGTGCGCAAGTTCCGTGATAAGTTGCACGTTCATGAGTTCAAGCTAAAGCCATCACAACAAGAATGATTTATATATCTTTCATGAGGTGGGTGACTCCTACTCCAAGTGCCAAGACAATTCCATCTTGAACATTTTTCTTCTTAAATAAGTTTGTGTTCTGTCTTGCCAATAAGTAAACAGGTTCAGACTTTTTATGTATCTTGTCTTTGTAGTTTGAACGCTTCTGTTTAACTTGTATTAAAAACCACAATCATGATCGAAATGCGAGTGACTGATGAATGGTGGTATCCTAATACCAATTGGGATGATGACATTAACATGTATCCTATATATATTTGTTGACCGATGAAAAAAATACTAAAAAAATAATCATATTTTTGAATGAACAAATCTTTTCCCGACAGACTTTGCGGCTGTTTATTTGAGTGAATTATTCCGTCTCGAGTGAATGGAATAATGGGAAAGTTTAGGATAGTCCAATGTATTTACGGGGTGCAACAATGGCTAATAGAATGTGTAACGACCCAATCCGTAGTTACCATAATTGATTGGCATGAAGTTTTCATAGGTGTAAGAACTCAGCGAATGTTTTCCAGGTAAGGTGATTCAAGAGCCAAGGCATCTGGTCATAGCTACCGCAGACAAGAAACTGACCACATGGAGACCATAAAACAATCTTCGTCACACCAACTCCACATTCATACGACTGGTACTTATTTGACATCAACCATCTGGAGAATAGATTAGAACCTGTCCAAAGGAGCAACGTTGATCCACAGGCTTGGGTTTGGCAGAAGACCTCGCTTAGCTGTAGAGGTTTTCGACTTGCTTCCCGATGATCAAAAGGGTGTAGCTGCTTACACTGCGCTGATGGATGTTTATATCTCAGCAGGGAGTCCAGAGAAAGCAATGAAGATATTTGAAGAGATGAGAGAATTTGAGATCATGCCTTCGCTAGGGACATACAATGCTCTCTTGTCTGGTCTTGAGAAAACCAGTGACTTCCATAGAGAAGCAGCGTCGTTGAAGAAGGAGAAGAAGAGTATTGTTGCTAATGGCCGAAATTAGCCACAAGTGTTGGTTCTCTCCTCAGGTTAGTACAATCTCCCAAAGCACCATTTGATCGAAATTAGTTTTTTCTTTTCTTTTTATTTTCCTGGAAGAAAGATGTGTACAACTCCACATCCACCTAAGATAAACGCTTCTTAAATAAGAGAAAACATTTCAAAAATTGTAGAGAGAGAGAGAGCGAGCTTACCTTCGACCTCGGTTGTTCCTCTGATGACCACTGCCCTCACCGGCGTTTCCTCACCGGAACCGCCAGACCCACCAGACCCACCAGATCTAACTTCAGCATTTACTATCCCTTCCACCTTTGTCATTTTCACCATTTCAAATCTAGATCTAAAAATTCAAATTTTTAGAAAGATGGATTTGAACAGTCAGATCTTTAAAGAGACTTTTTTCCCTAAAGATTTTGGTTTGACGTGTCTTATTGTCGTGTTCATACGACCCTTTACTGAAGCTCACCCGTCTCTCACTTTCACCATGTCAGTCACCACCGGATCTCGTTCACAGCCATCTCTGCAGGTTATAGATTTGAAACTTTATGTCTCTATCTTGCTTGCTTCGATGATATCCTTTGAGTGTTCTCTGGTGCCTTGTTCCGGCAAGCTCGCCTCTGTGCGACTCTCTGCAGTATGCAGTCTATGTTCTAGTATCACTCCTGCAAATGATAGTTTAAAGTTGCTTTCTCTGCAGTATGCAGTTGTTTCTATCTTTTCAGTGTTTCTGGATTGTTTATCCTTTCTGAAGTATGATTGCCTCCCATATCTTCCATTCGGTTTGAGTGGTCGTGTTGCAGGGAGTAGTGCGCCCAAGATTATGTATGCTTCCATGTTTGTTCTGTTAAAAGGCTCATCCATTTGGTGCTTTGTCGCCTCTGCTTGTGATGCCGAACTTCTGATTGTTAAATCTGCTTCTGTTGCGGTTTCAATCACGGGTGTTAGACCAGTACTTGTGCTCTCTAATTCCCAAAGCCTCAGTACAGTTCTTAGCACGATTGGCGTGGAGTTTCGAGGACTGCTCGGCGACATTAGTTGCTGTTTATGTGTTATTGTTGCTCCTATCCTATGGTGTTATATCATATTGCTCTGTTTTGCTATTGTAGCCGCAGATGTTTTAGCCGGTTTGGCTTTGTTATTGTATGATGTAAAGAATTTCTCCAGCTATGGAGACTAATGATTTATAAAGTTGTTGTTTGATCAAAAAAAAAAAGATGTGTATCAGAAAATCATGTGTAGTTTAGTTGAGGTTGAGTTAATGATCCGAGGTAGTTTAGTTGAGGTTCAATTATTAGGAGTCACTTGTTCAGGGGACGACAATGAATCCCAGAAATCATGTGTTATATGCTTCCAACTAGTGAGATTCACTAATTTTAATTGAGTCCTCAATGATCTGTTGTAAATTTTTACCTTTTTGCTTTGTAGTTTCGTTGAATTTCTCTATTTTCGTTTGTGCTGATGAATTTTGGGAAGCAACTATGATTTCTGCATGTATGAATGTGAAGCCAGAATCTCTTACACTTGTTCTTGACTTCCACACTGGATTGTTTGACAAATAAATGATTAGTCTCATTACTCCTTGCAGTCATGCTGTTTCAACGGTATAATGGCAGAAGATTGGTATGGAGTCTCCGTAAGCATCAGTTTTCAAAGTTTGTGCACAAGAGCTCTAAAGACTCTTTTGCCAGTCTTCACTTGAAGCAATCATTAAGCAACCCCAGAAGCCTCAAGTCCTCGATTCCAAATACATCTCCAGAACAAACACGCAGAAGCTCGAGTAGAGAGAAAGAAGAAGAGAAAGCTATAGAGAGTCCGAGCCAAGTCTGGAGACATAGAGAAAAGCTTAACACTAAACTATTTCTTCTTCTTCCTCCACCTCTCCAACGACGAAGCCTTTGGACATGTGGATGTGGTGGAAGCAAACTTGTTGCAATAAAAGCTATCTCATCTTTCTCTTTGATGCAACACAATGTGAGAATCAATTACTTCCATTTCATTACATAACCAAATGACAACAATACATGATGTTTCCTTTTACAAAAGAAAAAAAAAGTGTAACATTAACTAAAAAGAGAGGTGATGTGTCGAGTTTTAACCCGATTATCTAACTGCAAGTGCACAGTAAAGTACGCAGTAGTAATGCGGGATCGAATCCACAGGGACCGATGATCACACGTAGAGTTGCAGACAAGTTAATAGCTACAGCGAACGAAGATATATTTTTGATGGTTTTTATTTAATTTTCTTTAGTGTCACAAAACATAAACAAGCTGTAAAAAAATGATTTAAACGATTTGAAAACTATTTTAAAACAAACGTTGGGCATTGGGAATTCTCAGGGATTTCTTTTCAATCAAGATACAATTAATGGCAGACACAGGGATATATTAAGAACCTTCTAGAACTCAAACACGATATTAGAATTAACCTACTTCCGTAGCGCTAATTCTCTATGTTATAGAAATCTCCACACTAACTTCCGCTGAGTTTCAATTTCTAAACAAGCATTAAGAACAGGTTCAATATGTTCACAAAGCGCAATAACATCAACTTCCGAGGGTTAAGGACACTTTGCTCATCTAAAGTATTTTCGGAAGTTCAAACAATCACTTTCGGTGCATTAAACAATCTGATATCATGAACTAAGTGATCAATTCAGTTCAAGCAGTAAGAAATCCATTAGATGAAGAACCAAAACGTAATCCCTTAGTCTACACACGTTTTATGAATCAAAACATCAAGAAATCCCCTATGAGAACCCCTAAACCCAACTAGATGACTACTCACACATAACTAAGCAAGAACAACACAATTTTGATGAAGAAAACATGATAAGATTGTATTAAAATAGATTAAAGGTTCAGAAGATCTTCTCCAAATGGTTTTGAGATGAACTCCTTTACAAATCTTCACAAATCACACAAAACAAGTTACAAAACTCTCAAATCTCTCTCAAGAACTTGTAAATCTCCTCCTTGGTCGTCTCTAATCTTTTTTTGAGTCCCAAAAGTCCCTTTCTTTCGTCCCTTATTGAGGGGAGTGGGTAAAAAGGAGTGAAAAGCTCATTGGTGCGTGTGGAGCCCATAGAGCGTGGGATCGGTCGATCCTCAGTGGTCGGATCGGTCGATCTAGTGCATGAAACCGTAGCGACAAGTTCTGGTCGCTACGCATGTCGCTACAATTCACGGCTTTTCTTCTTAGCTCTGGATCGGTCGATCCAGAGACAATGGATCGGTCGATCTATGTCCTGTGCGATCAATACTTCTCATTCGGTCCATTGTTCGGTCCATCTTGCTTCTGAATAAATCCCGAATGCGTTCTTTTCTTGCAAGCTATCTAGTAACCTGCATATTACACTTAAGAACACCAAAACGCATCAAATAGAGCAAAACATTAATTAAAACCGACCATTTAATTGCTCCAAAACGAGTTTAAAACCGTTAAAAACACGGAATATCAAGAGGAATAAAAAAAAAGCTTTTTAAGTGATCTTCTTGTCCATGTTGGTGATGAGCTTCTTCATCTGAAACCTCCAGAAACAAAAGTAAGTGAAACAAGGTCCGACCAACACATAAGCCCAAACCTTATCATACCCACCTTCTTTCTCCGACAAAACCTCTTCTATCTCAAACCACTCCCTCGCTTCTCCATCTTTATAACTTCCCATAATACCCTCCATCACTCTCCCATACAACACATACACCCTATCCTCCCCCGCCACCGTCACCGCCGTCGCGAACCCCTCCACGTCGAGTTCAACTTCGTCATAAACCACTCCTTCACCCCAGCTATCCTGGCTCTTAAGAAACCAAAGCTTCTTCTGCGACACCACCACAACCGTCCCGTCTCTCCGCCTCCTCGCCATCCCATCCGCCGCAACCAAATCTCTATTCAGCAACACAAGCCTTGCCGTCCCGGTCTCTTCGTCGACCTTAAACATCTTCCCTGTGTTGCTCTGCACCACCAAGAGGTAACCTTTGCTGTTGTACACGATCCCGTTCAAGCCGCAATCGCGGAAGCTAGCGTCCGCGTCTGCCGCCACCGGCTGCGAGCTAAACAACGGCGATGTGGAGAAGACCGATGCTACGCCGTCACGGTCCACTTTCCAGATGAAGTTTTTGGCTGAGTTGGTGACGTAAGCGTTTCCCTCGTAATCCACCGCCACGTCATTCGCGATGTCCCGGACGGTGTCTTCGCTGTCGAGAGACGGTAGAGAAGATAGGAAGATTCGACGGCCGCCGCTGCGGAGATCGTAGGCCGCTAGGGTACTGCAAGGAAGGAGAGGCGGCGCGCAATGGATTCCGGCGAGGAGACGGCGGTTACCGGAGTCAACGGCGAGGCCGAGGATTGTAGCTTTTTCCGGTAGATAAGGATCGGAGATTATTGTTTGTACGACGCCGGCGTCGGAGACGGAGTGGATTGTGCGGCTGTGGAGAGAACCAACTACGAAGTGCTGGCCCGATGGATCCCAGGTTAGTCCCTCCGGGTAGAGGCCTGGTGATCGGAAGTCGATGACGTGGCGCTTTGTGGCGGAGGAAGGAGTGAGAAGTGAAACCAGTAAGACGGTTAAAAGGATGGATGGAGTGGAAGTCATATTTGCTTTCTTGTGGTTTCAGAAATATGCTCTAACAACAACTTTTTAAATCAAATGTTTCTTGACCAACAAACAAGAAGGAAAAAATATACTCTAGCAAAAACTTTTCAAATCAACTAATGTTTCTTGTCCATCAAATAAGGGGAAAAAATATGCTCCTAACAAAAAGCTTTATAATCAACTAATGTTTCTTGTCCAAGAAACAAGAGGAAAAAAATATGCTCTAACAAAAAATTTTAAAATCAACTAATGTTTCTTCTTTTTTTTTTTTCATTATGAACAGACCAAAAGTACATTAAAATTATAAATGAATTAGCAAATGTAACATAAGCCTAGAAATATCAATAGATAGAAATGTGCATTAAAATTATAAATGAAAATAGCAATAGATAGAAATGTGCATTAAAATTATTTCTTCCGTATTTTAAAATAAGAACACAAAAATATCAATAGATAGAAATGTGCATTAAAATTATAAATGAAAATAGCAAATGTAAAATTTAAACATAATCGGATAATCCAAATCAAAAAATAAAATTATAGATATTTAAGCGTTGTTTAAAATTTATATTTTCAAAAGAGGTGAATCTAAGTTGAAAAAGGAATTAAAAAAGGAAATATATTCAAAAATAACAAATTCAGCTTAATGAAAATCAAACACAAGCCTAATTAGAAAAGGATTCGAGAGATCTTTGAAAAAGGAAAAAGAAAACATACATATCATATCACAAACGGGATTATAATTAAATAAAATGGTAAGTAAAATCCTTAAGCTGCAAGGATTAGGTTCCGTAAAAGGTGTTATAAAAAGAGAGTTAGGGTCTTGTTTTTTGTTACTCACATACTCATCATCAAAGTTCTCTGATAATTCTATTAATAATGGCGACAACAACAAGAATGTTCTGTTTCGTGCTCGTGATGTTTCTAATGGGATGTTGTTGCTCGGCAAAAATCTACAAAGTGGGAGACTCGAAGGGATGGAGAGCGAAGCACGGTAGCTATTATGAATGGGCTAAGCGTAAGGAATTCCAAGTGGGGGATTCTCTGATGTTCGAATACGATGGCAACGTCAACGACGTCACTCAAGTTTCCAGTCGTTTGGAATACCAATTCTGCAACTCCCTTTCTCCTAAAGCTGTCTACAACACAGGGCACGATGTCGTGACTCTCACGGAACCAGGTTATCACTTCTTCATCACATCAGATCATTCTCAATGCGTAGCTGGACAGAAACTCGTCGTTTTTGTCGTCCATGACCATCCGATTCCTTCACCACCACCACCGAGAAAGATCCTTCCATTCCGAAAAGATTACAAGGTCGGTGACTCCAACGAATGGAGGGTTCCTGAAGAGAGCGACTTCTATTCCAAGTGGAGTGAGGAGAAACAGTTTCATGTGGGAGACAATCTTCTTTTCTACTACAACGACCAAGTCGATGACGTCCTAGAAATCAACAGTGATCTTGAGTTCAAATCTTGCGACACTATTTCTCCTGTTGCCGTGCACAATGCTGGACAAGATCTCATAAGGCTAACGAAACCAGGAATCCACTATTTTATTACCTCAAAGATTGGTCATTGTGAGGCTGGGCTTAAGCTTCGAGTTGTGGTGCGACCACTATCCAAAAGTGTTCCGAAGAAGATGCAGTTGTCACCTTTCGACCGTCTCATCAAGTGGCTACATGATTCCTTCACACCCCACCCCCATCACTAAGACTTTTCAAATCAACTAATGTTTCTTGTCCATCAAATAAGGGGAAAAAATATGCTCCTAACAAAAAGCTTTATAATCAACTAATGTTTCTTGTCCAAGAAACAAGAGGAAAAAAATATGCTCTAACAAAAACTTTTAAAATCAACTAATGTTTCTTCTTCTTTTTTTTTTTTTCATTATGAACAGACCAAAAGTACATTAAAATTATAAATGAATTAGCAAATGTAAAATTTAAACATAAGCCTAGTCAAAAGAATCAGAGATATTTAAACGTTGTTTACAAACTATAATTGTAAAGTCTAAGTGAATCGAAAAGGGAAAAAAAGAAAGGAAATATATACCAAAACAATCATTAGAATTAGGGGTGGACATTTTACCTGATATCCGAACATTTATTCGAACCCGACCCAAAAAATCCGAACCGAAGTAGCAAAATACCCGAACGAGTATTGGAGAAGTAAACCATAACGTGTAATATCCAAACCCGAATGGATATCCGAAGATAACCGAACATATGAATACTTGATCCTATATTTCTAGTTTACTTCTCCAATTTAATTCAAAATATTTATATTGATTCTGCACATGGCTCAAAATCTAATATACATATAGTTGTAGACAAAATCATTTAATACTCACTTAAAATACATATCAAGATTTTGTTTCTTAATTACATTAACAAAAGTTACATCCAAAATTTTATAATAACAACTAAATTAGTGTCTTTCTATTTTTAAAATTTTATCTTTAAATCTATTAATAGTTTAATCTATTAATAATTAGAAAACCACTTAAGTTAAAAGTATATATTTTAAAAACAAAAAACTTAAACAATGAATTTTTTTCCCTTCAAAATCTAAATATCCGAACACGATCCAAAATAACTGAACCCAAACTTAAAATACCCGAACCTGACCCGAAATGTAGAAATATCGAACTGATTTTTTACCTCTATACCGAGATACACGAAAATCCAAAATATCTGATCCGAACCCGAACGGATATCCGAATGCCCACCCCTAATTAGAATAATAAACTCAGGTTAATGAAACTCAATCACAAGCCTAATTAAAAAAAGGATCCGAGAGATCTTTGAAAAAGGAAAAAGAAAACATACATATCATATCACAAATGGGATTATAATTAAATAAAGTGGTAAGTAAAATCCTTAAGATGCAAGGATTAGGTAGAAATTCTTTTTTTTTAATAATAATAACATATAATTATTTTAGAATATAATTTACAGTATAAACAATATTATTTATACATATTAGTAGAAATTTTGGACCTCTAATATTACAAAAAATCACTAGAATCTTAGGGTGCCCTAGCCCCTAGGGCCATTGCATTACTCACCTTTGATATTAAGCCATCATTAACAATGGAGAACCTAACTTGATACGAAATAAATTTGAGAGAAAAGAACAAACCATTAAATATAAAATTAATACATTGCAGCATGCATATTATAAAACTAGTATGTTAAAAAAGTTATTATAAAATTTTAAATATTAATGTTTAAAATATAAACAACTAATCACATAAAACAAATATTTATATATATAAAAATGAAAAAAAAAATTATTCGGACAAGTGGATTAAGATATAGTTTATATTAACAAAAATAAATAGAAAAAAATATGTAGTTTCAAAACAAATATTATATATAATATATATATAATATATCGTTATAGACAAACAAAAATACAGCTAAATTATAAATGAAATTAGCAAATGTGAAATTTAAACATAATAGGATAATCCTAATCAAAAGTATTAGAGAGATATAAGCGTTGTTTATAATTTATATTTGCAAGAAAGAGTCTAGGTGTACAGTTAGAAAAAAAAAAGAGAGTTTAGGTGTATCTAAGGGGGTGGTATTGAATTCAAGAATTTGAAAGAATTCACATGTAATAACTTTTGCAGTATTTTAAATGATTTTATGAGATTTTAATGCAATTGTCTAATTCTTATGTTTACCTTTTGCCATAGAATTTAAGTGAATGTAAATTAATTTGATGGAATTCAAATGGTAATACTAACGCTATGAATGATAACAAAAAAATACACAACTAGTAGTTAACTCTTAGATATTTTTTTACCAAAATAAAACACTTTGGAAAATTTTACTTTTTGTAGATAGATTTTTTTTACTAAAGGAATCTTTTTGGGTGAACTAGCCATGGACATTCGGGTTGAGTGAAACTGATGACATTTTATTTTATATCAAAGTGTTGAAACTTGTTTTTCCGGATATTCGGGTACCGTTCGGTTTTCGGTTCGGTTACGTTTCCGATTCGGTTATTCAGATATAGAAATATAGAAACCATTCAGATATTTGAGGCGGTCCGATTTTGGTTTCGAATAATTTGGTTTGATTCTATTTCAGTTTTTCGGTTCCGGTTTTGGAAGAGGAGAGACATGAAATTGGGCTGGTGTAGGTGATATGTCTTCTAAAGACGTAGTGGGTTACCGTGGGGTCAAATTGGTTCTAAAAATAACAAATCCCTTCATAAAAGCAAGGAATTGATCATTTGCATTTTACATTACATTTTCCATTAAATTCTTTTCAAATGACATTCCTATTAAATCTAACAAATATTGAATAACACTAGAATTTAAATGAATTGATAAAATATGCAATTGAATAACACAAGAATTTAAAAGAATTGATAAAATACACAATTGAATAACACTAGAATTTAATGGAAACCATAATTCCTTCAAATTCTATCAAATTTCTAAATCCAATACCCCCACCTAAGTTGGAAAAGGAAAGAAAGAGAGAAATATATTCCAAACAGTTACTAGAATAATAAACTCAGCTTAATGAAAATCAAACACAAGCCTAACTAGAAAAGGATTCGAGAGATTTCTGAAAAAGGAAAAAGAAAACATGCATACATATCACAAACGGGATTATAATCATCATCTTTAATGAAGTGGAAGTAAAATCCGTAAGCGGCAAGGATTAGGTTCCGTAAAAGGTGTTATAAAAAGAGAGTTAGGGTCTTGTTTTTTCTTACTCAAATACTTATCATCAAAGTTCTCAGATAATTCTACTAATAATGGCGACAACAACAAGAATGTTCTGCTTCATGCTCGCGATGGTTCTAATGGGATGTTGTTGCTCGGCAAAAATCTACAAAGTGGGAGACTCGAAGGGTGGGATGATAGCGAAGCACGGTAGCTATTATGAATGGACTAAGCGTAAGGAATTCCAGGTGGGGGATTCTCTGATGTTTGAATACGATGGCAACGTCAACGACGTCACTCAAGTTTCCAGTCGTTTGGAATACCAATTCTGCAACTCTCTTTCTCCTAAAGCTTTCTACAACACAGGGCATGATGTCGTGACACTCACGGAACCAGGTTATCACTTCTTCATCACCTCAAATCGTTCTCAATGCGTAGCCTGACAGAAACTCGTCGTTTATGTCGTCCATGACCATCCGATGATTCCTCCACCACCACCACCGAGAAAGATCCTTCCTTTCGGGAAAGATTACAAGGTCGGTGACTCCAACGAATGGAGGGTTCCTGAAGAGAGTGACTTCTTATAACGCCCCGACCTGTCCACGGTTAATGGGCCACCCACGCCCGCTCTCTCGGCCCGTGGGTAGCTCATTAACCGTGGACAAATCGGGGCGTTATAAGTGGTATCAGAGCTGGTTAGCCATCTCAGTTTCTGACCTGAGAGGCGTCTTGAGACCTGTCGTGAGGCGCAACGACGACGTTGCGTTCTTTGAGAGGGGGTGAATTGTAACATCCCGAGTTGTGATATATGGAAAGGCTTAAGAGAATTGATTTGGCTACTTATGTCACCAAAGTTGACTTACCTTTTCCGGAGCACATTCTGAAAGAACTCCAGAGTTAAGCGTGCTTGAGCTGGAGTAGTGGAAGGATGGGTGACCTATCGGGAAGTGATTCGCGATAGCGTGTGAGTGAGGCCAAAGCATGGGAAAAGGTCGGGTGGTGATTGCAGGGTCAGTAAACAATGATTCTGAGCCTTGGAAAATTAACGGACCGACCGTCAGACAGGATGGCTCATTAACCGTGGACAAATGGTATCATTAGATGTGGGCGGTCGGGGCGTTACAAGTGGTATCAGAGCTGGTTAGCCATCTCGGTTCTGACCCGAGAGGCGTCTTGAGACCTGTCGTGGGGCGCAACGAGGACGTTGCATTTTTTGAGAGGGGTGAATTGTAACATCCCGACTTGTAACGCCCCAACCGCCCACAGCTAATGGGCCACCCACGCCTGCTCTCTCGGCCTGTGGGCCCCATCCTGTCCGACGGTCGGTCCGTTAATTTTTCCAAGCCTCGAAATCATTATTTACTGACCCTGCAATCACCACCCGACCTTTTCCCGTGCTTTGGCCTCACTCGCATGCTATCGCGAATCACTTCCCGATAGGTCACCCATCCTTCCACTACTCCAGCTCAAGCACGCTTAACTCTGGAGTTCTTTCTGGATGTGCTCCGGAAAAGGTAAGTCAACTTTGGTGACATAGGTAGCCAAATCAATTCTCTTAAGCCTTTTAATATATCACAACTCGGGATGTTACAATTCACCCCCTCTCAAAGAACGCAACGTCCTCGTTGCACCCCACGACAGGTCTCAAGACGCCTCTCGGGTCAGAACCGAGATGGCTAACCAGCTCTGATACCACTTGTAACGCCCCGACCGCCCACAGCTAATGGGCGGTCGGGGCGTTACATCCACGCCCGCTCTCTCGGCCAGTGGGCCCCATCCTGTCTGACGGTCTGTCTGTTAATTTTCCAAGACTCAGAATCATTGTTTACTGACCCTGCAATCACCACTCGACCTTTTCCCATGCTTTGGCCTCACTCACACGCTGTCGCGAATCACTTCCCGATAGGTCACCCATCCTTCCACTACTCCAGCTCAAGTACACTTAACTCTGGAGTTCTTTCAGGATGTGCTCCGGAAAAGGTAAGTCAACTTTGGTGACATAGGTAGCCAAATCAATTATCTTAAGCCTTTCCATATATCACAACTCGGGATGTTACATTTCTATTCCAAGTGGAGTGAGGAGAAACAGTTTCATGTGGGAGACAATCTTCTTTTCTACTACAACGACCAAGTCGACGACGTCCTAGAAATCAACAGTGATCTTGAGTTCAAATCTTGCGACACTATTTCTCCTGTTGCCTTGCACAATGCTGGACAAGATCTCATCAGGCTAACGAAACCAGGAATCCGCTATTTTATTACCTCAAAGATTGGTCATTGTGAGGCTGGGCTTAAGCTTCGAGTTGTGGTGCGACCACTATCCAAAAGTGTTCCGAAGAAGATGCAGTTGTCACCTTTCGACCGCTTCATCAAGTGGCTACGCGATTCCTTCACACCCCACCCCCATCACTAAAAAAATTCGTTTCTTTTTTGGTTTTGTTTGAGCTTAGCTTCTTAGTGTTTTTCTTTCTCACTCGTTTTTGTTCTTTAGTTTATTTTCCAAATAGTGTGTGTTTCTATTTATTTCTATGTTGGGGAGAGACTTTATTCAATAAAAATATTCTTCTTTAATACTAACTGTGAAAGTCGAGGTGAAAGGTGAGGTGCGACTCCATTAATCTATTTTAATATTTACCATATTATTAATATTTTAATATAATATTTTGCGAGAATTTGAAGTTGCGTGTTTGCTAAGGACATACATCTAACACACACCTAGTCATGGTGATAGCCTAAGAACTAAGAGCACCTTTAACCTGGTAGCTTAAGGGGTTGCTTATACATTTTAAGATTTAAAAATAAAAGAAAATAATGTAATTAGACAAGGAACGACACTTAATTAAGCTTCACAAGAGCCGTGTCTTATGGACACGTGTTGGCCATTCCGTTGAGAGCGTCTCTCTCTCCCTCTCCCTCTCTCTCTCTCTCTCTCTCTCTCTCTCTCTCTCTCTCTCTCTCTCTCTCTCTCTCTCTCTCTCTCTCTCTCTCTCTCTCTCTCTCACGAAACTCTCATTTCTTCTTCCTCTCTCGACGATTCCGCCTCTCCTCTTGTGTCTCTCTCTCGGCGAATCCGCGTCAATCTCCTCTATCTCGTGTTCCCTCTCGTCGAAATCGACGGAATCAGTCGTCGATGATCTCTCCTCGATGGAATCCGCCTCAATCCGCGTGCCTATCGCTCTCCCCGATGACTCCGTGATCTCTCCTGGTGATAGCTCCTTGAAGATGATCTCTCCTCGACGCAATCACTCGAAGATGATCTCTCCTCGTCTCTCTCTCCTCTAGGACTCCCCGATGAATCTCTCCGTGACTCTCTGTGTCGATCTCCTCGACGATGAAGAAGCAGATGAAATCTCTCTCTCCGGCCCAGATGAAATCAAATCAAAACGAAAGGTAAATCTGAATCCTTCTTTGGTATTTTGATTAGTTGTTGTGTTGGTCTGTGCCTCATGATTTGTCTCTGTCTTTGTTGCTTCATATGGATGGATCAAAGAAGACAAGAAGCCCGTATTGACTGTGATTCTCGTCTGCAATAGAGGTAAAAATTCTAGACGATTTGCTCTGTTAAAATGATTGAACGTTTGATAAAAAGCTTTTACAATGCAATAGAGATTCTGGTTATACTTTGAACTCTGTTCTGAAATGATAAAATTTAGGTTCTGCTTTGAATCTGATTCTGTGTGTGTTCTGGATTTTGTTTTAAGGGTTACATCATGGACACCAATTGATCCGTAACTGAATTGAATCGAGTGTCATGAATGGTTGTGGTCTGAATTGTTTAAGAGTTCAATTATATGATTGGCTTATGGTCTGAATTGTTTAAGAGAATTGGAACTGAATTGAATCGAGTGTGTTTTTGCCTGTTGAGCTGTGTGTTTGTCTTTTGAGCTGTTACTGATTTTTGTTTCGTTTTTTTTATGTGTTTGTCTGTTGAGCGCAATGAAACAAGGTAGATAAGGAAGGATCGTCAAAGCATATGACGAAGGATCGTCAAAGCAGAGGAGGAATACAGGTAAATGTCTTCATGATTTAATCTCATTGAATGCTTTATGTTTGAGTTAGGTTGGTAATTGGTAATAAATAGAAGTGATTGTCTCTGTCCAAATGAAAAAGAAGTGGTTGAGTTAAATGACTTGCTTTGCGGAAAATAATGTGTTTGCTTTGTGTGTTGATTACGGTTGTGATAAGGTAATTAATAGAAGGTAGATATATGTCTAACTCGAATTTGTTTGTAGTTGGTTGTTTTGAATCTTGAATGCGAGTGTCCATTTCTTCTTTAAAACTCTCGCCTTCTCTTCCAACTCCAAACAGATTCCTATCTGTTTTTTCTCTCTTCTCTGAAATTGGAAAATGGAATTTAATCCATATAGCGAGTCTGCTAACTTTGTTGACTTACTTACCAGTCAACAAAATGTTGTCTTCCGGAACGGTTCAGATGGTGTTTCACTATCTGAATCGTAAGCTCCCTTATTAGGCAGTCAAGACATCGGAGAAGAACGTGGTGCAAACACTGAAGCCATTCGTAAAGAAAGGAGAACGTGGACCCCAACCGACGATGTAGTGCTCATCAGCTCGTGGCTGAACATGAGCAAAGACCCTATAGTTGGGAATGAGCAAAGGTCTATTGCATTCTGGAAAAAAATTGCTGGGTATTACAATGCTAGTCCTAAGCTTGCTGGGTGTGAGAAGAGAGAGGCAGCTCACTGTAAGAATCGCTGGCACAAGATCAATGACATAGTTTGCAAGTTTTTTGGAGCATATGAAGCTGCAAACATAGAGAAAACCAGTGGGCAAAATGAGAATGATCTCCTCAAACTAGCCCACGAGATCTTCTTCACAAACCATAACAAAAAATTCACCCTTGAGCATGCTTGGAAAGAATTGCGTAATGACCAGAAGTGGAGTGAGCTGTCTGCGTCTAAAAATGATTCCAAAAAGAGGAAGTGTGAGGACAGTGAACATTCAGCAAGCTCTCCAGTTGATACAGCTGTAGATGATGAAGGAACTACTCGTCCCACGGGTGTTAAGGCTGCAAAAGCCCGTGGTAAGAAAACGATGGTGGAGGGGAAGGATCTGGACGCGTTTGAGACTATGTGGAGCATCAAGCAGCAGGATTTGGCGATCAAAGAAAGGCTGTCGAAGATGAAGCTTCTTGACAGTCTCACTGCAAAACAAGAACCCCTTGTTGATTATGAAGAAGCTCTGAAGAAGAAGCTCATTATTGAGTTGATGTCTAATTAGATGAAGTCTATTAAGTCTCTATTTTAAACTCTGGTTAAGTTTCCTGGTTGTTGTATGTCTCTGTTTTTAATCTCTGGTTATGTTTTATTTCATCGGCTTGTTTCTTATGTTTCATCGACTTGTTTCTTATGTTTCAATGTCCTGGTTAGTGATGATATAAAATGGTTTATGTTCTTGTTTTAATCTCTGGTTGTTTCATCGACTTGTTTCTAGTATAAGATATATATGTTTTATGTTCTTGTTTTGTATATAAATTGTTCCTGGTTGTTTTATGGACTTGTTGAATGATCGTTTTTGCTAATGTTGGTGTTGTTATTCTTCAGGATGGATGCTTTTGGTGGTGAATAGAAGCGTACTGTCTTCAAGATCATGGAGCATTGTGAAGTGTGGAAGAGTCACGGACTTGTGTAGTGTGGAAGAGTCACGGACTTGAAGAATCACCGACAAGTTGTTTGTTTCTGTGCTTGTGTAGTCTAGTCTTTGATACTCAGTTTCACGGACTTGTGTAGGCTAGCACATGTATTCACTTTTCTATGCTTGTGTAGTCTAGTCTTGTCTACTCTTTTGTTTTCTTGTGTAGTCACGGATTATGGAGATATGTATTCTCCTTCATGTTCTCTATAAAACAACTTCTTGTTCTCTTTTTATAACCATACAAGCAATTTCATGTTCTCTCTATAATTTAATCAAAGCAATTTCATGTTCTCTCTATAAAACAACTTCTTGTTCTTTCCGTCTCTTTATCACACCAAAAACAATTACGACCAAACTTGTTCTTGTTCTTTCTGTCTCTTTATTACACAAAAAAAAAATCTATTCACAAATATAACACTTGTTCTTTCCTTCTCTTTATTACAAAATCTATTCACAAAACAATTTTTATATGGCATCTTCTTCTCAAACCCCTTTAGATGAATCATTTGATGATGCATTTGATCAAATCTTTGATCAACATTTTGATCAAGCCTTTGAGAATTTTACCATTTGTGATCAAGAACGAAGGAAAAAAAGAAAAAAAAAACAAGCTTATATCGAAAGAAATCATGAAGAAGGCAATGTGCGTTTATGGAATGATTATTTCAGTGAAACTCCAACGTATCCTGAAAATTATTTCCGACGACGTTTTAGAATGAACAAGCTATTGTTCATGCACATTGTGGATCGACTCTCTAACGAAGTTGACTTCTTTCGCCAAAAGAAAGATGGTCTTGGAAGGCTTGGTCTCTCAACACTCCAAAAGTGTACAACAGTCATTCGTGTCTTGGCATATGATAGTGCGGCTGATACGGTCGATGAATACCTCCGACTCGGTGAAACGACAACTCGGTCTTGTTTAGAGAATTTTGTGGAAGGAATAATTTATTTGTTTGGCGATGAGTACCTAAGAAGACCAACCGCGGCTGATCTTCAACGTCTACTTGATATTAGAGAGCATCGTGGATTTCTCGGGATAATAGGAAGCATCGATTGTATGCATTGGGAGTGGAGGAATTGTCCCACCGCTTGGAAAGGGCAATATGCTCGTGGTTCGGGTAAACAAACAATCGTTTTAGAGGCGGTTTCTTCATATGATATTTGGATATGACATTGGGACCTCCATGTACCTTAAATGATATCAATGTTCTTGATCGCTCACCTGTTTTTGATGACATAATAAACGGTCAAGCTCCTCAAGTCACTTACTCCGTCAATGGAATACAATATCATTTGGCTTACTATCTCATCGAAGGTATTTATCCGAAATGGACAACTTTTATCCAATCTATTCCAATACCACAAGACCCGCAAGCAGTTTTATTTGCTCAACGTCAAGAAGCTATCTGAAAAGATGTGGAGCGTGCTTTCGGAGTCTTGCAAGCTCGCTTTGCCATTGTTAAAAATCCAGCACTTTTTTGGGATAAAGTCAAAATTGGGAAGATTATGAGAGCATGTATCATACTCCATAATATGATAGTAGAAGACGAACGAGATGGATATACTCATTTTGATGTTTCAGAGTTCCAACATGGGGAAGATACCGGAAGTTCACATGTCGATCTCACGTATTCTACATATATCCATTCAAATATCGCTAATATGATGGGTGTTCGAACTAGAATTCATGATAGACAAATGCATTAACAACTAAAAGCTGATTTGGTTGAACATATATGGCGTAAATTTGGACGTGATGAAGACAACAACTGAGCTTGGATGCTTCTTTCAAATTATTTTCGTTTATTTTATTTTTCTTTGTTTTATGTTTTTATTTAAAAATCTATGTTTAAAATATTTTCTTTTATTATGTTTTATTTAATAAATAAATTTTATATTTAATAAAAATAATATTTTAATTTTTTTTTAAGAACTTCAAAATAAGAACCTCCCATTGAACCACGAAAATGTTCGGGGTTCTTAATTACCGTTAGCTCTTAAATTACTTTTACATCTTAAAATAATTAAAAAAAGAATAAACACTTCTAATTGGGTTGTTGGGTTAACAGTGCTATCACATCACCCTTATAACTTCTCATTATAAGTAAACTTAGTACCATTAAATTACTAATTTTAATATCACTGTTACTATTACAAAATAGATTATATAATGTTGGATAGAAACTTATCAAGTTTGGCGTACCTACAAGGTCAGTGCCCTTTTCATGCTTATAATATATACGGTCCCTAATATATACTAAACACCTTTCCATCTTTGAGATTCATATGCTTATAATATACTAAACACATACACGTTCGTTATATAATTACTCACTAGTTATCAAAACTATGGTAAGACATGATATATATATTTTGGACCCATAAAAGGAGAACAGGCTAATTTTCTCAAAATAGCTAATGCGTCCTTTAAGCAGACGCTGGTGGGTTCTGTCAACCAATCATAATTGTCCACGTGTCTTGATTAAACAATAAAGTACCATAATGGCATCACGTGAGACGCACATGGTCCATTCCCATGCATGCCTTTCTACCTCCCGCCGCGTCGTCTTCGTCGCTACCAAACCAAGGGCTCAAAAAGGTTTTTGTATGCAAGTCATTTATTTTAAGTATAATTAGATTTTGACCAGCCGCTTTCAAAGCGCAGATTTATTTTCCTTTTTTATTTAATTGACAAATATTTAGCGTCATATTTCATATATTTGTGTTTTATTTTATAAAAGACTTAAACTTTTTATCTTTCTTTATCGTGTTTCATTTTAAATGACTATTTATGTTTAAAAAATTAAACTGTATTTCTTTAATGAATTAAGTTGGTATAACTCTGATAAATTAATTTTATTATGTGGCTAATATTTTTAATAAAAATAATTATATACTTTTAATAAAGATTTATACTTTTCAATGAAAAAATTAATTTTTTTTATTAATGCTTAAATTATATTAAGAAAAGAAAAAAAAATAATTAAGAATGGTTGAAAAAAAAATTATTTGAACTTAGACTCAATGGTCCAAAGAAAAAAAAATGTGAGAATTGGATCTGATTTCTTAGTCGGCCCAAATGGCCCAAGAGAGATCTGATGTGGACAGTGGGCTTGATCCAAAAAATGGCCCAATATAGATGTGTTATTAATATTATTTGATTGCCCTTAATGAAACATGCAATGTTAGTAAAGAAAATGGTAGGCTAAGGTAAAAAGAACAATATGATTCTGCTTTAATAGTATAGATATAAAAGAATACTTTAAAGAATGTTCTCACTCTTATTGTCCAAGCTGGATTATAGTGAGGTTGATTATATTTTACGTACCTTATATTAGAAAGTTGAATCTTTTCAGTCCTTTTTCGGTTCCGTTTTTTTTGCCAAGGGCTAATACTAGCTTTAGCCTTTTTGAAACTCGCTTAGATTCAGCCAGTCAACCAAATTCTGTATTCCAACAAAAGAAAAAATGTAAGGGAATAACTAGCTTTTTACAATCAAATACTTCGTTTATTTCAAAATGTAGCATCGTCCATATAATTTTATCCTTGGGTCTCAAAATGTGAATATCGCTCTGGGTTCGATTCCTCTTGGCCATCCGGAGCACCTTAAATGGTAAGAAAACGCAGATCCTGCGGGTCTCGTAGTAATTAGTCTTTGGCCTAGAAAGCTTTTGGGATCACATTACGGTTATAAAAAAAAATACTTTATTTATTTCAAAACGTAGCATCGTCCAAATAATTTTATTTCATTTAAAATTTTGATTAAAGGAAAACCATTTCTTTCGTATTTTAAAATAAGAACACAAAAATATCAATAGATAGAAATGTGCATTAAAATTATAAATGAAAATAGCAAATGTAAAATTTAAACATAATCGGATAATCCAAATCAAAAAAAATAAAATTATAGATATTTAAGCGTTGTTTAAAATTTATATTTTCAAAAGAGGTGAATCTAAGTTGAAAAAGGAATTAAAAAAAGGAAATATATTCAAAAATAACAAATTCAGCTTAATGAAAATCAAACACAAGCCTAATTAGAAAAGGATTCGAGAGATCTTTGAAAAAGGAAAAAAGAAAACATACATATCATATCACAAACGGGATTATAATTAAATAAAGTGGTAAGTAAAATCCTTAAGCTGCAAGGATTAGGTTCCGTAAAAGGTGTTATAAAAAGAGAGTTAGGGTCTTGTTTTTTGTTACTCACATACTCATCATCAAAGTTCTCTGATAATTCTATTAATAATGGCGACAACAACAAGAATGTTTTGTTTCGTGCTCGTGATGGTTCTAATGGGATGTTGTTGCTCGGCAAAAATCTACAAAGCGGGTGTGACAGCATTTACCTCTCTACTCTCCTATCTTTTACTATCTTTACCTTCCAATAAGTTACCTAATTAACTAAGTGAGTCACGGGTTGCATCCCGGTTACAGGTCGCTTGTTGACCGTTAGGAATCTTTCCTTTATATGTACTACATTGGCATTTAGCTAAAAGTAATGAATCAGTATTATCTTATCTTCCTCCTTTCTCTCTCTTTCGTAAGCATACGCCATTGTTGCCATTATTGCTCAGATCATTGCACTTAGAGGTGACATTTTTAAAGCTTAGATCACCTTTCAGTCCTAGATTTCATTTCTCTTTAAATCTACGGAAGGTTTACAGAGAGATTTATCTCACATACTCTTTTACTGTCTCATTTTGGTATCAGAGCCATCTCGAACCTCAGGGATCTAGCTATGGTGGAAACACGTAACCAAGAGAAGACGATGCTCGAGCTGGTCGAGGAGATCCGCGCAGGTCAAGAAAACCAGACAAACGAGTTCCGTCAACGTATTAACTCACTCGACGAACGCTACAACAAACTTGAAAGACTCGTCTTTGAACACGTTTCTCAAATCCAGGCGCAAGGGAAACAACAGTTCAACGACACTGGTGGGTCTCTGATGATGGATCCGACCTCAGCGGAGTCAACCCGACCCCTAGATCCCCCAAATCTCCAGCGATTCCGTCAGTACACACCCGACGACCGTTCAACCCCACCTCAGAATACTCTCTCCAACAGGCTGGCAAAGCTGACCTTCCCAGCCTTTGATGGTACGGAGTTTCGTGACTGGATCTGTCGTTGCGAGCAGTTCTTCGACTCCTTGAAACTTCTGTGGCAGACGGACCCTCACCTTTCCAAACTGATCATGGAATTGAAGACCAACAAGCTGTCTCATCCTCAATACACATATGCTAACGATGAATTGAGAAGAAAAGGAAAGCTAGTAGTTGGCAACAACGTGGAGATCAAAACTCACATTTTCAAGTGGTTACACGACTCTGCAGTGGGAGGACACTCAGGTAGAGATGCTACACTCCACAGAATCAAATCGCTCTTCTTTTGGCCGAAAATGTCTCTGGAAGTTCAGAATTATGTGAGGAATTGCAGCGTGTGTCAGAAAAACAAATATGAGAATGTGGCAAAGCCTGGTTTGTTGCATCCGCTACCAGTTCCGCAAGGTGTTTGGGAATCAATCAGCATGGACTTCATTGAAGGACTCCCTCCATCTTCTGGGAAGCATTGCATTCTCGTGGTCATCGACAAGCTCAGTAAGAATGCACACTTCATTGCTTTATCTCACCCCTACACTGCTATTGAAGTTGCGCAAGCCTACTTAGACAACATCTTCAAGCTACAAGGCCTTCCAAAGGACATTGTCAGTGACAGAGACCCCACTTTCTTAAGTGAGGTATGGAAGGAATTATTCAGAGTCCACGGTGTAGACTTGCGATACTCTACTGCCTATCACCCTCAAACTGACGGGCAGACTGAGGTCACAAACAAGACACTGGAGACTTACCTGCGATGCATGACTGCTGAAGCACCGAAGACTTGAAGCAAGTGGCTCGCCCTAGCAGAATGGTGGTACAATACAACCTATCACTCTGCTATCAAGAGCACACCTTTTGAGATTGTTTACGGTCAACCTCCTCCTCTACACCTTCCTTACCTACCTGGTGAAAGCTCTTCTACACTGGTTGACCGAATCTTACGCAAGAGGGAAGAGGTAATCTCAATGCTCAAGTTTCACTTACTGCGCGCTCAAAACAGGAACAGGCAAGCCGCTGATTCACACAGATCACAGAGGGTGTTTGTGGTTGGCAACTACGTGTACCTCAAGCTCCAACCCTACCGACAGAACACACTCAAGAACAGGAAAATCCCGCATAAGTTGTCTCCACGCTACTACAGCCCCTTTAAGGTCACCGACACAGTAGGCTATGCAGCTTATCGCTTGGAACTTCCCCCTGAGGCCGCAGTACACAATGTGTTTCATGTGAGCCAGCTAAAGCTTTGTCCAAACCCTCCTACTTCATCTCCAACGGTGCCACAGTTTTGGTCTGATTTGGGAACTTCCAAGGAACCTGAGATGATTTTGGAAACAAAGATGGCAAAACGTCGCAACTTAGCTGTCACTAAAGTCTTGATCCAGTGGAAAAGGAAACGTCCTGAAGACGCAACATGGGAGTTCTACAAGGACTTCATTGCCCAGTATCCTCATTTCCATCCTTGAGGACAAGGATGATCTCAAGCAGAGGGTACTGTGACAGCATTTACCTCTCTACTCTCCTATCTTTTACTATCTTTACTTTCCAATAAGTTACCTAGTTAACTAAGTGAGTCACGGGTTGCATCCCGGTTACAGGTCGCTTGTTGACCGTTAGGAATCTTTCCTTTATATGTACTACATTGGCATTTAGCTAAAAGTAATGAATCAGTATTATCTTATCTTCCTCCTTTCTCTCTCTTTCGTAAGCATATGCCATTGTTGCCGTTATTGCTCAGATCATTGCACTTAGAAGTGACATTTCTAAAGCTTAGATCACCTTTCAGTCCTTGATTTCATTTCTCTTTAAATCTACGGAAGGTTTACAGAGAGATTTATCTCACATACTCTTTTACTGTCTCAGTGGGAGAGTCGAAGGGATGGAGGGCGAAGCACGGTAGCTATCATGAATGGGCTAAGCGTAAGGAATTCCAAGTGGGGGATTCTCTGATGTTTGAATACGATGGCAACGTCAACGACGTCACTCAAGTTTCCAGTCGTTTGGAATACCAATTCTGCAACTCCCTTTCTCCCAAAGCTGTCTACAACACAGGGCACGATGTCGTGACTCTCACGGAACCAGGTTATCACTTCTTCATCACCTCAAATCATTCTCAATGCGTAGTCGGACAGAAACTCGTCGTTTTTGTCGCCCATGACCATCCGATTCCTCCACCACCACCACCGAGAAAGATCCTTCCTTTCGGAAAAGATTTCAAGGTCGGTGACTCCAACGAATGGAGGAGGGTTCCTGAAGAGAGTGACTTCTATTCCAAGTGGAGTGAGGAGAAACAGTTTCATGTGGGAGACAATCTTCTTTTCTACTACAACGACCAAGTCGATGACCTCCTAGAAATCAACAGTGATCTTGAGTTCAAATCTTGCGACACTACTTCTCCTGTTGCCGTGCACAATGCTGGACAAAATCTCATAAGGCTAACGAAACCAGGAATCCGCTATTTTATTACCTCAAAGATTGGTCATTACGAGGCTGGGCTTAAGCTTCGAGTCGTGGTGCGACCACTATCCAAAAGTGTTCCTAAGAAGATGCAGTTGTCACCTTGCGACCGTCTCATCAAGTGGCTACACGATTCCTTCACACCCCACCCCCATCACTAAGATTTCGTTTCTTTTTTTGTGGGGCCGTCACGTGTCAGTGGAGCCTGTGAACAGTATATGAAACCAACAAATGTCGGTCCTTATTTGGTTATTTTTGTTACCGAATTTAGCTTAATTGTGGGGTCCATCACTATATTTTCTTTGTAAAAACCTTTTAAAAACTTGGGATAAAGATAGTCTTATTCTTATCATTATGGAGAGACTTGATTCAATAAAAATATTCTTCCTTGATACTAACTGTGAAACTCGAGGTGTAAGAGCATGATATTAACCCCGGTCTCTTAGCCGAGGTTCTTAACTCATGATATTACATTTTTAATTTTTTTTTACACTTTTCGACTAAGAGACGACTCTTATATCACTTATTTAAGCTTTTGTTAGTTAAAATCTAAGAAAAGCTAAGAACCGTCTCTTAGCTGAAGGTATAAGAACCCCAGTTAAGAGACAGAGGTTAATCATGGTCTAAGGTGTGGTGCGACTCCATTAATCTATTTTAATATTTACTATATTACTAATAGTTTAATATAATATTTTGCGAGAACTTGAAGTGGCGTATTTGTTAAGGACACACATCTAACACACACCATTAATAGTCATCTTACAATACTAAAAGGAGAATATGGTGAGCGGAGAGAGTGTCCACATCAGCATGGAAATTCCAACCAATGAGAGAGCATCATTTTCATTGGGTCATATCCAACTAATAATTATACATTCTTTATTCTATATTTCCGACCCTATAATTAAAATTAAGCCCAAAAAAACTCAGCTATAAGATTGCCAAATCGACCTTTCTCCTCACTCCCCTTGATCGCCGGTTACTACCGTCCACAGTTGTTACACACATTCTTACTGCGAAAATCAATTACTTCCCCAAAGCATTGAATCCTCAACATAATCCAATCGTTGTTCTTCTTCCCCTCCCTCTTCTATATAACCTTATGAATCCATTATCCATTCAAGCCCCACTTCTCCGCTTTTCAACACAAACGGATCATAACAATGGCTTTTAATCAACCGGAAGGCAAATCCTCCCTCCCCTAACGTGTGACTTCTCCTTTAGATCTATATTACTTTTAGTAACAGCAAGGTAAGTAGGGTTAGTGTTTTCTTCCCGTCCTTTAGTTGTCTGAGAGTCTAATTTGGGATTTGATTCTGAAGTTAATAGACGGATGGAGCGGTAGAAAGGGTTAAGGCGGCGGAGTCAAGACGTGTACCAAAATTATAGCAGGTTGTGCACATGACGAGAAGAGCGAAGACCGGTTCGGAGGGGATTCTGACTTTTTGACGTCTGTGGCAATCATAGTGTTTAGAATGTTTAGCTAACAAAAAATAGAATTTTTATTTCAGGTACTTGCCCCCAGAAACTTATCGGCCAAGCAAAAAACGTATGATTATCGAAGGTTTGCGACTGGTCAGTGATGTCTTAATCAGATTGTGTTGAAAAGTTTTGTGGTTCTAAATTGTGTTCAAACTTCAGGTTAACTAATGTTCCGTTGGCGTTTTGTCTTACCAAATTTTATTAAGAGAATGACTGCAAATTGGTAAACTTCTTACTTTCCTTATTACTGATCCATATAGAACCCGTTTGACCATTCGGCTTACTGCTTTGTTGATGTGAATACTTAAGGTTGGCCAATTCAGTTGTTGTGAGTATTTTTATATTTGAGAACTTTAGGACTGTTTGTTTTATGTATTCGAGTATCTAAAACTCATGTATATATATATTTCGTGTGTTTCATACCTGTTTAAACGTTTCTTCACTATCTGTGATGTAACTTTCATGTCTCCATCAAATATAGACAAAAAGTATATTGATTCTTAGGATAAAAAGTATTTGTCTTCAGTGCTCTACTTATCAGTGTCTTACTGGTGGCCTTCATGTTTGCTTGGTTTAGTTGTGTAAACGCAAACACGAACCTGTATTGTGATTGTATTGAGATTGGTGATGATTTTGCAGGCTCCAATTTTGAGCACAAGGAGTATTCAAGGAGTAAACTCTCATGTGGTTCGAGACATTACATCAAAGCCTCCTTCAACAATCGAATGGGAATAAAAGATTTTGATCAGTCAAGGTATTGTTTTGCTATATCCATGTTGTATTTTGGAGATTCATTATGGTCTTGAGCTGTGTTTAATGATTCACTATATGTTAATTTTTTTGGATCAGAAAGAATTAGCTCAAAGGTTTGAGAGAGTTAAGTCTCTGGATCTGCATCCTACAGAACCATGGTAATTTTAAGCATTTGATTGTTCTCTCATGGCTTAGTTGTAGTGATTGGAAGAAAAACTTTGACCATTTGGTATTTGTAATTTTGTGAAGTAGTTTCTATACTTTTACCTTTATTTTCTGCTAAGCATGAGCTGATATCACATGAGGGTGAATAATTTTTTTTTTTATTCTGTTTTCACATGCACAGGGTAACCAAACGTGCAACTGAAATATTATTTTCTTTATGTATTCTATGAGGTTTCACAGACTTCTCATAGATTTTTAGGATGCTTTTATGATTCATAGACCTTATTCTAATCTGGATATTGTTTGATAATCCTCAGGTGATTGCAAAGTCTTTCGAGGTGACCGAGTTACCAAGTATCTCATCTTTCTTTCTTCTGCTTTAGTAAAAATGTTATAGTTTTATTTCTTTTTTTCGCTGTATGTTTTATTTTTTCATTGATATCACCCAAATAGAGTTTAACATACAGAAGTAATGGCCACATTTTCAAATTTTGTAGGATTCTGATAAATAGTAAATTTCTTATGATCATAGCTTTTGTTTTTTGTGACTGAGACTTCTTTTGTCTGAACCTACGACATGAAAGTGGCTTCGAGAACAAAATACACCAGTCAAATACTCATAAACAAAAGAAAACAGAGCAAGTGGATATTTGTTGCTACCGTATAGGAGATCTCCCAATCCCAACTACATACCGTAAAAGAACCATCCCCAAAAATCTAAGATGAAAACATGATCTACCCATCAGTGGTTCTAACAGGTTGGGGAAGAACTGTATTGAGATTTACCTAAAGTGTTTTTCGTTACAAGATGATTTAAGATAATCTAATATTCTTAAGAATTATAGGTTCATATAAATCTATATCACTTCCTTTTTTTTATCCTCTCATATCATTTAAGTTTCTACCATTTAGAAGAAATAAGTGAGGAGAAAATTTAGATACACTCTAATCCCTACAATGAATAATTCTTTTTATAGGCTTCATCAAAGTTTTTTAGAAAAATAGGTATTTCTTCAGTTTAAATATGGTTTGCAATAATGTAATCCATTATTTTTACATACATAGTGTCAGTTGAAATGTTGTATTGAAAATTCAACTTCATTTTGTTTAAGCATTACAATAATAATAGTAATATTTTATATAATAATCAGTGTGTAGCATAGACCAGTTTCTAATAGTACTTAAAAGAACACACGGATACGAAAAAGTAGAGAAACATAACGATGAGTCGTAAGAAGAAAGGTAGATATTTCTAATGACTCACCAACCTGCTCTAAGAAAAAGATTGTATCAGTGTTAAACGTACGTACTCAGTATATCGTTGCAGAAAGTTTCCTTCCCGTTTTAAGCATTTCCAACTTTACTTTATCTTATATTTTGAAATAAAATTTAGAGTAAAATGCTATAATTTCACTCTATTTTCCACTCTATAATAGTGTAAAAGATGATTTTGTTCTATAACTAGATCAATCCATTTTTTTATTGTTCATCATAAAGTACTTTTAAAATAGAGTCCAAATATATTATAAAATACTCTATTTAAAAAAGTAGAATGACCATTGAATATACGCATATTTCATTGAGGCCGCATACTAGGTTCATTTCTTTTGTTTATACTAATATTGTGATATTATATCATACGTACTCTAAAAATATTTTGGATACCGATATACCTTCAATAATGTACTCGGGGTAAACACTTCGTTGTGAAGTAAATTAGGATTTTCATGGTTTTCTGCATATTTGTAGTGATACCTTTATCTTTTTCACCTTCTTTCTTTACTTTGTGTAAAGATCAACTTTGAGATATATCGCCCCAGATCATTTGATTTGTTTTGATAATTTTTTAGAAGTTTTTACAAAAGTTAGATAGTATTAACTTGATTCTTGTTTTTTAAGACTAAATTTTGTATTCATTTGTTTCTACTAATTAAAAAACCTAAAGAAACAATGAATGTTTGATTACAAGTTTACACTCCCGCATACAAACAAAACTGAAAGGCCATGTTAACTTCTACATAATACCAAATACAATATGATTTCCATATGCATCATTGTAATGTATCTAACATACATTTATGAAATAACTTAAAATAGAATGTGCTTATGTTGAGATATATTATAGTAAATAGCAAAAAAGACATAAGAATACTGATTCAAGATTTAAAGATTTAATTGAGTGAATTTGATTAATAATAAAAACTATTATCATTCAAATATTTATCAAAAATATAGTAAAATATTTCTGAAATACAATACATTTACAACAAATATTAATATATTTATCTGAAATGAAGTTTATTTAACTACTTTAAAAAGGAATAATTTAAAAGATAAAATCAAATGTATATAAATAATAAATGCATCCAAATACAAAATATAGTAAAATTCATCGATTTAAAGAATGAAAATGAAAAATATTAAAATATTGTCAACTTTTTTGTTTTACATATTTTATGAAATTTTTAGTGTAAAATAATCTAAACCATTTTTAAAAATAAAAAATAATAAGATAATCAGTAGCGAAAAAAATATCTAGTGGTGATAGGCAAAGAACTAATAGCACGAGTCACATCACCATTAACTAACTTTTCATTATAATTAAATAAACTTAGTACCATTAAATTACTAATTTTAATATCACTGTTACTATTACAAAATAGATTATATAATGTTGGATAGAAACTTATCAAGTTTGGCGTACCTACAAGGTCAGTGCCCTTTTCATCTTCGAGATTCATATGCTTATAATATAACCTAAACACCTTTTCATCTTTGAGATTCATATGCTTATAATATAAATATACTAAACACATACACGTTCGTTATATACTAAACACATACACGTGCCGTTGGGGTGCATCTGTCTTGTGTTTTTGGTAGGTATGGGCTTTGATTCTTCTAGCCGGTCTGTGGTCTGTGTTGGGTTGGGTTTCAGAAGCTTCAGGATCCGTAGCTTCTAGGTTTGAGGGCGCATATCTTTTGGTTTGCAGCAACTGTCTCCTCGTCTCCGGCCACGACCCTTTCCAGCTCGCTTTGGTATTTGCATGATCCGCTGCTTAGCTGGTTGCTAATCTAGCTTTCCCGGTACAGTTTCTTGTCAATGTCGTTTTTGTTGTGTTGTAGTTTAATTTACGCATTCCGCTATTCTTTATCTTTGTAATCGCTGTCAAAAAGTAAAAATTTGGTATAAAATTTTAACATTTTATCAAAAAAAAAAAAAAAAACTCACCATTTATCAAAACTGACATGATCTATATTTTGGACCCATGAAAGGAGAACAGGCTAATTTTCTCAAAAGAGCTAATGCGTCCTTTGTTCAAAAAAAAAAAAAAACTAATGCGTCCTTATTCTTTAAGCAGACGCTGGTGGGTCCTGTCAATCAATCCTAATTGTCCACGTGTCTTGATTAAACAATAAAGTACCATAATGGCATCCGTGAGACGCACATGGTCCATTCCCATGCATGCCTTTCTACCTCGCGCCGGGTCGTCCCCGTCGCTACCAAACCAAGGGCACAAAAAGTTTTGTATGCAAGTCCCCTTTTTTTTAAACGTTCTAATGGTTGTACATTTTGGGTTAAAATCTTGTAGTACTTTTTTGGGCCTAGCGTTACAATGTGAAATTCGCATTACCACATGAACCAGTCATTTTCCCCATACCATCTGTCAGAATTTATCTAATTAGACTTTGTTTTCTTGTGATAAAAACATTCCTAAAAGGCTAAAACCAATCATATTATTAAAAATTATGAAATATATGTGAACGTAAAAATACAAAACTAAGAACCATAAGACATTTTAACAAAAAAAAAAAAAGAACCATAAGACATAAATAGAGGTAATGAGAAAAACAAATAATATAGAGACTTTTACTAAAAAAAAAAAGAAAGACAGAAATTTCAAAAATATATATAGTATACTATAAAGAGAGAAGTGTTTATTTATTTATTTGAGGACCGAGTACACAAGTAAAATAACGAATTGAGATAAGCTTCTGATATGGTTTATCGGTCATGCATGATTGTAAGTTCGATGTAGATCAAGGAACCTTCACAATCTATTTAGGCAAGCGTATCTACTCGTCTGGCTAAGATAGCTAAAACTTGAAAAATATAAACCGCCTGCCATTTTGCGCAACCACCACACACGATTTCACCGTTTTGAAAATATTAACTGCAGCCTGCAGGCCATTAATTCCACAGATCGATTTCAAATATTGACGAGACGAAGATAATCAAGGCCTCAAGGGCCGTAGTTGCTTCGTGCTTTTTTGTGATCTAAATCCAAGCACTTATGCAATTATGTAGATATATTCAAATTGGGCCATAAAATCTCTAAGAGGGCTTCTGTAATTTTTATAAAAACCAATCGGTCGAACAAGGAGATAAATTCAGACAAATGAAAACCATTAGTTATCTAGTTTATCAGTTTCAAATTGTAAGATATTTCTTTAAGAAAATTATGTTCAAATATATAAGATGTTTTCATATTTATAGATAAATTTTGATTTTTTTAAAAACTGTATAACCAATTATATTTTATCGTCTTTTTTTAGTTGATTGAGTATTTTTTAATTTATAGTTTAACGATACAAAATTAATTTTATTAATATGTGTATTTTTTTCTAAAATATCTTATATCTAAGAGCTGAGGGATTCTTCTTCTCTAAATGACATAAGTTATTTCATTTTCAATATTCTAAATTTAATTATTGTAGGATAAAACAAAAAGTACAGTTCCATATAATAAATACAAAATATTTATCCTAAATTTAAAATTTAGCATTTTATTGTTCATACCATGGTGTTTACTGATAAATTTTTAGGTGAATGTTACAGATATTCAAAATGTATTTTTTTGCGAAAAATGTATATATCATTATTTGGTAATAAAAGATGGATCACAAGAAACTTGAAATCTCTTTTTGCTAGAGACCAGTTTTCCTAAGGGCATCCTTAAGAGTCCAAAATTGAAATGTTATATATTTTTTAAAACTACATATATCTCCAAACAAAAGTAAGGAGATTGGATTTCTGATCAAATAAGTAAAATATCTACAAAGATTCGCCGTGCGCGAATAGAATCCCTAATTACTATATTTACATGGAAATCATGTTTTCATCAGTTTTTGTTCGTGGCTCATGCATGTGTTGCATTTCGTTGACTTCTAAACCATATCCAAAAGTAACTGAAATACATTAATCAATGCTCACTCTCTTGCGGCGGAAGCGTTTTCTGGGAAGGAATCGCCAGCGAGGGGCTGGCTGCAGTAGTGACTCGCTCGCAGCGAGGACACATGGTGAGGCTCGAGGCGGAGGTCACCGTGGGAGGTCCCACGTTCATGGCCCTAAGCTCTTCTACTTCTCTATGGAGCCTATGGTTTTGCTCAGTTAGCGAACCAAACCACCTTTTAAGATACTCGCATTCCATCTCAGTTTGCTTCAGTTTGCTCCTAAACCAAAATAAATTCAAAACAGCACAGTACGAGTTCATTATTTTATCGATGTAAAAGAAAATAGACACAAAGATGCTTTACAGTCTATACAAGTTGTTAACTTATGATCAAATGCGTGTCGGCTATGCAAATAAATATATTAAAAGTATATAAAATTATGGAAAACGCATGAACGGCCAAATGAATTATGAGTCAAAGGGCATTGATGAGAAAGTCAGTACACGAGGCAAAGAACGAAAACACATGATTTTTTTTTTCGAGTTATTCTTGGGTTCACCCCCTAGGGTGAACCTTTAGGTTCACCAACCAATAGAAAATTATCATTTTAAATCTAGTATCTTTTAATTAAGGAAACCAAATAACTTGGCAAATTATATTATTTTTTCAAAATAAAATTTAAAAATATATAAAAATAATATATAAAAAACGAATTCAAAAAAAAAAAAATGTTGTCAACAAAACACTAAACCCTAAACTCTAATACTAAACCCTAAACTCAAATCCTAAACCCTAAATCCTTGGGTAAACCCTAAATCTTTGGGTAAACCCCTAAACCCTTGGAAAAACACTAAACATGTTGTCAACAAAACACTAAACCCTAAACTCTAATCCTAAACCCTAAACCCTTGGGAAAACCTTAAACCCTTGGGTAAACCCTAAACCCTTGGGTAAACCCTAAACCCTTAGGTAAACCCTAAACCCTTGGAAAAACACTAAACATTTGGATAAATTCTAAATTATAAATCTTAAACACTAAACTCTAAATCTTAAAAATAAATATTTTTTTTAAATAATTTTTTTTAAGAACTATTGTTATTTTTATTTATTTAATTTTTTATTTTTTATTTTAAAAGCATAATATAATTTGGCAAGTTATTTTGTTTCCTTAATTAAAAGATACTAGATCTAAAATGACAACTTTCTATTGGTTGGTGAACCTAAAGGTTCACCCTAGAAAAAGTCTTTTTTTTCCATCAGGTTTATATTATTAAAAATAAATGTGCCACGCCCAGATACAACAGAAACACCAAAGGCCCAAACATAAACGGGCTACAACATACGGCCGAAGCCCCAAACAACTTAGACGGCCTCTCGGCCCAACCTTACAAACCCGGACGATCAAGGCCCATGAGAGAAACAAGGAAGCAGAGGAAGAGACACGTCGGATGATCTACACCATTCAGACCGGCATGCGTTTCTCCGCCTCAACTTGCCCTTCATCGACTCCGGAAGACACCGGAAGAGATCGCCGGACCGCTCGTTTCGCCGGAGCTCAGATACCCGCAGAGCCTCTGCCGAAACCACCTATTTTCCTTGCTTTTACATCATGTCGGAGGTCTTTCTCAAACCATCAAGATCTCCCCCGCCACAACCAAACTTCCAACCACTAGAGAAGACATCGTTCTACCCGCACTGTCAACACGCGGAAGAGATCAATCGAAACACGAGATCATCTCCGCCTTTGAACCGCTTAAAACCCTAGACGCGCGCATCGAGAACCACCTAATTGTTGAGTTGACCGACTTCACCTCGGCGGAGAGCTTCATCATCAAAACGAGAACTCCTCCGCCCTGACCCAGAACCACCTAGACAGTCACCACTTCTAGCTTCGCACTAAACGAACAATAGTAACCTTGACCCAAAAGCTTCGGGTTTCTCATCGGCAGCGCGGATCTATGAAAGCATCCGCACTCCGTCACCAAACCGGCGAAAGCAAATCTAAGGAAGACTCCCTTCCCGGGAACTTGAACCGGCGTCGGCGGAGCTGAAGGAACCTCCACCCCCCCCCCCCCCCCGAGGAAAAGCCGGCGACGACGGTGGTAGCCTCCATCTCCCGGAACCACAACTCGAACATGCAATCCGATCTTCTCACGCCACGGCCTCCACGCGAGCGCGTCGTCCCTCCAAGCGAGGAAACCACCTTGCCTTCAAGTCTCTCGAGCATACTCCGCACCAAGCTCACAACCGGAAGACGAGACTCGAAACAAGACGTCTTGAGGCTCCTCCGGCAAGACACCAAGCGGAAGAAACACTCACGCCGTCGCTCCACTCTGCCGAAACTTCACCGCCGAGCAGACTCGAAAGTGAAGAGCAGATACCGAGCAGAGGAGCCTACCCACACAGCCACGCGCCACCAAATCATCGAGAACTGGCACAGATCTACAAAATGGAAAACGAGATCTGGACGGTTCACGAACCGTAAAAACCGGCGAATCGCACTGAGCCTCACTCGCTGCCCTCGCCAGGACTCCAGAGACAAACGACCACCGCATGCGGTAGACCCTCATGAGCAGGCCACCGTAGCTGAAGGGGCGCCGCGAAACCAGAGACCACCGAGCATATCGGACAGGAGCGGAGGAGCAGAGACCAAGCGCAAAGAGAAGACGGAGATTAGAGGTAGAGAGAGCACCTCTGACGCCGGAGTACCGGACGCCGGTTCTCTCCTGATTTGTCAATTAACGAAAACACATGATTTACTTGGAAACTATTTTGATAAATATAATTAAAACATAGGAGTATTAAAAATAAAAGGCTAGAAAATACTCCTATTATAATTAATAACGGTACTGTCTCATGATAATAGTTACATTCTGGGAAACCGTCATAATACTATAATAGTAATACGACCAGTGTTGAAATTCTTTTTATCTATTGCACCATCCTTTTCCATCTGTTCACAATTATTGAGGGTTCTGAATAAAATATTTTACTTTATGGAGTAGTTATATGATAATATGAGTAACAAGTTTTCCTTTTCAACAATTACCAGCAATTCATAGATTAATTAATTATATATGTTTTAAACATGAACAAATCAGATCATGCAGAAAAAAAGAAGGAAAAAGAAACGATAGAATTGTACTACGCTACTAGAAAAGTATTAACACTACTGATGACTGTATGAGACGTTGCGACATTGACACGTGAATACAGGTATACAAATCAGATTATGTATTACATTGATACACGTAAATATTGACGCACACGAGCCGTAGTCTTTTTGAAACACAACTTGTGATATCATAATGGAGGGCTTCAAAATGCTGTTGTCACTTGTGAAAATAACCATGCAACAACACATATATACGTGATGTGACATATATAACTACTTCAACATTAATATATTATCTTTATTAATATGTGTATTTAATTGAGTGGCTGTTAATTTCTTTCTGTAAAAATATACTTGATATAAGTTTAGGTCAGCTAAAATTTTTATTTATATTTATGTAGCAAGTGGTGATTCATTTACGGTATATAACTCTTTGAGAATTTAAGAAGAGCCTATAAGGAAAGCATCATAAAATAAATATTTGTAGATGAATGAGATATAATCCAGGGATATAATGAATGAAAAAGACAGCATTACCTTTATATTATTTAAGGGTACGACTTATATGTTAACGGGGTGGGTCGAATCAGATTCAGATTTCATTTTTTGCTTTATTTTATATTCCGTCAACGTCTAACGCTTATGTTAACTCTCAAATTAATCATCAAGACATCAACCAGCCGCTTATTGTTTAACCTTGTTTTTTAACTTTATTATTGTTTAACCTTACTATAGTCAGATATTATTTACTAATAATGTAAAAAAGGTGAAACACAAATGAAAAAGAAACATCTGACAAAACAAAAAAAAACGGTACCTTGCTCTACGGTTTTGGAACCAAACTTCAATTTGTCTTGGCCGTAGCATCAAATGCTTTGCAAGTGCTTCCTTTTGTTTCTACGTGTTACGAAAAATAGAGGAATATATATATTTTAATATAATTATTATATATTCAAGAAATTGAAAACTCTATATTATTTGTAGAGAATGTCGGAATACGGGATTAAGAGTATGATTCTGTCTGAAACTATCTTCAAGAAGACGAGACTGTTCTCTGGTTATACGGAGTTTCTTGCGGGGAGGAGCAGAGCCACCGTGGCTGAGTTCTTCATTGTCTTCAGACGAAGACGGCAATTGATTCATGTCTAGCTTTAGCTGCTCTCTTCCTCCGCCACTTCCTTCATCTGACACTTATCGTATGCATAACATTTTAAATGAAACGACAAACAAACGGAATATCGTTGTCAAAGAGAGAATTATTTTATTTGAACAAGATCAAAGAGATAAGACGAAGAAAAGATATACAGTATATAATATTAATATCAATTTCGTTTTGTAGAAACATGGCGATGAATAGTTATTCTTATTCATATGTGAGATCTCGTTTATATTATCTTTGTAAACTAAAAAGATAAAATCTAATCATCACGAAAATAGAATCCAAACACAACCTCCATCTATATATATTTGCATATATAGTTTAGTAATGATCATTTTATATACATAATATGTTACTGTATATATGGCTCACCGGAGGGTGGAGACGAAGAGAAGCCTGGAACGGAGATAGTAAGATCCAAGTGTGAAGAGTTTTCCGGTAAAATCGCCATTAATTGAGTAATTTAGGGTTCTAAGAAAGAAGTAGAGAAGGTAAAGTTAGAGAGGCAGGCTAGTTATGAAGAGACAAACTTGAACCATGGCGCTGCCTTTATATTTATATTAACACACATACTTATATTTTTTTTATAGATAAGTGTATATATGTATACACATACACACTCACGAATGCGAATCCATATGAGAGTAGTTACTGTTGAAATATGCCTTGAATCTGTGAGTTGGCAAAGATATCCCTGGCAGACAACGGGCGTTCCCTAATACATGGAACGGGCGCTCTGCGACATGGAGTGGGCGTTCCATGCGGCATGGAGCGGGCGCTTCTTGCCAAAATCTGAGAAATATGAAAAGTTTCATTAAACGCTTTCTTATATATACCTTTAGGGTTTTACCCTATTCTGTAGCACGAAGTGTATTCTGAAAACTCGCCTCCATCAATAATAATACTCTCTTTGTCCGTGGACGTAGCCGTTAGGGGTGAACCATGTTAAATCTCTGTATCTTTCTATATCGTTTATCAATCTGTTAATCTGTATTTTCTCACATCCGTAACAACAAACTCGTATCAGAGCTTCGGGTTGAATCTGGTGAGAAGATGTCTGGGATAAACATGAAGATCGACAAGTTTACAGGAAGGAACAGTTTCAGTCTCTGGCAAATCAAAATGAAGGCGTTGCTGAAGCAACAAGGTCTTTGGGTACCATTATCAAGAAATAAGGTTGAACCTGTTACAGCTGGGATGAAGGTTGCTGATGAGAAGGCATATTCAATGATTTTGTTGAGTTTGGCAGATGACATCATCATCGAGGTTTATGGTGTTGATGCTGCAGCAGATTTGTGGTCGAAGTTAGAGAGTATATACATGACGAAGTCTCTGACTAAAAAGCTACTTTTAAAACAAACATCTTTTCGCTCTGAGGATGCAGGAAGGTACACAACTTCAGGATCATCTTGACAGTTTGAATTCCATTATGTTGGATCTGAGGAATATTGACGTTAAGGTGGAGGATGAGGATGCGGCACTGATTTTGTTGGTATCACTACCAAACTCGTATGAGAACATTGTTCAATCATTCATAGAGAGTAAGGATACATTGAGTTTGGAGGAAGTCAGGTCGGCACTTCACAGCAGGGAGTTGCGTCACAAGGCATCAAATTCTGGTACAGATGACCAAGCTTCTGGGTGATTTGTAGTTAGTGGAAAGAACTATGGGAAAGACAGGAGGTCAAAAGACATAAGGTCATTCTCAAGGGGTCCTAAAGCAAATGATACTTGCAATTATTGCAATGAAAAGGGAATTGGAAATCTGATTGTCCTAAGAAGAAGAAGCAAGCTGATTTCGCTGCTATAGCAAAGAATGAAGCTAAGTCTGATGACGATATTGCTCTAGTTGCTCATGGAAAACACATTCTATAGTTGTGTGGGTTCTAGACACAGGAGCGTCTTATCATATGTGTCCAAGGAGGGAATGGTTCTCAGAGTATGAGAAAGTGATTGATGGCAAGATCAAGATGGCAAATGATTTTGTTTGCAATGTTGCAGGAATCAGTTCTATAAAGATCAAGGCACATGGTGGTAGATTCTGCACATTGACCGGAGTTAGACATGTTCCATCCATGTCCAAGAACTTGATCTCAGTTAGTCTTTTGGATAGCAGAGGTTTCAAGTATTCAGGTGGAGATGGAGTTCTGAGTGTCTACAGGGGTTCAGATGTGGTTCTGAGAGGTTTCATTCATGGTACTTTGTATTTGCTGGAAGGTTCTACAGTTTCAGCAAATGGTCTGAAATTTTGTTCATCAGAGTTCAATAAGTTTTGTAAGGATGCAACAACTACTAAGCATCTTACAGTTAGGGATACACCACAGAAGAATGGTGTAGCAGAGAGAATGAACCAAATTTTGTATGAGAGAGCGAGGTGCATACTTTCAAATGCTAGTTTGGAGAAGAGGTTTTGGGCTGAATCAGATGGTTTTGACACGCAGGTGGAGCTGCATGAAATCCAGTCAGATTACCCAGGATCGATCGATCCGCAGGAAGGGATCGAGCGATCGATGACAGACGATCAGCCAAAGTCTTTTAATTCTGAAAATCAACTTATTGGGTCTAAAAAATACAGTTGTGCTAGAAAGAGACCAAGGAGAGTTGATGTCAGGCCACCAGATAGATATCGGTTTGAAGATATGGTGGGTCATGTACTACAAGGTTGCAGAAAAAGTGGATACTTGCGAGGTGTCTACTTACAAAAAAAGCTATTTCAAGTTATGTGCCTAGGAAATGGTTTGCTGCAATGGAAGAGGAGATGGAGTCTCATGAGAAGAATCATACATTGTATCTAATCACATTACCATTAGGGAGAATGGATGTTATATGCAAGTAGGTCTTCAAGTTTAAGGATGGAGCATCATCGACAGAAGAAGTTAAGTATAAAGCTCAGGTTGTTGCAAGAGAGTTCAGTCACAGAGAGAGAGTAGACTCCGATGAGATATTCTCATCGGTGGTCAGCCATACTTCCATCAGAGTGTTGCTAGTGCTGGTAGCATGTCAGGACTTGGAGCTTGAGCAATTTCATGTGAAGATAGTGTGTCTTCATAGAGAGCTACAGAAGGATATATACATGACTCAGTCGGATAGTTGTCGAGTTCCTGAAAAAGAAAACTATGTATGTAAGGTTTAGAAGTCACTTTGTGGACTTAAGCAGTCTCTTGGGCAGTGGTACAAGAGGTTGGATAGCTATATGGTCAGTTTGGGCTACGACAAGAGTCCTTATGACTGTTGTATTTACATGAGCAAGGTGGAGAATGTTTCGTATATCTACCTGGTGTTGTATGTAGATGACAAGCTGATAGCTCAAGAGAAGATGTGTGACATCAAGAAGATGGAGCTTTTGGGTTCTGAAGTTGAGATAAAGGATTTGGGTGCAGCAATGAAGATTCTAAAGATGGAGATCTTCAGAGATAGGGAGAAGAAGTTGTTCTTGTCACAGAAGACCTACATTAATAAGGCGATGACAAGGTTCGTGATGTCTTCAGATGAACCTATCAGATTTCGGTGCACTGCGAATGTTCATCTCACCATTTATATGGTTTATCCCGTTGGGACGTCTGGCCTTAAGGGGCATCTGGCTCGAAAGAGCATCTGGCCTAAGTGAGGGCATCTAGCTCCAAGGAGCATCTGGTCAGACGGGACATCTAACATATGAGTTCGACGGAACATCTGAGGCAAAGAGAGAGTCTGGTACATCTGTATTCTGAGCATGAAGAAGTGTGTTCTGGTACATTTGATGATGGAGGATTCAAGTCAAGGTGGAGATTTGTTGAAATATGCCTTGAATCTGTGAGTTGGCAAAGATCGGGCGATCCAGACGTCATGGATCGGGCGATCCCTGGCAGAGAACGGGCGTTCCCTAATACATGGAACGGGCGTTCCATCTGGCATGGAGCGGGCGCTCCTTGCCAAAATCCGAGAAATATTGAAAGTTTCATTAAACGCTTTCTTATATATATATCTTTAGGGTTTTACCCTAGTCTGTAGCACGAAGTGTATTCTGAAAACTCGCCTCCATCAATAATAACATTTTCTTTGCCCGTGGACTTAGCCGTTAGGGGTGAACCACGTTAAATCTCTGTGTCTTTCTTTATGGTTTATCAATCTGTTAATCTATATCTTCTCACATCCGTAACAACAGGTAGCATATGTATATGCGTACATCATTGCCATAAGTACGTAAATAGTAGTTTTAATTATCATAAAGGATAACAAGTGTGTAATGTAAGGAGAAAAATATCAAGTTGCCTAATGTATAAGTGTCCATCAAATAAATTTACATAATTAAACTTTGGGATTTTAAGCCGTTTTAATTAGAAAACAAAGTTATACTCCGAATAATTTTTAATCAACTTAGATATTTTTAATTAATATTTTTATCAACTTATTTATTTCTCTAAATAGTCATTGATTAATCAATTCAAGAGCGCGAGGCATTTGACTGATGTCCGTGAGTCAAAGGAATATAAGAAGAGTCGTCCGATAAGTGACATGTGTTGAACAGTAAATCATAGCAGAGTAAATCCTGACCCCGTGTGGGAAACTAACCAACAGATTTTCTGTTTGTTTATGTCATTAATTAATTATTTAATATTTTATCCATTTTCAAAAAAAATATATTTAATTTTGTCTAACATATATAATTTTTTAAAATATTTAAAACTTTTTAAGTTATTGATATTAATAAATTATGTATTTTAAAAATATATATTTTTAGTTGAGTAAATATCATCAATTGATAGTAACCGTAAAATATATAGAAAAATAAATAACAGACTCATATACTATTTCTCATATGAAATAGAACCATCTTTTATTTTTCATTATGCACTAAATTCATTTCAGTTTTTACACCATTAATTCATTTAATTATTTCATGGAATCACATTACTAATCTAATTTAAAATTGTATGTGGTAATAAACACAAGTTACGTAGATGTCTTTCATATATCTCATTATAAACAGTTATCTATTAAGGTGTACACACCTTAAAACTTGTACGTTATCTTTTTTTTTCTTTTTTTTACCGGTCAATTGTAATTGAACAGGGTATAACTGGATAAATTATAGCATAAATGATAGTTTGTTTATTATGTCAACATCAGTGTCATCCATCTAATTTGTATTATGAATTTGGTTATTGGGCAAATAAGTCCTTAAAATAATGATTAGTTAGAAACACCTTTTGTATGCATGTTCTTTCAACAATTCACATTCATTTTACTATGTTTAAATATGAATTATGATTTTGAAAACTATTAAAATTATCTTTACGTGTATATGTAAAGCATGTAAAATGATGTGAACATATAAGTTCGACATGATAAATTTGTTGAATTTAATAGCCCTACGTGCTAATTCATGACTAAAAAGGAGTGTATACATATAGGATAACATCCAGTCTGAACTTTTTGCGGTGCATTCTAGGTCACTTGCATGAGTCATATAATAAGCCACTGAGATTGATCATACTCATTTCGTCAACTGACAGCTTAATTATTTGGTTGTGTGCACGATAATATTAGAATATCACTACAAGAAAACATGAGATTAACGAAGCAAAATTCATCGTGAGTTTGTCGTAAAAGAGACTTTACGAATAATTAGCGACAAAACACGTTTCGTCGTTACTCATTCATCGTAACGCATATTTCCTCGCCAATTTGTCGTAACTTAGCAAGGAAAACATTTCGTCGTAAAGACGAAGTACATCATTTCGTCGTAAAGACCACGTAATCATTCCACGTAAGGAGGTCGCTATATTTCCTCGTAAATACCTCGAAAGGTATTCGTCGTAAATTACACGTAAATATCTTGAAATTATTTCCTCGTAAAATACACGTAAATACCTCTAAAGTATTTCCTCGTAAAATACTCGTTTAACCTTCCTCGTCATTTCCTCGTAAACTTTCCACGTAAATTAAGTCGTAATTTAGCTACGAATTTATTTCATTTTTTTATTTTACTGCATTTAAAAATATAATTAAAAATAATAATTAAAAATATTTAATTTATTAATAAAATTATAATTTAAAATAAAAATCATTACAAAAATATTTTATATATAAATAAGTTTTGAATTTATAATACAACAACCGGAAAAAAAGAACTAAGGGTCGTTCATCGCCTGGTAGAATTCCTCATTCCTCCTCGCAACATCCACCTTGTTATGTGTGCCGGATGACTCGCCTGGAATGGGATGTTGTTGTCGCATGTTCCTCAACATGGACTCCCATTCCGGATTTGTGGCCGCTATAACGTCCAAGAAGCCCTCGACTCTACCCATACGAGTATTTGTCGAGGCCAACTCGTTACGCAGCTTAGTGACTTCCTCATCCCGTCTTTGACCATAAGACGATGTCGCTCTCGGAACATCATTGACGGAACCAATCCCCAACGTACGTCCCTTTTTCTTAGGGACAACCTTAAAAACAAAAAATAAATATTGTTAGTAAAAATTTAAAGTTAAATTAACTGAATAATAAAAAAAATAAAAATTTAAAAAAAATTACCTCATCGTAAATCCTATCCACTTCAAGTGTGGATAAGGTGACGGGTAATCCGTCGGTGGACTTCTCGGTCAGCTGGGTCTGGCGGTCGTCAACCCGAGTAACCAAGTCGTTGAAGATTTGCTCGGACTTGCCATCTAGAAATTGGCCCGCCTTGTTCTTGTGGGTCCTCTCGTAAAGTTGCAAAAGAGACAGGAGTTGTCCCGTCTCTTTGGCCTAAAAAATATTTAAGAAAGTTAGAATATATATATATATATATATATATATATATATGTATATATAAATAATTAAATAAAATATTTAATTAACATTTCCAAACGGACACCGACGTAGGGTTTTTGGCCCGTAGAGTGAAGCATCGGCCCGTAGTCGTGCTCATCTACCGTGTTACGGGAGGCAGAGCAAGACTGGGCGATTCTAATGGCGTCAGGATCCCGCCAATAACGGATGAGGCCATCCCACACATCCGTGGTGAGCTCAGCGGGTTTGCCACGCTCATACCCCTTCACGATCCAGTCACCCTTCCAGTTGGAGACCGTGTCCAACAAGCGAACTTTCGCCTTCGCGTAAAACGCTTTCCTCACCCTTTCATTGACCCCCATGGACCAATGATATTTTTGCTGTAAAAAAATTAAATTAATAATTAGTTTAAAAATATATATATATATAAATCATGAAAAAATTAAAGTATATATAATTAATTAATAGTAACTTACAACGTAAATTTTGAACCACGTCTTTCTGACGTAGATCGGCGTCTTTTTTCAATTCGGATGTGGCATGGAGAAGTAACCTTTGATCGTGTCGGTTACGTCCGATGCAAGACATCCGTCAACCCCAAACCTGAAAAAAACAAATTTAATGTATAAATTATTTATTAATGTTATAAATGAATTTTAAAAGAATTAAAAAATAATAATTAATGTAACATACCACAAAGTTCCGTCCGGTCGGTCGGGGTCTATGACTGGTAAACTTTCTCTGTCTGGCTGACCGAGAAGGTTTTCGACAGTGTACTGCAAGTAAGGAGCACTTGGAGGCACCATCAAATCGGGATGAATCTCGGTGGGCATCGGAGGAGGCATCGTCGGAGGAGGCACCATTGGAGGAGCCATCGGAGGAGGCACATGAGAAACAGATGGTGCACTAGAAGAAGGCGACCGAGAGACTCTCTGAGAATACTGAGTCTTGGGGACAGTCTCCGGACCCGAAGAACCGGGAGCTGAAGAAGAACTGGGAGCCAAAGAATGCGGGTCTAAACGACTACCAGGCTCACCGAACAACTCTCTATAATGGGGAGTAAGCATGTTCTTTCGAATGCCCTGAAAAAAATTTAATCTTTGAAGTTAACATCAACGGTATTAACAAATTCTATAATTTACAATTTCTATAAATCTAACTAAATTCCCTACATTAACCACTTAATCAACACTAATTAACATAAAATCTATAAAACCTATCTAAATTCCCTACACTAACCACCTAATATATCCTAAACTAATCAAATTAGAGAGGAATTAGAGAGAGTTACCATTGCTACGAAATAGAGAGGAAGTGGAGAGGAAGTTGAGACGAAATGAAAGTGTGAGCGCTCGCGAGTATGTATAAGAGATTAGGTATCCTCGTAATGTCCTCGTAAATTTACGAGGAATTACAAAGACCCGCGTTTTGTTTCCTCGTAAAGCCCACGTTAAATTACGAGGAAATAGCAAGGCCCGTGTTTTTATTTTATGAGGAATTAGCAAGGCCCGTGTTTTCCGGTTGCGAGGTCTTTACGACGATTTCAAATTACGTGGATTAACGAGTCCCGCGTTCTTTATTTTTTAATTTCGTTGTTATTTCCTCGTTATTTTACGAGGAAATTACGAGGATTATGTTTAAATCCCTAAAATCCGAAACCCTAAACCCCAAACCCCATCTTCCGAGGATTATGCTTAAATCCCTAAAATCCGAAACCCCAAACCCTACCTTCCTTATCTTCTACTTCATATATTCTAAACCCCAAACCCCCAAACCCATCTTCCCTTTAATGAGGAACTCGCGAGGCCCGTGTTTGGTTTCCTCGTAACGTCCTCGTTCATTTACGAGGAATTAGCGAGTCCCGCTTTTTTATTTACGAGAAATGAGACGAAGCTAATTGGTCGTAAAACCTTTCGAAATTTCCTATAAATAATCACCAGTTTGCTTCACAAATCAAAGATATACTCACCAATTTGCTTCTCAAATTAGAGATAATTACTCACCAGTTTGTTTCTCAAATTAGAAAGATTTGAAAAAAAAGAAGGAGAAGAGATACTGGAACACATGTGGACGGAGACAAGGCTAGACTTACGTAGGTCTCGCCTTGTTTCTTCCCACCTGTGATTCCAGTATCTTTCTTCTCTTCTTTTTTCAAATATTACAACGGTAGTCCCTAATTGGTCGTTCATTTACGAGGATATAGCAAGGCCCGTGTTTTTATTTTAGGAGGAAATAGCAAGGCCCGTGTTTTCCCGTTACGAGGTCTTTACAACGATTTCGGATTACGTGGAATTAACGAGTCCCGCGTTCTTTATTTTTTAATTACGTCGTTATTTCCTCGTTATTTTACGAGGAAATAACGAGGATTATGTTTAAATCCCTAAAATATGAAACCCCAAACCTCATCTTCCTTATCTTCTACTTCATATATTCCAAACCCCAAACCCATCTTCCCTTTAACCTCAATCTATTTTTTCCATTCCAAACCCCAAATTCTAAAACCACAATTCCTTAACTTATAATCACAATCTCTTATTTCTAATACAAACTCCAATTACCTTACACAAAATCAAATTATATAAATAGTTTTTCATGATTAAATCCATCAAATCACATGCATTAAGTCTGAAAATCAATCTTATTAAAACAAAATATATCAATCGGATACATCGACATTCTCATCATCACTAGAAACATCATCATTTTCATTAAACTCGTCTTCAACAGCTTCGTATGTGGCATCGTCGGTAAGATCTTTGTACTCATGATTATGCGGATCAATGAGAAGGATGTCATCAATTTCTTGTTCAGGTTCCTCGACTTCATTTATTTGTTCTTCTTGCAATGGTGGTTCTTCTCCACTGATGATTCGTCCTCGAGGTGTAACTTTGATCACGGCTAACCAATTTATTCCCGATTCTCTCATCCGAGGGTATGGAAGGAAGCTAACTTGGTCTGCTTGTGAAGCTAAGATGAAAGGCTCGAATTTGTTGTACCTGCAAAAATAAAGAAAACGTAGAAATTTATTTATTTTGCTCATGTATGGCAAAAAAAAGAATTTGTTGTACCTTCGTCCACCATTGACATCAACTACACCGAATTTGTTAAACCGAACACCTCTGTTGACGATGGGGTCGAACAATTCACATTTGAAGAGGACGCATTTCAGTTTCAATATCCCTGGGAATTCGACTTCAATAATCTCCGTCAAGATCCCGTAGAAATTTGTTTCCCCTTTCACACGTATTCCATAGTTACTAGTTGAGATATTGGTTCACTACAAGATAGAAGAAAATGGAGGAGAAGACCATTTTTTATTTGCGTTCTAGTACTGTTCTCTTTACACATTCAAAAAACATTTTGTAATGGTCTTTTTTTTTAAGTTTAAATTTAACATTTTAATTCCAAAAAAAAAAGAGTTTGATCGACCTGAAAAAATTAAGAGTTTGAGTTAATACCTGATTCTTCAACCACTTAATAAAGTGTTGATCTTTCCTTTTGTCTACGTCACTTGTGGATATACCTGAGAATGTTTCTTCGGCTTGAGAAACAAATAGGCTGCAAAATCACATTTTATATTAATTAATCTTTGGCAATTATATATATAATTTATACTTATATGTGTTTAGAATTGTCCATATATGTTACCATTCAAAATAACGCATCAATGGATCCTCGCAATTGAATAGAATATAGGTGTGTGCACTATAAGTGTCTTCTTCACTCGACCACCAAACCTCTTTTGATTTCCCACCGAGTCGCTCAATCTGGCTAAAGATGTCTGGAACACCAACAACTTCATATGTTGGCGCGATACCACCATTATCATATCTTCTTGGAGCTCTTTTTCGGGTACGTACTTTTGACGCAAAGTAGTACGATGTGAAGTGAAAAGTTTCTTCCATCAAACTTCCAAAAATTATAAAACCTTCAACTTTTGCGAGGTTCTTTGCTTTTCCCTTCAAATATTTCATGGCTCGCTCATACTGATACATCCATCCGTAATGTACATGTCCACGAAGCAATGCCTCATATGGGAGGTGGACATCTAGATGCTCCATGACGTCAAAAAATCACGGAGGAAATATCTTCTCCAAGTTGCACAATAAGATGGAAATGCTCTCCTGAAGCTGTTCCACGACTTCTTCTTTAAGAGTGTGTGTGCCCAGATCCCTGAAAAATGCTTCAATACCTTGTATATTCCAAAAACAATTAAACACATTATTAGTCATATATTATTGCAAACTAAACCATTATAAAATTATTGCGTTATAATATACTACATGCAAGTGCTTCATGTACGTTTGTTGGAATGAGCTCCGCAAATGCAAAGGGAAGTACTCGCTGCATAAAGATATGACAATCATGACTCTTCATCCCGGAGAACTTTTGACCATTTTCAACACATCTAGAGAGATTTGAAACATACCATCGGGGAACTTCACTTCTGATGCCACCCAGTTGAACAACACCGACTATTTTTGAAGACAATCTGAATATCGGAATGGGAACTTGTCCATTGCTTTTTAAATGTAACTCACTTCTTGAGAAAATATCCGACAAGTCTTACCTCGATTTTATGTTGTCTTTTGTCTTCCATGGGACATTCAATATTGTATTCATGATGTTCTCAAAGAAATTCTTCTCTATATGTATCACATCGAGGTTGTGGCGCAGAAGAAGATCTTTCTAAAATGGCATATTACCGGGGACATGCCAATTACCACCACAACGAACTGTTTCGTTAGCTCCGTAGCAGTCGATTTGCGCTTTAATTTGTTCTCCAGTTAGATATGGAGGAGGAGTGTATCTCACAACCCTTTTGTGCCTAAACAATTTCTTGTTTCTTCGGTACGATTGGCCAATGGGAAGAAATCGAGGGTGACAATCGAACGAACTTGTTTTCCTACCATTCTTCAGTTGAAATGCATCTGTCGTTCCATTACAATATGGACAAGCTAATCCCCCATGTGTAGTCCATCCAGACAACATCCCATAGGCAGGAAAGTCACTTATGGTCCACGAAAGCATCGCTCGCATCGTAAAATTCGTCTTCATTGAGCAGTCATACGTCCTCACCCTGTTGACCACAAATCCTTCAACTTTTTTATCAGTGGTTGTAGGAAAAAATCTAGAGACCTTTTTGGATGGTTCGGACCAGGTATTAATATGGTCAAGAATAGCAACTCCCGTTGCATGCACATCTCCGGTGGCAGGTTGTATGGCGTAAGAAAGACTGACCACAATGAATATTGTCTCTCTGATATTCCGAATGGACTAAATCCATCTGTGCAAAATCCAAGATACATATTCCGGCTATTGCTAGCGAATTCCGGGTGTACTTTGTTAAAATGTTTCCAGGCTCTTGCATCTGATGGATGAGTCATCTCACCATCCGTCTGGGTATGCTCGGCATGCCATCTCATCCCTCCGGCTGTCTGCTCAGATTGATACAATCTTTTCAATCTGTCTGTAATTGGTAGGTACCACATCCTTTGGTACGGTACCCTATTACGTCCCCGTCCTTCCGGCTTGAATCGTGGCTTCTTGCAGAATCAACATTCTTCTAACTTCTCATCATCTCCCGAGTAGATCATGCAGTTGTTGATGCAAACATCTATCATCTCCGAAGGCAACCCAAGACTATAAACCAGTTTCTGAATCTCATAATAAGAATTAGCATACACATTGTCTTCATGCAAATACTTTTTAAACAAGTCTGCCCATTCATTCATGCAACTTTCAGGTAGATTGTGATCAGTTTTAATATTCATCATTCTAGCAGCCAACAACAATTTAGAGAGACCTTCGCTACAACCACTGAAAAGTGGCTGATTCGCCGCATTTAACATTTCATAAAACTCTTTTGTATCTATGTTAGGTTTTTCATCTTCATCATGAGCTACGAATGCATCAGCTACCATATCATGAACCCTATCATAATCTACCATCTGCTTCTCCTGATGGTAACTATGTTCATTATGTAAATGATGATCAACCTGTTCTTCCTGAAAATTGCTATTACTACTACTAGCTTCATTCTGATCATAATTATAACATTCTCCATGTTGAAACCAGATATAGTAATTTGGCGTGAAACCTCTATTTATTAAATGCTTCAAAACATTTTCACGATTTGCCAATTTCGAATTGTTGTATTTCCGACAAGGACAGAACATCTTACCGCTTTCTTGGGCTAGCGGTGTGGAATCTGCTTGATGCATCAATGTATCCAGCCCTGCAAGGTATTCTTTCGTCACTCTCCCGTTAGCATCTCTATGCATATACATCTACCTCCGCAACTCGAAAATATTCCCGGAGCCCGACATTTTTTTTTCTTTCACGTTTTTTTTTTCTTGTTGGTGTGTTTAAAATGATGTTCAAACGTCCATATTTATAGGAAATTTTTGAATCTGGTAGTTGTAATTTTGCTAGAAATTTACGACGAAATTTAGTTAGGTTGCCGAAAAAAAAACGTGTTACAACTACAAAGTTGGTGGATTCAAAATTTCCTCGCTAAGTAGACGTAAAATATTTCTTCGTAAAGTACACGTTACATTTACGTCGAGTTTACGAGGAAAGCGTATTTTCTCGTAAAAGCCGCGTGACATTACATCGACTTTATGACGAAATGATTTCGTCGTTATTTTACGAGGAAATAACGTTGATTTTATATTTCCTCGTAAATTTCTCGTAAAGTCGACGTAAATTTACGAGGATTAGTTTTCTTTGTTAAGTTTTCTCGTTAAACTTGTGTTTTCTTGTAGTGTATATCAAGATTTCGTGATTATGATAATCTTATAGTAGCGTTTGTGTTGGGTCCTATTTCGTCCCAAACAATTTACTTATTCATGTTTCACTTTATTAAATGTAAAAGCACCATTATCGGTTAGAATCTCACATAAATCTCTTAAAAATAAATTTTGATATTTTCAATATACAGATTATTTAGAAAAAAAACATATGTATTAATGTTATCTATATATTGTGTGACAAAAATGGAGAAATAGTTTTTCAAAAATTTGTTGAAGTCTCTCGTATAGAGACATTGTTTTTTACTTCTTCTATTTTAAAAACACATTTGAGAGATGTAGTGACTAGTGAGAGACCACCTTTGAAATATATATTGTAATAGATGAGTTTTTGCTCACTCCTCAGCGCGCCACGTCAGTGTTTTGTGGGTCCCAATTTTAAAAGGTGTGAAAAAATATCAAATCTATGGCTCGAACCCGGATTATTGATATATAAACACCAACATTTATACCACTAAGCTAATTGATATTTTGTACATTGATGGTCGAACCTAATATATATTTATGAAGGTGGGAAGCTCTTGCTTATTCGGCTTCCTCTGAGGGTCGGACCTACAAGTGCGTTATGGGTTTCATTTTTAAATGAGATTCATCATGTTATATGAAAAAAGCTCAAGTTTGCAACAATTATAGTTTTCTCATATTGTAAACTATTGTTGTTTAACATGAGTTTGAGTTCTTTTCAATCACTGTCTCAAACAAGTCAGAGTTACAGAGTTGCGCCATGTGTCTGTTCGTAATCTATTTTTTTCACCGGTGAACTCTTCATGTCCACATCTTAAATCGCTTGATCATAAATGTTCCTGATTTGTAGCCCCTATATAAACCCTATATATATGATTCTCATCTTTAATGAACACAATCTGCATCTCCACAAAACTCATTGATTCCTCTTACATTTAACCAACTTCTAGAAAATGTTTCTCTCTGCCTGTCCAATTCGTCAAACCGGCGTCCCGGCGTCCGTCACTCAACCTTCGAATCTCTCTGTCTTGGTCATAGTAGTCAGAACATAGCCTCTGGCTTCCTCGCTTCTGAGATTCCCTGAACTTCAAGAAAGACAGGGAGTTTGTGGGAATCACGGTTCTCTTCCTTGATGAAAAGGTAAGTTAATCTTCGATCTATAACACTTATTTAACATAATTGTTTTAATTTATTTTCTGATTTTTTGTTGAATAATATTATTTGCAGATTCCGTGATTCATGGGTTTACTCCCGTCGGACGTGCTAATCATTACATGCCATCTTTGAAAGCTGGTTCCATTGTGAAAGTCAATCGTTTTGAGGTTTCTAGGTGCTCAAGCATGCACAAGATAACTGATCATTCATTCCTCATTCGTTTTATCTCACTAACCATTATTGATGAAGTCATCACAGGTGCTCCTAAGATCAATATTCAGTCAAGATTAGACTGTTCGACAATCTCCAAGTGATTGTGAACACAAACCTAGAACTCCCAGGTATATTATCATATTGCATCTGGGTTATATTATGTTTTGATATCATAACTGATATTTAAACTCACAGATGTGGTTGGGCAAATCCGTTCTGTCCAGAGCTCTAGTCTCACCAAAGAAATAACTCGAGTCGTTATTCGTCTCCTCATTGATCCGTAAGAAACAATCAACACATAATTCTCTTTATTCGTCTACTTACAGAGAAGCTATTTCAAGTTATGTGCCTAGGAAATGGTTTGCTGCAATGGAAGAGGAGATGGAGTCTCATGAGAAGAATCATCTTTGTATCTAATCACATTACCATTAGGGAGAATGGATGTTATATGCAAGTAGGTCTTCAAGTTTAAGGATGGAGCATCATCGACAGAAGAAGTTAAGTATAAAGCTCAGGTTGTTGCAAGAGAGTTCAGTCACAGAGAGAGAGTAGACTCCGATGAGATATTCTCATCGGTGGTCAGCCATACTTCCATCAGAGTGTTGCTAGTGCTGGTAGCATGTCAGGACTTGGAGCTTGAGCAATTTCATGTGAAGACAGTGTGTCTTCATGGAGAGCTAGAGAAGGAGATATACATGACTCAGTCGGATAGTTGTCGAGTTCCTGAAAAAGAAAACTATGTATGTAAGGTTCAGAAACCTGATCATTCATTCCTCATTCATTAATGATCACCTCTCTTTTTGTCTAATCTTACAAATAAACTTCAAAACAAATATACCAAACCAATCAACTCAACTAAAACTCAACGACACATACATTGAGCCAGCTAAACAAATATAAACTACACGGCCAAATATTTAACAATTTACAAACTTACTTTCACAGATGCTTACGAAGAAGACGAAGACGACAACCAAGATCAGTGAAATTACCTAAACAAAAAAGCAGAGTAAGTTACAAACTATGATAAATACAACTAACAATGATTTTTGTTTACATATTACTCATCAAATAAAAGAGAAACAAACACAGCCACACCAGAAAATACAAGAGACAATCCCAACAGACACAAAGACGGCAACAACATCTCCACCTGCTCACTCCTCTTATCTTATAAAAATAGCTTACATGCTTAATGTCAACATGCCAACGCTATTGTCTTCTTATGAGAAATACATATATTCGTTTAAAACCCATTAAGACCCAAATACTAATTGTCACTCATTTTATAGTTATTTCTACAAGTCTTCATATATTTGTTTTAAAGGTCCAGTAAAAACAACAAGTTTAAAAGTAAAAAAACATATAACCAACATAATAAGAATAAAAAAAATTATTACTTAATACACACAACTTACACAACTAAACTGGAGAAAAAATATCTAGAAACAAAAGGTATTCTCAATAACTTTAATATAATTTATGTAATTTCAACAGTACAAGTAACAAATTAAAAAGACAAACAAACAATAAGTCTCAGTGACACAGCAAGCAACACCACGAACTATATCAATCACATTAGTAACACAGTTTAGTCTTTCATGAGTGGAGAACATTGCATACACAGTACATCATCACAACTCTAACCTTATAACAATAAAAAACTTAAAAAATAATGATGAACCCAAAACGCAAAATTCACGGCTACAATAATCCTAACAAATATTAAGATGAAATAAGAAATATGTCTACAACTCCGCGTTTGCGCTGGCCCTAATTACTCTAAGAGTTTACAAATAAAAACGGAAGTAATAATTGCATTGAGCATCTTTCTTGTATTCGTTGAGAAACACCATGAATAAAATGTTTTGTTAGCTGATGACAAAAAAAAATGTTTTGTTAGCTCGGGCCACACATGGAAAAAAAAGATGCAACTTAAGACCAATTAATTTTTTTTTGTCATCAAGACCAATTAATTATAACATAAAAACTTATACATTAAAGGTAATGGTGATTCCTTCCAGACGGATTGTAAGGAGTTAGTTGATTGCAATGACGTCAAAATTCCAAAGTTGACTGCAATGACGTCAAAATCCGAAGACTAACTCTTGTATATTGAACGCTTTTAACAAAAAAAAAAAACTCATATTGAACGATGCATGTTGCGACGGACTAGAAGCACTCATGGGCCAGATATTCTACTAGAGCCAGACTGAATGTCCGTGCTGGAAGCCAGACGTTCAACTAGAGCCAGATGTCCGTCACCAGATGTCCAACCCCTCGCTTAGTATGATATTGTCCGCTTTGGGCCTAAGCCCTCACGAATTTGTTCTTAGGTCGTTATTCCCAGAATGCTTGATACTAAATGGGATTGGACCAGTTATATATATTAGATTTTATTATGTCTAATATCCGATGTGAAACTTGGATTGCCTTTTTATTTATTCTGCCAAACGAGTTTTATATCATGAGAAGGTTCTACTCGATTTTCTATTTCTTATATTTCATGCTCTTCTAATTTCAAGGTCGATTGTTTGGCCCGTTATGTGCGTTTATCTGCTTTTTTTATTCTTTCGTAAACAGTGTTGCCCTAGCTTGGTAATATACTGCAAGTTATATGTTGACAAAACTGATTTATGTATATTCATTTACAAAATCGAAGACGAAAATGTGAACAGCATGTACCAAATAAATTGAAAACAGAAACACCAAAAATACATTGATATCGATTAAATATTCGTTTTTAGGTATATATATAAAAAGGTTGATGTTATCTTTGTTGCAGCTTGATGATTTGCGTTCCTTACGTTCCTTACATCAAAGGCAATCTGTTAATATCAGACAACATTTGCGTAGTCACCAGACTCACCACCACCATATTTTTTTTGCGCGATTAATAGCACACAATTACAATCATTGTCTAGTTCTTTTTTATTGAGAACTTCTCTACATATGAACATGACGCATGTCGTTCAAAAAAAAAAAAAAAAGAACATGACGCATAATAAAGAAATACTGGAATTTGGTTAGCGGCTTTAAACACAATGTCGTAGTAAGTGACGACTGAACCACTCTCTTTCAACTTTTAAGATTCAATGGTTGCAAGTATCAATATGGAGTATGTGGATTTCAAAGCTTCAATTATTACAGTCATGGGAAGATATTATAGAAAATGATAACGGAGATCGATCCCCAATTTGCACAAACAGCTTTTGTTGCTTCCGATGAGCAAATCATTCCTCTCGGGACGTACACAGATTCATCTTCCGACATCACTATCTTCTAAAGTCAACAAAGTTTTGTCTTGTCTCATAATCATTTTCTTCCACTCTTTGGATCCAAACACACATTTCATTTTACTTTTGCACTCATGAGGTTTCAATTTCAGTTCGCAAGACAATCATCGGTAACATTAATGCAAATACATTAAAGAGAAATACTCTTTCACAATATATGATATTTTAGAAAAATGTGGTATTTCAATACGTAAGACGTTTTGATACTTTTGTGACTTTAATTTATTGAAACTATTCAACCAATTATATCTAACCGCTTTTATGATTGGTTAATTTATTATATATATAAAATATATTTTTTTAAAGTAATATTTGAATCTTTGTATTTTTAGACATAGCATCTGAAATAAAAAGAATAAAAATTGTTTAGTTATCTATATATATATAATTGTTTTTTTTTTCTTCTTCTAACAAGTGGGAGTGGATTTTGCGACATGTGTCATTCATGTATTTTTTTTTATGTTTTAAGTCTTTTTTTTATATTATTGCATTTTTGTCAAATACTTTCTAATTGTGCGCTATCTAATCTTTTTCGCCGAACTATTATTGTATGGAAGTTTGGTAATCTATTTTATTGTTCACTAAAATTCAAGATGAATAAATAAATAAAATAATAAAAATTAAATATTTAATTTATTCACAACTAAATATTACATAATTTTTTATTTTTTTATTATTTGTTTACCATATGTAATTTTTATTGTTTTATTATTTTTTACTATTTTTTGTTATTTTATTTACAAATTATATATTTATATAACTATTAAAAATATAAAATGACTAAATTAATAAGAAGAAACTAGAGTGCAATACATAATTTAAACTTAAAACTTCCACAATCATAGAGAAAAACAAAAAATATCATAGTAACACAACTTAATAAAGGTTTGGAGCTGAAAAGATATCAACAAAAAAGACCAACTTATCTCATCTTACCATAGAATGTCTTAACTAGAACAAACATATGTCAGAAAAAGGTAAAAAAAATAAAATATGAGACAAAATAATCCCCAGAACACAAAGGATCGCGATCAAGCACCAGCGCAAAAAGTTAAAAAAATGGGTTAGAGAAAGAATAATCATCGGAAGAACAAAGTTACCACGAAACAAGAAGACGTATGCCTAAAGCACCAGAAGCACAACCACCAGCTAAGAAGTAAGAAGCACATCACAAACTAAACAAGTACATACAGCGCCATGCCAACAAAGAACCACAAAGCTCTGAATAGAAGAAACCAAAGCTCCAAAAGACTAACCCCGGACATTACACCAGGGGACGCATGAGAAGATGATAAACAACATGAGTGGGAAAGAATGGAAGACAACCACCGAAAAACTAGAGCTCAAGCTTGAGGCTATAAATAACCTTCCAAGCGCACAAAGCATACATAAAAAAAAATACTATCCAACCCTGGAATAGCAAATATAGCGAAAGGGAGAGCCACCGGAGAGAACAAAGAGATAAAAGGAGACGAAATGAAATCAGCAAACTGTAGAGCCATCCTCGAGCTATGAAAAAGAGCATAAAAGTCAGATAACCAAAAAACAGATCTTGAAAACCACGACAACATAGATTATCGACTGCAAACCAATGACGAAGAAGACAACATCAAAGAAAAATAAACTCTAAATAACCCAACGAGATGTAGTTTCTAACATTGCCAAAATCTAAGGGAAAAAGGACCAATATTGACTGAAATAACCTACAACGCCGTAAGAACACAACCGCACAACATGGAACTAATATGCGTGATCTATAAAAAATACCAGATATCTCACAGAAGAAGAAGGTGAGGAAAAACAAGAGCACGGAGGTGAGTCTTTTCTCAGTGGTGGTGAGAAGCCATGCACATCGTAAAGGTAACGAAATACATAGATGAGAATGTTCAAGGTCAAAAAATAGGGAGAGTGCAAAAAAAATCTGAAAAGGTAATGTGAAAAAATGTGAAAAATTGAAATACAATTTTGATGCCGTTAATCTTAAAATCAACAAATACCTAAATGCAAAATTATTGAAATTCAATATGTTCACTTCACTACTAACAAGTAGTATTATACACACAACAACACATTATTAAAACGACAAAAACATAATATATTAACTTATTACTTACTACTACATAACACAATAAAACACCAAATAAGACTCTTCACAAATAAATATTGACTACATAATTACGTCATCCACAAAATCATATTTAAGAAAAATAAAATAATATTCCGCGCGAAACGCGGATACCCCTCTAGTTGTGAATAAAACAGAGGTTATAAAGCCTGTGAAAGCTTTTGGTCTTGTAGTGTTCAAATCAAACAAGAGAATTGTCTTACCATGATTAGCTTTATTAAACCCACCACCCATGCTAATTCATCATATACAAATATGCACTATATCATAATGTAAAAAATCCCATAACTCATCATGAAGATAATGCATAATGCCGACATGCACCAATTATAGCTCATACACCAAAAAGAAATGTTAATATATATATTGCTCTATCTGAAACGATGATCTATTATTGATTATGTTTGGTTTCTCAAAACATGTTTGATATTCTTTAATAATGATCAATTGATCTTGTTGCAGAGAAGCTAGTGACTAAAAAGGACGCATTACCGATTTGCGCACAACAAGTGTCCACGATAAGTGAAACAACTTACCAACACTTTGTTCATATGGAAGAGAAGCTTTTTTTTTTGTTGGAACAAAAGACAAGAGGAGACAAGGAGGTTAGTGGATCCCACTCTTTGATGATTGGGTAGGAAACATTTTATGGGTCTCCCCTTGTCTCTTTGTCCCTCCCCATTGGTTGCTACCCCCAAAAACTCCTGTCGGGTCTCCCGCCCCCCTCACCATTCCTATTACTTTTCTACAATAATTCACATTCCACAAAACTCTCCCATAAACTTTTATAGATCCCATTAGTTTCAACTTTCAAATCCTATTAAGAAGACATCACAACACTCTACAAATTATCAACTCCAAGTATCCTTCTTTTAGAATGCAAAATTTAAAAACTTAGATGACACCAAACATGCTCGATCTCTACTATGGCCATAGAAGAATAATCTTGACCCCAAAAGACTATACTAGTAACAACATGCTGTGTCGTGTCACAGTACCGAAATACCAAAAAAGGACAGCCACATAACAAGTATGTACTAGGAAAATGGTATGTACATTGGCCTGGTGCAACCTTTTAGTCCCCTAGAAGACAAAGTGGCTGTCTCATGCTAAGCTCAGCTCTCAGCGCTGGAAACTTCTCCAGGTCGTGAGAATCTCCTAGAACTTTCTGTGGAAAACAGAGCATCAAAGGCAAAATATGATTACAAGATAACATACGAAGTTCATTAAAATGACAGTAATGGTGAGAATGAATGTTTTTACCAAAGCGGCTATGTGGGCTTCCTGCAACATATTGCCGTCCATCTCCAGCCTAGCGACTGGGAACTCTGGTAAGTGCCCAGACTGTTTCTTCCCAAGCAAGTCACCAGGTCCACGTAGAAGAAGATCAATGTTTGCCAAGTAGAACCCATCAGAAGATTTCCCCAACATGTTCAACCGTTTTAGGCAATTAGCAGTTGATCCTATTAGTAAGCATTTTGATTTTCTGGTTCCACGGCCAACGCGTCCTCGGAGTTGGTGTAACTGAGCGATACCAAACCTTTCAGCGTTCATGACAACCATCATCGAAGCGTCTGGAACGTCAACGCCTATCTCTATCACTTGGGTGGAGAGGAGTATCTGTGTCTCTCCGCTTCTGAATTTTCTTAGAGCCTCTTCTTTGTCGTCACTCTTCATCCTTCCGTGCAAGAGTCCGCAGCTATAGTTTGGGAACTTTTGGGATATTACTTCGAGATCAGCAGAGGCGGCACGGAGCTGTGGCAGTTGCTCTGATTGTTCAATAACGGGGTACACAAGGTATACTCTCCCTCCAGACTCCAGGTCTTTCAGCATCATCTAACAATTGAAAGAAGATAGGTTTAGATACTGTTGATATTTTCAAAATCAAAAGCAAAGTCTTGAATGATTGTTTGTATTACCGAGTAGACTTCCTCGAAGCCAGACTCATTTCCCTCGAAAATGTGCGTCTCAACTGGTATTCTCCCAAGTGGCATGTCAGTAATCTAAAGAAACAAAGAGAAGACGTTTTGAGTACATGGAAGAAGTGAGCTTCTACCTGATGAATCAAAATGGAGACAGTTCATGTACCTGAGTCAGAGAAATATCTCCGTATAAAGCTAAGGCAAGTGATCTCGGGATTGGGGTGGCTGACATTGCCAGAACATGAGGAGCCATATTGAGATCAGCTTTGGTAGTATCATCAGAGTCAGGTAAGCCAGTTTTTGATATAACAGATGCTCCATATAACTGCAGCAGTCACCCAACAATAAACTTATATCAATTAATGATATTTCAACTAGAATGATTAAAGCAATTATCTGAGTGAATCAAAATGTTCTAAGGCCTGACCTTGCTGTTGAATTTTCCTCTCTGGATTACACCAAAACGTTGTTGCTCGTCAACAATGGCAATACGTAATGCAGAGTACTCTATCTTTTCAGCTATAAGACTGTGAGTTCCAATTATAATCGATATAGCTCCACTTTGAAGATCCTGTCATCAGTTTCCAGCTATAAGGTAAGGTAAGGCAAACTTATTGCATTGTAATATTATAAAGCGACTTGTTACCTGACGAATCATTCGTGATTGTTTTGTTGGGGTTGAACCTGTGAGCAGCCCAATGGTTGGCTTGGATGATACACCCTCCATTTTCTCCAGCAGATCACGCAACTGTTCGTAGTGTTGGATCGCAAGTAACTCTGTGGGGGCCATGAAAGCTGCCTGCATATGCAAAAAGTGTAACATGCCAACAACGAGTCAATGACGCATCTAAGAAGATTTGATCGTAAAGAGAGTTCGTTTACCAACCTGGTAACCAGATGCTACGACCTCCATACACGCCAAGAAAGCAACTACTGTTTTTCCACATCCAACATCTCCCTAAAAACGAAGCTGATCTATTAAGAGACCACAAACTATAACCGCAACAAAAAGAAAAAAGAAGTACCTGCAAAAGCCGATTCATTGGAATCGGACGCTTTAGATCCCATATTATTTCTGAGGCAGCACTAAGCTGACTAGGAGTAAGTGAATACGGTAGAGCCTTCACAAAACTCTTGCTGAGAGCAGACCAATCTTCTATGTAAACGGAGTTGAGCACTGGATTTTTAAACTTCTCCAGTAATACGTCTTTCTCTAATTTTGTGCCAAGACCTTGAAGCATTTGGTATAAGCGTGCCAACTGTATGTAAACAAAATCCAACAAACGAAATGATTTTCTTTTTACTAACAAAAAATTATGATTAAGAATGGTGTTTCTGAGAAGATAATTAGCTAGCTACCTGTAGGTAAAAGAACTCATCGAATATAAGCCTTTTGCGAGCTAAATCAGCCTCATCTAAATTCTTAGGCTCGTGAATACCGATATAGGCCTACATGTAATGTAAGTGAAAAATGAATAGCAATTAAGGACATTGTGGGTTAAAGAAGTTAATCAAAGAGAATGTTCCAACAGAGAAACAAGACCCACATCATGGAGAGAAGGTAGGCCAAAAATTGTAGTGATTTCCTTAGGAAGCGGATCCATATTGGTAGGGAGAATCCGCAGAGCCCTAAGAGACAAAAAAAAGTGGGCGAGTTCTGGGAAGTTCCAAGTATTTCATAATATGCCAAGAGCAATTCTTATACTCATGCAAGTCTTGAAACATAAAATCTAAACGATTCCCTGACATGGCATTTCAATCTCAACTGAAGTTAACACCCATCACCAGTGAAGATATGAAACAGAGAAGAGAAACAAAAACCTGGAGATGACATCGCTAAGGAACTTTGGGGATAAGCCTCCTTTTGCGGGGTAAATAGGATATGGTCTCCCCTGAGCTGAAAGAGATGACTCGTCTTCATCTCTGAGTACATCAATATTGTATTCCTTCATTTCAAAATGATTCCCCGCACGCAACGCCTTCACCTAGATTTAGACGAGATTATCAGCACATTCTTGAATCAGCAACTTGCCAAAGATGCAATTCTACTCCAGGGAGAGCTAAAGACTTATGCAGCAGTATAAAAACAAGTATACTACGTAAGCAAGGCATTAACAAGTTGATAAAAAGCCAAGTTTAAGGGAACCAACCTTCCCGCTAACGCATACAAAGTCCCCAGGTCTATGTTTCTCTTGTATACTATTGAGAAATGGTTGCCACGTAAAGCGCGCGCCACGAAAAAATCTCTTGAGATGGAGATAAAATGTTTTTCCTACTTTATCATCAGCATTGCAACTCAGATTCTCCGGAGTTTGGTCTCTTCCTGTGACTTCACAGCTGACAATAACCTCAAGAAATGAAAACGAAGAGCTCGCTTTTACTGCCCTGCACACATTGAATTTCACAGAGTTCATATTTGAATTAGAAACGTGTAGACAGCTTAACACATAAGGCATACCGAATACATGAAAGCTACTGATGCATAATAGCCAACAAATTACCAACAGACACACATTGATAATAGAATCTATTTGTTGGCAAATAATTTTACTGAAAATGTTTAATATAAATTGTAGAATGATTTCAAAAACACCAAAAATACTCACTTGGAAGACACGATTTTACCAACAAAAATCAAGTACTGTCCATCCTCAATATCAAGATGGGCGTTCTGCAAATCTACATAGGTACGAGGAAAATGATGCAATAGTTTCCTCATCTGCATTGAAAGAGTGTTTTTTTTTTAAATAAAATAATGAGCCTTTCCTCAAGAAAAAATGTTCTTTTTTTTCTGTTTCCATGTAGTGAAACACCTACCGTGTGAAAGCCACAAGTGTCTAGCTGATAGCTCTGCCTCTTACTTAACCCAGGCATAGAACCTATAGTACAACTAAGGAAAAGCTGAGCGGAAGCAGAATCTTCTTCTTCAGGGGTTGTTTCAGCTTCAGATGTTGCAGTTTGAACCACAAAAGAAGACCCATCAGATATTTCTTCTCTGAGACTAGTGGAAGAATCAACAACATTCAGAGGCTCTGGAGAGAAGGAAGATAATGTTCCGGAAAGACTGTCAGGATCAAGCCATCCCACAGGCATAGGAGTGGGAAGGAAACTGTTTTCGTTTGGCGTCTTGAGAATACTTCTATTTGCTTCTTCTGAAAATTTGGACCTGCTGTATAACTCCACAGGACGAGAGTAGCCAAGAGAGATCGCAGGGAACCTCTTGCACGCAGATTCAAGCTCTTCCTTAACTTGCTTATCAGATTTCTGATCAAATACATCATCAACATTATCATACTCCATCAAAGCTGCAACCTGTAGGAGTCGCAACTGTTTGAAATGCATACTTAGTTTCACATACCAAAGCAAAAACTGCATTTTTTTTACCTTGCTTATTAACTTGGACTGAGTTTCGAGCCTAGCGTTTGCACACTTCTCAACTTGTTCGAGAAGATTGTCAGGAAAACTATGCTTGGATCGATAAGTTATCTTCCACACTTTGGAGGAGAAGAAGAGATTACTAAACCTAACACAAAACCAGCTTTGATTGATCAACAACACAAACAAGAAACAATCAGAGGAAGAAGCATCATAAGAAAGGTACCTCATTTTAGACCAGTTTCCTCTCTGAGCTTGGATTACAATCACACTTCTCAATCTCCTACCCGCGAAACACTGAGAATTTTTTTTCAGAAGAAGACATTAAAAGACCGAACAACAACCAAATGAACATGTTTTGTCCGAAAAGTAGCAGAATCGTAAGAAGAGGCGAGTACCAACCATGCCACAAGGAGGTTGCACCAAGGATAGAGTCACTGCCGCCATTAGATTTCACAACATGACTTTGTCTGAAGAGACCTTTCACATCGATGTCTGAAAAAGGGGTTTCCAAGGCTTCTTGCAGACAAATCAAAATGACGAGAATCGAATTGGGGAAAGTGTCTTAAGAGATTTTAAGTTACTGAGCCCGAATCGAGTTTGAAGTTCGAGACTTGCTGAGGTTTGAGAGAAGGATGGACTTGAGGTCTATTGAGTTTTAATCTTCAATTAATTCATTTGTTATAGATATTCAATATTTTTTGAGTTTTTCCATAAGAGTTTTATTATGGTCTGAACCTTCAAAAATCTAAACTTATGGTCGGTAGTTTTGGTTAAAAACAAAAATATTTAAGAAGCTGTAATTCCAAAAAACATATATCATTTAATCAATTAATTCAATCAATTATAAAAAAAACTAACATTATTTCATTGGTCACACAATATCTATTAAATGAAAAGATGCATTGAAATATGTAAACTATTTATATTGTGAAAAAATTTTTTTTTGCTAGAACTACTTACATTTGGAAACAGAGGGAATATTAATTTGGAAAGGTGCATTTGATATAATATCTGAAAGGATTTAAAATAATTTGGTTTTAATAAAATTTAAGATGTTTTATGTGAATTAGAAAAGTTAATATTTGACTTATATTTTTAATTTAAAAATTCCACAAAATAATTTAAAATCACAATAGATCTCTTAAAATTGACTATTTCAGAATATTTTTATTAACTGTAAATTTTAAATCACAAGTTCAATCAATTTTAAATCCATGTTTGAATAACACTCTACATCTTATAATTGAAAACACCTCATTAGTAGATATCTACGTTACATGGAAACGGAAGCGGGTACGTGGAAGCGGAAGCGATTGGAAGCGCAAAAGCGAGATTTTTAAAAAACTTAGGAAGCGGGTACGTGTTGGAAGCGTATCCATATATATACATACATATATAAGATTTTTTTTAAAAAAATCTATAACTAAAAACTTATATGATTTAAATTTAAAATAAAGCATTTATTCATTTATAATAATTTTGAAATTATTTCATATTAAAACTGTGAAAATACACATAAATTAAATTTAAAATAAATTATTATATTAATTATTTTAATATTTTATAATTAATTGACATAATATATTTGAATATATGATTTATCTTTAATAAAAACCTCAACACATAAAAATAATTTATAGTATTAATTTTAATATTGTATTTTTTTTTTACGGTAATATTGTATATTTCTATTCTCTCTATTCAATACTAATATAGCTTTAGATCCAACTTCGAGAAGTATCTCGCGCGGGCGAAGAAGTCACATTGTGTTTTTTTTTAAAGAACGGAAACGTGATTCTAAAACGGAATCGTAAGCTTCCAACGTGTTTTTAAAGAGAATATTTTAGAAGCGAGATTCTGTTAAGTAAGCTTCCACTCGGTTCCGATTCCGATTTCGGTTCCGAAGCTAAGCGGACGTCTGATGCTTCCGTGTAACTTGCACGTAGGTCAATATTTCCTTAACACAGTTTGAAATCGTTTATGTCCAGAAAAATTAAGATGCAATAAACAAAAAAGGTTGACAAAAAAAAAGCAAGAAACCAATAAGTTTTTCAAGAAAATTTTCAGAAAAAGTTCATATTAGGTTGGTATCATTTTCAGAAGATCACTCTTGTACTTCTTTGTAAGTTGTTAACCCATATGCAGTTTGTGTCGAACCGACAATCATAAGCAGATGAATAGACAGATAGATGGTATATATTGTTCTAAAGAGATACAAAATATATATGAATTCAAGTTCCAAGAGAAACCATTACACACAACATGACCAGATGAACAGCAAAGAAGGAAAGAGAGTTCAAGTGAAAACACATACAACAACGCAGAACAATCAATGGTTTGCTGCTAAACAACTTGAGAATCATTTTTTTTTTTTGACTAAGACACTGCAGAGGAGACGCCAACACATCTGGAAGCACAGATACTATCACTCCTCACTAGACAAGCTGACCGTTTAACCGGAGTTGCTGCTGCTTTGTCTACTTGTGCCGTCTTCTTTGATGATAACCCAGTCTCTGTGTTTGGAGTCTGTGGAGGTGTAAACACCACTGAAGACGAAGGCAATTGTGCGTGAACCGAATCACCACCCTCGTCCTCTGATGAGCACACCCTCTCTCTGCAACAAAACCAAAGCAGAGTGGGGTTATATATAAGCCTTTGATTCGCTTAAACAGTTTCAACAAGTAGTAACTAACCTTGGAAGTGAAGTGTACTTCCTCTGGATTGGTGGGGAGTTACGTTCCTCCTCATTGTCGTCGTGTTCTTCCAGTCTTGCAAACTCTTGTTTGAACTGGTCAACTCCGCTGGAATGTCAAAACCGATTCACAGTAATCAGACAAAAGTTTCTTTTCCACTAAAAAAACCAAGTTTTTATACGGAGACCTGGTCAAACCTCGGGTACATAAAGTGAGAGTTGATGTTCTCTTCTCCTTGTAGATACTCTTGCAACATCTGTGGATGGTACTCCAAAATCTATTTCAAAGCCACAAATGGAACTAATCAGTTCAAGGGAATTCCTCAAACTCTAGTCCCATTCTAATCTCTATGCATATGTTTTTACTGACCTCTCTGTACATGAGCTCCCTCACATCATCCCGAGTCAACTTCCTCCTTTCAAACTCAAACTCGAGCTTCGAGATAGGTTGCCTCGAAGGTTCGTAGTCCACATTTGCCAATCCTTGAAAATATGGATCAGCCAGTGCCTGAAGAAGGAAGCAAACAAAGGCATCAAGAATCATGAATATGAATGAAAAAAAAAAACAAAGTTAGCTTCAGCTTTTGCTCCTCTTACCTCTTCAGCAGAGGGACGGTCCTTAGGGTCAAAAGCAACTAAACGCTGAAGCAACTTCAGCGCCACAGGATCGATATTGGGGAACTTATGAGTGAAAGGAACAGGATCCTTTCTCCTCATGTTACTCAAATACTTTCTAGCCTTCTCATTCCGAATCTACATTTCCATTACAAACAGACAGCCTCATGACACACAAAACTTATAAAAACTTGCAAACAAAGCAAGTTTGTCTGGGTGAGAGAAGCCTCTTGTATTGCGAGTTAGCTTAAACAAAACAAACCCTGGATAGAGTAATCGGTGACGGAGTTCCAAGCAGATCCGTGACGAGTTCAAGCTGGTGCACAACGTTTTTGCCAGGAAACAAGGGCTTCCCAGTTAGCATCTCTGCAAATATGCAGCCAACGCTCCACATGTCAATCGCTGGCGTGTACTGCACATACATACCAATTCCATTAGCTCTCACACATTACGCATAAGGCAACCTTATATGGAAAGAGAACAAGCATTTTACGTTGGAATAGAAGGAACCACAGAGCTCTGGAGCACGGTACCATCTTGTAGCAACATAGTCCTTGCAAAACAACATGACAAGACTGGTTACTTAGCAGAAGTACTTAAATCATTTGTAGTCAACTGCATAAAGACATACATACCTCTCTGTTACAGAACAATACACTAACTAATTATTAAAGCATTCACAAACTCTCTGCGTATTAAATAAATGAATTGGTAACTGTAAGAGAGATGGATAGAGATGCATACAGTCCAGAAAACGGCAGAAGGGGAATCAGTGAAGGAGACACGAGCAAGTCCCAAATCACAGATCTTGATTTTGCAATCAGCATTAGCCAGGATGTTCTTAGGCTTCAGATCTCTATGGAAAACATGCGCTATAAACACAACAAACAAGGAGCCGAAAGACGATAAGAAACACTGTGATGGACACAAATCACAAGAGCTATCTAGGGGACCAAGAAAACTTACCTGAGTGCATGAATTTTAAGCCACGAAGAAGTTGGTACAAGAAGAATTGATGATGCTGAGGAGTGAGGTCGTCATTTACCTTTAAGACATGGTGAAGATCCGACTCCATCAACTCAAAAACAACATAGATATCCTTGAACTCCTTCCGACAAGGAGGCAGCATGATATGTTTGATCTCCACGATATCAGGATGTTTCAGAAGCCTAAGAAGCTTGATCTCCCTGAGTATCCGTATGGCGTCAGAGACGTGTTCAAAGACATTGGTCATCTTCTTGATAGCAACTTTGCCACCAGTGTGGGGACATTCGGCAGAGGCAACAACACCATAGCTTCCTTTTCCGACAACTTCTTGGATCTGGTATTGGCTTGCTTCACCATACTCCGTGAAAAACTCTTTCTCCAACATGATGATTCTTTTCACTGTTTTAACAAACATTCCCATCATAAACTCAATTAAAAACAGAAAGGATTGTACTTTGTGTTCAAGAATCTAAGAGACAAACACACAGGAGGTTGATTCAGCTCAAATTCAACAAAAAAAAAAACACAGAAAGGATTGTACTTTCTTTTCAAGAATCTATAATTCAGCTATAATCCCCTAAAGCAAAACATCCACAACAACTAAGAACCCTAGATCTACAAAATAGAATCAAATTCAAAGAGGAAAGAGCAAAAAGGTCAGACCTTTAGATGAATCTTTGGATCAAAGAGTAATCCACACGAAGAAGCTGCAAGGAGGAAAGATTGATGGATGTCTGTCTGCAAATTCAAAGAATGGCCACACGCAATTATTTATATATGAATCGCTTTAAAGACAACCACCAGCTCATTGTAGCTTTTCGTGATTACTCCATTTTAATTTTAACACATACCTTTTTAAATAAATGACAAGATTACCTTTAAAATTATCTTTTTTTTCTAAACGTGTTTTTAAATTAAAAGGAAATAATTTCACAGCAAATGATCAAAGTTAGATAAAAGCTAAAAAAAAAAACAAGTGTGAAAACAGAGAATTAAAACAAACAAATGGAATAAAAATGCGAGCCATACCATTACCTTATCTTATCTTTTGATTCCCCAAGTTTCATGGAATAATTCAAGACATGTGAACGAGCGAGAGCGAAGATATGATATTTATATATAAAAGTAATGGAAGGCACGGCCCGCCGCCGATCTGTCTTTTTCATTATTTCTCACCTAACCCTGCAACGACGCCGTTTGTGGAGGATCAAAGTAAGTCCCGAGGAAGTCTCCTCCCCTTGTTCAGCGTTTCCAACTTCTCCCACCATTGTTGACCATCTTTGAAATGGCGTCGTTTCAAGACGGTGCTTAATACAGAACTAAACGATGTCGTTTGATTGCTAGTTCTGACCTTCGATTACTCTATTAATTTTGATTCCGTACATTATTCGTTTTGATTCGACTCAAAAAATCTGGATGTCGATAAGTCTTCGAAAAAAATCAACTATTATAAATCAATATCTATTACAAACAGATACTAACATTTTAAAAATATGATACCTGCTCTTTCTGATTTTTATACAAATAAATATATATCTACAATTAAATATAGAATTCTATATGTATTATTTTATGTTATTATTATTTTTAGATATAATTTTTAATTTTATTTATAAAATTACTTATAAAAGTATTAAATTAAGAAAAGAACATAAAGTCTTTAGAGAAACTACAATTTTCTCTTTCAAAAAAATAAACTATAATTTTTCTAAGAAAATTTTATGTTCTATAAAATATAATTAACTTAAATTTTTATAGAACACATAATTTCACTAATCATTACTTTTTATTTTATATTATAGATATTTTTTGAAAACAAACTTGTATACCTTTTTTTTGTAGATTTACTTATATCAAACAAAGTAGATGTGATATCTGTATATCCATAAATATTCGAAAATATTTTTATAAATTTTGTAGATATCCGAAAAACCGGATATCCATTTTCGAAATAAAACAAATAAAAATGGTTTTCTCCTAAATAAAACAACAGTGTATGAATATTTTATTTTATGATCTGATCCTAAAATGCTACAATGACATATCATTCGATTGTTGTATTGTTGGCACATTAGGTTAATTGATGTGTACTTAAACGCTTAATCAATTTGGCGTTATTGTCGGGGAACTAAATAGATTTGTTATTAGGATTTGAAACTTTCTTGAGATTAAGTTTTATTTTCTCATGCTTTGTTTGGCCTTGTATAGCACATCAAAATTCAAATCAGAGACAATCTTTCAACACAAGACAATCAAATATCATCAAAATGAAGTTTTAAAATGGAATTGTTTTAAAGTGGAATTGCATATACCTTCTAGCTTTCGCTATATATGGAGTAATTTCATTAAATATAATATTGAATCAAAACCGGCAGAAAATTGAATGTTAAAATTATAAACCATTAATACTTTTAAGCCAAATATTTTTAATCAAAATATATAAAACAATCTATAGTAAATTTAAGTGAGACTGTAGAACTAAAAAAGAAGAAGAAAACATTAAACAACTAACTAAAAATCTTTGTCATGGATCAAATGACTTTTCCTGTATCAGACGATATACTTCTTTTTTTGGTCAATATCAGACAATATACTAAAATCAGTTATTCATCACCAAATGCTCAGTTATCAATACCTTGTTTATTACTCTCTTTTGTTCTTGTTCCTGAAAATAAAATTTTCTAAAGTATGCACGTTTATTAAGAATTTAATAAATGTTTATAATTTACTTTATTTTTTACTTTATTATACATTTTCCAATAACTTTCCACCAATAAAATTTAATCAATTCAAATATTCTTAATTAATGTTCCTCAAAAATATAAAAAAGTATATTAACAATATAGAAAATCTATCTTTGTAGAACAAGAAAAAAATCTAAAACATCTTATTTTCGAGAACGGAGGTAGTATGATATTGTCTGATTCTGTCCTAAACTTTTACTGATTTTTTCTGATTTTTTTTTTATAAAGTTATTGAAATTGAATAGAGTTATATATTAGATTTTCTTTAGTGATGTGAAAGTTGGATTGTTTATTTATTCGTAGCATTATTGAACATCTCCAGGTCCAACCATCGGTCTTTTTTCACTATAATAATTTTATCATATTTAAGAGTTAAAGATTCTCGTATACGGTATATTGTGAGGATCTTTTCAAACCTGCGCATTTTAAAAAGATCAAACCTAATACACATTTAAAAAAAAAACTTTTCTGAGCCACATAAAACTTATAGAATGGTGCTCACTGGTGACTTGGTCTACTCTCTTAATATGTATGGAGCTTATTTGTTTTGTACCAAAAGTCAGTAGTATTCATAATCACACCCAATAAGTGGCAAGCTTTCATAATCATTCAAATTATCTAATCTTAGATAAATGAAAGCCTAACAGCACTCTTGCTACGTCATAAAATCTTGTTACAAAATCAAGTTACATAAACCAGCTGACGTGGCCTGAAAGTGACAATTTACAAAAAAAAACAGCTCTTGTTTTTTTTTTGGTCAACAAACAGCTGTCGTAAAAACTTCCCAATTTGACGGAAGAGAATGTACGGGATGAGTCGATGACAAGGACATCAATCGTATTTACTACATTCATAATAGAATTTCTTAAAAATAATTTGACATAGGTTTGATATTTGTTGACGCAAGTTTTCAAGCATTTGTCCGGATAATTCATAAATAAGTTTTGGGACTCAAACCATTGCCCCATGAAATTCATATTCATTCGGAAATGATGCTCTCGATTTTCAAAGGTAACGCTTTTGTTTGGATTGTAAGAGGATAACGTAATCAGCCTTTGGGAAAGTTTTATTTGGAGTGAATAACGTAAATCTCTCCTACTTCACTTGCAGAACATCGCTGACAAAACGAAAAGTCAAAGAACAGAACTGCTTGTATTTGACCTGGATGTAGCTTTAAGGAAGTGAATATAATGCATTCAAGTTTACTGCTTCTCTTACAACGTTAGTTTACATTTTTATGATATAAAGCATCCAAGTTTCTCGCAAGGCCCCTTAGAATTTCTCTCATTATACAAACGCAAAAAGCTACGGTGTAAAACAAACAACAATAAAAAAAATATCAAAAGAGCATATGTTATTTTCAAGCCATTCGTATGTATCGTCTCGTGGGGTCACTTAGAGGCTATATTCTTTACCTATGATCCTCTTTACCATCAAGAAATAATACGAAACCACTACTACCAACACGAACAACAAAAACACCACCAGCCAGTTTATTCCATCTGCATTTTCATTAACAAACACACAGTTTTAGTTTTGATTGGTAATCCAGGACAAAGTCTAACAAATCATGACTGGTTAGTATGGTTTTGGTTAAGTTTAGGTAAGGTAATAAGATGGAGGGATAAGAAGAGAAATGGCAGAATATACGTACCTGTTTCAGGCTTTTGTTCAATGACGCTTAGCTTTGCTCTTGAGTCAAAAGATACTGACACCAAGAACCTGCAAAACCAAACCCCAAATCAAAACTTCTTGAATGTGAATTTCCCATCATTCTTCCATAATTTTATCTATTTGTTTGCTTAGAATTTTAAGCACGATCACTGAAGCTGTAGCTATACAGTGAAAACTAGATCCTTGATGAGTAGACAAAAAAAACCTTGAATCAGGGGAGAAAGTAAGTGCGGTGACCAAACCGAGATGAGCTTTCTTAACGAATTGATGAGTCTTCATTTTTGTTGAACTAATTATCAAAACATCTCCTTCAAGGGTTCCGCTGCATTAAGAAAAATAGTATGACAACCAATATTAGAATTAGTATTACACCTATCAGTTTGGTCCCAAGAGTGCGAAAAAGAAAACTTACAATGCAAGAAATTTTCCATCAGGTGAGACATTAAAGGCCGTAATAGAGTAGTTTTTCAAAAGCTTTGATTGTTTTCTTTTCCATGAAGTTGTATCCCATGTTATAATACTCCCACCACGCTCTACTCTGACCAGATTCATTATGATCGTGACAAATGGAAAAGGGGAACTAAAATCATATATTATATCTCGCGCTGTCAAAATGTAAGTTTACCAGTCTTTGCAGCAATATAAAGAACTTCATCGCCTGAATTGTCAACGGAGAATCTGCAGGAGGCAAACAACTCGTCCTGCATTATAATATTCAAACTCATCAGAGTATAATACAAGAATGTTAGAGCTTTGTATACAAAGTTAAAAGAGCAACAAAAAAAACGACTGACCTTCTCTTTTGATAGACTAGCAACGGCAGTAGAAGCATTTACGTCCCAAACCCGACAAAGTGGACCTCCAAGAGATACAAGAAACTTACCACTTTCGCTGCAAACCCACAAACTATCACTATCAGACAATCCGTTTTACAATCATTGTTCGAAAGATGATTCCTTTCTCATGAATAGAATGAACCACTTTCTGAAGAAGGCAAAGTTTCCTGATTTGATAAGAGAAAGCACACCTGAAAGTAAGGTTTTTAACTTCTCCATGTGCGTTAGATTCATTAAGTATCGTTTTCATACTAGGCCATTCGAAAATCCTCAAAGTTCCATCCTGTACTGCCATCAAAACAAAAATGTATAAGAACCAGTGAGACTCCATTCCTTGTTATTCAAAAGGGACTGAAACTAAAGAGCTTAACTCCTACCTCCCCACCAGCAGCAAGCACAGAGCCCTCCTGATTAAACTCTAGAGCTAACTGTTGTCCAACATCTTCTAACTCGTTAATCACTTCCTCTAACTCTTCACCCTCCCTTGGCCTCATAATGTTCTCCCAATCAAACCGTCTACGTGTCAACAAGTAACTATCACACATCCATTGAAGTTTCTCTCCACTCTAAACCAACACAACTTCAAACTTATATTCTTATTACAAAACCTAATGATATTCGATTACTAATAAGCTTTACAAGATCACATACTTGCAACTCTGTGGCAATGCGCAGATAAGAGCACCTTCCCGAGGATGAACAGCCATTCTATAAGGAAGACCACTGACCACAACCCTACCCACCTGAAAATTTTAAAAAATCAAATCAAATCAAATCCTTGCGATCTGATTACAGACTCACTATAAACAGAGAAACGTTCACGCTTACAGGTTGTTCTAATAGAGAATTGGTTTCGAGATCAACACGACAGATTACGATGACGTTAGGAATCCCGCTTCGCCCCTCTCCGCCTCCGCCGGCCAACGCGATGCAGCTCCGGGAGGCCAACGATGACGACGGCTCGATGCCATCTTCGGAATTCTCTTTATGCTTATCGATTTTCGATCTAACGGTTTCTTCCGGGATCCAGTCCGCGGCGTATATCGGAAAGCCGTAAGTCTGCGTATTCGCCATTGCTCCTCCTTCTCCTCTCCTCCTCGTGCGAGCTTAATATGCCAAGTCTCCCTCCCTTCTCTGATTCGTGGAGACACGTCATACAGAAAGAAACTGTAGTGGGCCAATACTAGTACCTTTCATGGGCCCAAGAGAGGGTTTAGGGTGAATTACATTATTCCCCGTCTCGGTTAAAACTCGGCGAGAACGACTACATTATAAGGCCATGTTTATCCCTAAACTCAAATGAGTTTTTTAGGTTTTTTTTTATCTAAAAAAAATAAATTAAAAAGCAAACCAATCGTGGACCGCCACGAGTCTGTGAGGTCCGCGAACAATGTAAGAAACTCACTAAAATCGGTTCTTAATTAGTAGTTTTTGTAACCGATCCTTAAGGGTTTTGTGGAGACCCAGCACTAAGAACATCACTAAGGACCCCGGATAAACATGCTCTAACGAATTCCGTTTTTTTTTTCTTTTCCTCCCAATACTATTGGTTTCATCGAAAGAAAACAACACTAACGTTTCTCATACTCTTGCTCCCATCAGTGGCAGATCTAGAAAATAATTATAGCGGAGGCAAAATATAAAATACAGTTAAATAAAATTAAAAATATTTTTTTATAAAAAATCTAGCAAATAAAAAAACAACTCTTACAAAACAATTTTACGTTCATTTTCATCATCTGAAATTTTTTAATCACTTTCTCATTTGAAACTGAGTCAAATAACTTTTTTCCAATAAAACAAACCATACAATCACTTAGAAACCAATCTCCAATTCAGTTACGTGCAGCTGTCTTCACTAGTTTCATTGCGGAAAAATACTTTCAAGATTTGCGGTGGCAACTGGCAAAGTTAGAACTAACTTTAAAAGCCTGTAAATCAAGGGATGTGCTAAATGCTTTTGAATTTTCACCATCAAAGATGAAAAATTTTCTACACTCGTATATTGTCGATGTAGATAAGTTGCTGCTCAAGAGACAAAAGCTCACCATAGCTAAAATCATCTCGATATAACTTAGCTAATCGCAACAGCTTCTCTTTGTCAAACCCATGGAATGAATCAATCGGGCTTAAAGCAGCCATACAAATAAGTAGTTCAGTGGTTACCTCTATAAAACGATCGTTAAACTCTTGAATTTGCAAATCTAGAACCGTGCAAAAGCAATTGACCTTATAATGATGCATATTGCTTATGTTGGTTCTCTTTCTTGAATTCCTAAGATCAACAAAATCTTCTTCCATGATGAGCATCTCAACACTATGTTTCTTATAGAAATAAGCAACTTTAGCCATGAGCGAATCCTAACCATCATCTCTAAGCTTCTGCAACTCTCGCTTAGTGGATTCTACCAGTGGCATAGCATTTAAAATATCTTGATCTTTCTGTTGCAAAGTCAATGACAAATTCACAGTGAGCCCCAAAATATGTAACATAAGATGCAAATAGAAACATAAGATGCAAATAGAATGCACAATCAAATGTGTGAAAGTATTTGAGAAGACCACATGCTTGACGAAGAAGACAAGAAATTAGAGTTTATGCTTTATGTAAAGGGAAGAATATGTCAGACAAGAGGCTTCACTTTCACCCTTTTCCTTCATCACCACGTCATGGTTTAGTCTCCACATAAACCACTTCAACGAACCAACACATAACCAACCTCTTGGTTCAAATCACAAATCATCTTCAAACCAAAACTTTTCTGAACTTGAATGACTGAAGCTTGAGCTTCAACATTCTCCATCTTGATTTCATTTTCATCTCTTTCTCAATATACTGCACATACTTAGGATTTAACTTCGACAATGATGACTCTTCATCTTCATTTGGTCATCTTTAGAAGCTATAAAACTGCAGCAAACTTGTTAACAAGGATAGTCTTGGACAGAATACCCGCAAGATTTCAGGAAGTGTGTACCGTGTTCACCTCAACTTCACCATCTTTAGTGATGTATGTGATAAAACGATACTTCACTGCATGTTTTATCCTTTCATGAAAAGTGTTGTTCTTTGACAGACATATACCAGATTGTGAATCACACCCGACTGTTGCCTTCAATTATTTGAACCCCACATCACTGATCAATCCTTTTATCTAAATCGCCTCTTTCACAGCTTGTATGTGATTTGCCCCCAAAAAAATAAAATCGTTCGTCCACCACTGTGCATACATGAGATTTTTCACTGCACTTGAATATGGAAACCTTTATGTGTCAATACACTCGAAGACATCTCTAACTGCAAATAGCTTAAATTGGCCTCCAATTGGTGGGGTACGTTCATTGTCTTAGCCTCGTTCATGTTAAACCTTTGAACCAACAAGTAATTTGACTGAGACAAGTACATAACATCTTCATCTCTGTCTCGCTTGATGTCAATGCCCAATATCCTACTCGCAACACCCATATCATTCATTTCAAATTCTAAGCTTAACAATAAATAATAACATATCCCGATGCAATTATTTTTATATAATACCTAGCCAAAACTATTTTATGTAACTATTGTTTATTATAGTAAAGATCATTACAAAATAAATAAATAAATAGATAAATAAATAAATGGATAACTCCATATATATAAGTACATTGTTTTGTGAGTAAGATAACTAAGGAAATATTGTAATTATATTGTTCCATTATTTAAAGAACAAGAAGTTATTTGAGATATTTGTCTGTTGTCGAAAAATAGATAAAATGTTATTTTTCCTCGGTGACTTAATATGTTATAGAGATCGATATAGGAAAATAGTAAAGTAAGGTAATGTGGAAAAAAGTAAATCTTTTATTTGACCAAAAATTTGGGTCATTTTTCAAGTCAGTGTGCAATTAATAACAACATATCCCAATACAATTAATAGCAACTAGGTGGATGCCCGCGATTTCGCGGGTTCGAATGTTTTGCAATAATATATTTATTATAATTTTTTAATTAAAATATGTTTTTTTTATTATGTGTTTTTTGTTAAATATTTTTCTAATAATGATTGTTTTTTTAAAAAGAATAAATATGATTATTTTAAATACTTTTTGATATTTTGTATTGATAATTGTACTAAAATTAGTTATATATAATATTTCATGATTCGGTTTTTAATTGAAGGTATATAATACTGAAACTTTTGAAATATTTTATAAGCTTTGTATAAATGACTTAAAACCTCGTATCATAATTTAAAACATATGATGAGCTAAGATAAATAATTTTACAAATGTATTTATAATTTTTATAAATGAGTTATAAAGCGTGTATGAATTTTATTAGACATTAATAGTTATTATAATACTTTATATACAAATATAAGGCTTTACATAAAAATATAAAATCATTATATCAATTTTAATAGAAAAATTGTTTATTATTTTATGTAGTTTACAAATATATAAAAAAATTGATCAAACATTATTATTCTTTCTATAGTTTCAACAAATAGTTAGCATAAATAATTATTTGTAATATTATGTAGATTTTTGGCAAGTGATATTACCTGTTTATAGACTTATTTTTTCTATTAAATCTAATAAAAATAAATAAAAATTAAAAATTATCGACCAATCAATTTATAACAATTTTTTAAGATTTCATAAATGATTGACACAAAAGAAAAAATCTCTTAAGTGACTTCTCAATTAATATATAGTAGGATAGTAGGATGAGATTTAAAAAAAAAATTATAAAGTAATTTATAAGCTCTTCTAGATGACTTACAAACTTTTATGATAATTTAAATATACAATAAGCCGAGATAAATAATTTGATAAATGTTTTACAGATGATTTATAAAGCATATAATATGAACTTTAGAAGATGTTAATAGTTATTAAGATAATTTATATAAAATATAATGCTTTTAAATAACAATATAAAATCATTATATTGATTTATATAAACTGTTTTCGCTTATTATTTTATGTATTTTAAAAATATATAAAAAAATGAACTATATTAAATAATATCGACCAATCAATTTATAACAATTTATTAGAATTTCATATATGATCGATACATAAGAAAAAAGTCTCTTAAGTCACTTCTCAATTAATATATAGTAGGATAGTAGAATGAGATTTTAAAATAAATTAAGTTCTCATTGATGACATACAAACTCTTACAATAATTTAAAATATACAATAAGCCAAGATAAATAATTCGATAAATGTTTTTATAGATGATTTATAAAGCATGTAATATGAACTTTAGAAGATGTTAATAGTTATTATGATAATTTACACAAAATATAATGCTATTAAATAAGAAAATAAAATAATTATATTAATTTATTTAAACAGTTTATCGTTTATTATTTTATGTATTTTATAAATATAGAAAATGATCAATTTATTTCTCTTTCTATAATTTAAACAATTAGTTACCATAAATCATTATTTGTAATACTATATAACAATTTGGCAAGTGATATTAATTGGTTATAGACTTACCTTTTTTCAGATCTAAATAAAATAAATAAAAATTAAATATCATCGACCAATCAAATTATAACAATTTTGTAAGAGTTCACCTATGATCGACACGTAAGCAAAAGTCACTAAAGTGACTTCTCAATTAATATATAGCAAGATATATCATAATCGTCTAAACACAAGATTCATTTCCTTACCAATATAAATTATAACGATATTATTTTGGGGTGAGAGACTAAGAATGAGATATTGTTTTAAGTAATAGCTAACCAAAACCATTCTATGTAACTATTGTGTATTGTATTAAAGATCATTAAAATATATAAATAAATAAATATATGGATAACTCCATATATATATATACACATATAGAAATTTAGATATACTAAAAAGCAGTAATAGTTTTTTTTAAAATATGAAAACATTAATCAATCAGCTTATATATAATGAATTAGATATCAATTCATAATCAAATACATAAATATGGATAACATATATATAATATAAACACATATATGTTAATAACAACTTCATGTGAAGTTTGCACTAAACCACACACACAAAATGGTCAATCACAAAACAAACATATTCTTAACCATGAAACTTGACCTGAAATCTTTTCTGAGGAGAAGATTTCATCCAAAATTTATTTTCACGATCCATATCTGAAAAGAAAAAAAAAAGTGAATAGTTATTTAAATTTGGTGAGAATTCGTATTTAGCTTCTTAAAGCACTCAGAATTTTGAATTTAATTTCAGCTGAATGAAAGATACTTAGTTGCTAATAACCAATAATCATCAAAATCAAACTTGATGAGTTTAAAGAAAATTTGATTTTGTAAAACAATAATTTGAGAAATTTTCGATGAAATTAAAGAAGAATTAAAAGATAATGGAGTTGTGTGTGTAACGAACGAGAGAAAAAAAAACAGAAAATCGATTCTCAAAGAATTTAAAGCATCAATTTTGGTTGTTTTAATTGGCAAAATTAATGGTAAGGTATTTATGTAAACAGTTAAAAGGTGTTAAAGTTATTTGAGACATTATTTTGTTTTTTCGTGAAAATTGCTTTTGACAAAATGAGATATTATTGAATAGCTTGATATGTTAGAGATGATATTGGTTGAAAATGGCAAAATATAGTGACGTTAAAAAAATATTAGTCTTATGTTTGACAAAAAAGATTTTTTTTCCAGGTTATCCAAATGCAACTAAGAACAATATATCATGATGTTCTTAGACACAAGATTCATTTCCTTAACAATATAAATTATTTTCTTACAGTCATAGATTCCTTTTATTGTGAGCTACTTAACTAAAGATATATTCTACTGATATAATCCCATTATTTTTTTTTAATGTTATTTGAGATATTTGTGCCCATATTTGTTTGTGTTGAAAATAGATAAAATGATATTTTTCTTAAATGACTTGATATGTTATAGATGATATATATGATAAAAATAGCAAAATAAGGTAAGGTGAAAATCTGTAAATCTTCTATTTGACCAGAAATTTGGGTCATTTTTCCAATTCACCCTTCAATAATAACAATATATCATAATGCAATTAATAAAAATATATGATAATCTTATTAAACCCAAGATTCATTTTCTTACCAATATAATTATAATGATATTATTTTTGTGAGAGACTAAGAATGAGATATTGTTTTATATAATACCTAGCCAAAACCATTATATGTAACTATTGTTTATTATATTAAAGATCATTACAAAATAAATAAATAAATGATAAATAAATAAATAACTCCTTATATATAAATACGTTTAGAATTTTATATTTACTGAACAATGAGTAATAGTTATTTTTTTAGCTAATAATCAATCAACTCTCTTCCCCCCCCCCCCCCCCCCCCCCCCCCCCCCCCTCATAAGTGGCCATAATCAAATACATAAATCTGGATAACGCATATGTGATACACTAATACATACATGTATATATATTCACATTTCACCTATATATTGGGAACTCATATTGGCAGATAAAGGTGTCCATAATGGCTTCACTTGGCTTGATCCTCTATCTTTCCTCGGTTCTTCTCATGAGCCTTTGTCAGCTTCCTACAGCTATCCAGGATGATAGAAAGGCAAGTCACTGCTGTTATATATATGTCTCGTTATCTATGTTTGCCTTTGTTTTAGTGTATTCATCGTCATAGCATTTTGTTTTTGACGCATGCAGGTGTATATTGCTTACATGGGAGCTCTTCCTGAAAAAGCTTCTTACTCTCCTATGTCTCACCATCAGAATATCCTTCAAGAAGTTATCGAATTAAGGTACTAAGACATATAGGACTCAAACCTCTCTCAGCTTTGTTTCTTGTTGCTTATGTCATCGTATCTCACTGGTTTTATCTTTTTGTTCCGATCGAAGTTCCGTAGAAGATTCTTTGGTCAGAAGCTATGGAAGAAGTTTCAACGGTTTTGCAGCCAAACTCACTGAATCTGAAAGAGACAAGCTTGCTGGTGAGATATATAAACTAATATAACTAAAAAGATTAGGTAACTCACTATTATGGCTATATATTTCAATGCTGATGATTTTATGTGTGATGTGAAGGCATGGAAGGTGTGGTTTCGGTTTTCCCAGACACCCTTTATAAGCCTCTTACGACAAGATCTTACGAGTTCATGGGACTTGGTGACAAGAGCAAGCATGTCCCTAACATCGAGACTGATATAATAGTTGGCGTAATTGACCACGGAATCTGGCCTGAATCCAAGAGCTTTTCAGACGAAGGCATTGGCCCAATACCGAAAAAATGGAAAGGAGTTTGTGCTGGAGGAACTAATTTCACATGCAATACGTAAACAACAATTTTCAATTTTTCTTCTCCATGTACGATTAAAACATATGGAAGTTAACTAAACCTAATCTAAATTGTACAGGAAAGTGATTGGAGCACGATATTATGTGCAAGACTCAGCAAGGGACATCGATTCACACGGGTCACACACGGCTTCAACTGCCGCCGGAAACATAGTAGAAGGAGTGAGTATGAACGGGTTAGCCAAAGGAACTGCCAGAGGAGGTGTGCCTTTAGGTAGAATAGCTATTTACCGAGCTTGTGAGCCAGTAGGTTGCAATGCCGTATCAGTGTTAGCTGCATTTGACGATGCTATTGCCGATGGGGTTGATGTTATAACCATTTCCCTTGGAGGTGTTGTTGTCGATGTCGATGTTGATCCTATCGCTATTGGATCATTTCATGCAATGACCAGAGGGATTGTTACCACAGCTGCTTTTGGGAACGCTGGCCCTTATCTTGAAACTGGACAAAACGTTGCACCCTGGATCATATCCGTGGCTGCCGGTTACACTGATCGAAAATTTGTTACTACTGTTGTTAACGGAGATGCCATAGCCTTACCTGTAAGAAGTTTTTATTTAACTTGTTTTGTTTTAGTTAATCTGTGAGGAGTATGATTGTTGTCACCAGTCAGTCTTTTGATTTAAGTAATTAACCATACAGGGAAAATCGATCAATGACTTTGACTTAGAGGGACAAATGTATCCTTTGGCGTACGGGAAAACTGCTTCAAATAACTGTACAGAGGAGGAAGCAAGGTAACTAACTTGTGACCCACGGCTTGAGAGCTAACTTGTCGCTCAAGAATATTCCTATTGACCTAGCTCGTGGTATAAGAAACAGATGAAAACGTCACGCTATGAATATAGTTTGATGTTCTTGTATTGTATTTTCAAGGGGATGCGCTAGTGGTTGCCTGAACACGGTGCAGGGAAAGATCGTTGTGTGCGATACCTGGAACAATGTTACGGAATCTAGAGAAGCGGGTGCAGTTGGAACCATCCTTCATATAAATCATTTTGACATTCCTGGTCCTGATCCAATTCCGGTCGCAGTTTTAGATGATACCAATTACGAGGCATTCAAATCTTACGTGCTCACCTCACCGTAAGAAACTCTTTCCATATAATTAAAACATTATTTGGTTTAGATTCGTTAACCACATTTTTTTGGTTTAAATGTTACGGAATCTAGAGATCCTCGAGGAACTATATTGAGGAGTAAGACAGTTAAGGACAACGATGCTCCGTTCGTTGCTTCCTTCTCTTCTCGTGGTCCAAACACACTCTTTAAAGATATCATGAAGGTACGTACCACTCCTAATTAACAATGTTCACATAATTGGGAGCAATTAATGATCAAAGTCTTGACATTAAAAGGTTTATATATAATATACATGCAGCCTGATATTACGGCTCCAGGGGTGAATATATTGGCAGCATATTCACCGATGTCTCCAACCGCAGTTCCTGGACAAAGCATGGATTACTATTTCATGTCCGGAACATCTATGGCTTGCCCTCATGTCGGAGGTGTGGCGGCTTACATCAAAACATTCCATCCTGATTGGTCTCCTTCTGCTGTCAAATCTGCTATCATGACTACTGGTAATTATCAAATATCAAACCAATATATTTATTTCCCTCAAGAAAGAAAGAATGTATAGTAATGTGAGCCTTTTTTGTTTTGTTGCAGCTTGGCCAATGAATGCATCGAAAAATGCAGAAGCTGAGTTTGCATACGGATCTGGACATGTTAACCCTACAGTGGCAGTTAATCCAGGGCTTGTTTATGAAATATCCAAAGAGGATTACTTAAACATGCTCTGCTCTTTGGACTACTCAGCCGATGGCATTAGTATTCTCGCCGGTGGAGCCTTTACTTGTTCCGAGGAATCAAAGGTCACCGTGAGAGATCTCAACTACCCTTCAATGACAACCCTATATCCACCTTGGTCAACTTCAGGTGTCATATTTTCAAGAACGGTCACAAATGTTGGGAAAGACGGATCTACTTACAAGGCAAAATTGTCTGGGGATCCTAAACTCAACATCAACGTTGATCCAGAAACGCTCTCTTTCGACACATCAGGGGAGAAGAAATCTTTCACCGTTACAATCCCTTTCAACAGTCTTGGGGATCTTGATATTTATGGTCATGTGTCTGCGTCTCTGGTTTGGTCGGACGGATCACACAATGTAAGAAGTCCTATCGTAGTGTATACTTAATTACGCTTTGACCCAAAACCCAGCAATATATAAAATCATGGGTTATATATAGAGAAAAAGACAAAAATAGCACTAAATCAAGTTTTTGTTCTCAAACTAGCACTCAAGGTCAAAAGTCACAAAAATAGCACTTAATGTTTTATCAAAAGTCACAAACTTAGGGTTTAGAGTTAAAGGGTGGGGTTTAAGATTTAGGGTTTAGGGTTTAGGGTTCAGAGTTTAGAGTTTAGGGTTTAGAGTTTAGGGTTTAGGGTTTATAGTTTAGGGTTTAGGGTTTAGAAATGAGGTTTTGGGGATAAGATTTCAAATTTTGAAAAATAAAAAAATTAAAATTTTCAAAGGATAAACTTAGAAAGATGCTATTTTGGTCATTTTAGTTTTTGAGTGCTATTTTTGTGATATAAAATTAGAAATGTGCTATTTTGGAGATTTGCCCTTATATATATTGTGTTTCAATTAAACATATGTTATATTGTGTGCTCATTATATTGTGTTTCAATAAAAGCATGTGTTTTCATTTTAAGTCGATGTTAGAACTCACAGGTTATTTGAGTTAAAACTCAGGTTCTTTCAGTAATCAAGAACGGATTCTGTATGTGACAGTTAATGAAAACAATGTGACGGAAACACTAATTATCCTTTCTTGAACTATCACCAGTTAACTTCCTAACTTCAGTAACTCCTTACTTGAACTTGCCCTTTTTTATTACAATTATGAAACACGCTATTCACAAGAAGATTACTGGGATGCAGCTTTTCGGGTTGTGTGCTACCTTAAAAACAGTCATAGTCCATGCATACTTCTTTGCGTCAACACAGAGTTAACACTTTCAGCTTGGTGTGATGCGGACTGGGCCTCATGTCCAATTACTCATCAGTCGCTCACAGGATGGTTTATCCAGGTTCTCCTGTATCTTGGAAGACAAAGAAATATGATGTCATTTCTCGCTGAATATCCAGCAGAATACCGTGAAATGGCTGACACATTAAGCGAATTGTTGTGGTTTCGAGAGATACTTCCAGAAATGGGTATTATATGCAATGCTCCGATAGTGCTACACTCAGACAGCTTTTCAGCTATCAACCTGGCAGCGAACCCAATTTATCATGTTCGTACCAACGATTGTCATTTCATTCGTGACGAAATCATTCGAGGTACAAATGCTACAAAACATGTATCGACTAAATCTTAACTTGCAAACATCATGACAAAAACTATGGGTCGTCGTGAGTTTGAGGCGTTTCTACTAAAGCTGGATATTTGCAACTTCAACACTCCACCTTGAAGGAGGATATTGGGCCGTTTTAGGCCAATAAATGAATTGTGTAACCCAGATTGTATAACGGGATTTAGGTTAAAGTACATACTTGTATATATGGCGCTTGTCTCCGTCACTTGAGAAATAAGAAGGATATTTACAGACTACTGAAACTTCTTGACAGGGTTTGGGTTATTTCAGCTATTCCGTTCTTTAGAGCTTACATGGGAACAGTAAGTCCTGCTTCTGACTCTTTCTTATGTCCTCATAACACATTTGTGGGATATTGTTGTAGACTTTCTATTACAGCTTTCATTTACCCTTCTCTAGCTATTTCACCTACAAAGGTTTTGCACTTACATATACGTCAGCCACTTCTTCACAGCCATTGTCGGTATGCTTCTTTCTTGTCTGCAATCCTCGAAAACTTTACTGCTATTAATTACTTCTGGCCAATCTTTAAGCATTTCATTTCAGACCAATGTCTTTCTATAGTTGGACTTGGTCTTTTACTTCGACTACTGATCTTTTATTTTTTCTGTCTGAATGGTGGGCTAGTCCATACCATTGTTTAGTTGGGTGCCGTTTGTGACTGGTATAAAATATCTCCCCACATTGTTTTTCGTCCAATTCTCTTGTACTATTTCTCTCTTTTCTTTCTTATAATAAACTTTGAGTTCTCTGTTTAAGCGATTCAAACTTCAAGAGCAATGGTATACAACTATACATGATAGCTGTTGCTGTTATACCAACCCATAGCATTGAAGTGAGTCTTCCTAACGTGAACAAAATATGTGTTAAATTTCCACTTGTGCAATAGATTATTGATTTATATTGTCACATTTTTGCATATCAAATCTATCATACAAATTTGGTAAGAGTATATAGATACAAAGCCTTTCATAAAAAAATGTAAATATATATATGTACGGCAATACCTGGTTTACTGTAAAACAAAAATTAAAATGTCTTTTGGTGTTACCCTTTTACATATCATGGTCCATGAATTTAGAGACTAATGTTTGTATTGTATGATAAGATTTTTATATTGTAAAAAGTATAACAAATACATAGGGAAAATACGTATTTTATTCCCCATATTTGAAATTGGCAGTTTTAATACTCAAATATTGTTCACGCAGAATTATTCTCCAAATAATAGTTGACTGCGTGAAATTGGGAACAAAATAATCAACCATTAACAGATGGACGGAAAAATAACGGTTTCGTTAATTTTTTAATGATTGAATATTCGAATCATAATTTTACACATTCAGTGATTAGTTTACGAATAAATATGCGCATATAATACTTAAGGAGAAAACTGGTAAATAAATACCAAACTTTTTCAAATTCTCCAAATAGAATACAAACTTTTCATTAAGTTAAATAAATCATAAACAATAGAGAAGTTTGAACCATATTGGATACATGTTTGGTCAATTATTAATTTTTCGTCATTCTCCGTTAACCTTTAACAACGTATACAACCTTGTTTTAAGAATCCACTCCTACAAATCGATTTCATCTCTTTTCTTTTTCTTCTTCGTTCTTAAATTACAAATCGTTTCTTCCTGATATGGTGATAAGGAATAAGCTTCCGCCTTCCGCTACGTCGAGGCATAGGTAGAGAATATGAAACTCAACTTGTTGTTGAAGATGAAGAAATAGGGTTGAATGCATTTAAAGACAATGACGGAGATGGATGTTGCAAAGAATGATGTCTAATTCCCCGCACCTCCACCTTCTTTCTTCTTTTTAAATTATACAGAGCTATCCTGGCCCCACAGAATTGATCCAGACTAGTCATATGTTGCCACGTATCGGTCCTCTATCCCTGGCGATGCCGAAATGTTAATTCCCTAGTGGCCGGGATTCGAACCCAGGTGGCGGTACTCACAGCTGTAAGCCCTTTACCACTAGAGGTAGAAGCCCCGGTTTACCTCCACCTTCTTTCTCTCTATTCGTCTTGTATTTGTTGGACACGAATGATGCTTCTATTTAGCATCTGAAAATAAGATTCTCTGTAACCTACTCTTGATTATAAATGATTTTATGTTATATGTTTGTGCTTCTTTCTTCTGAACCTCTCATCAATCTACCTTTTTGTGATGGCCTTTGTATCCGATGTAAGGTTGGCTTGTATAACAAGTTTTGAGTTTCTCAGATTATTTTTGCTTCATTAGTTTCTTATTCACAGAGACATGCGTCATATTTTTAAAAAATAAAAGTCAAATTAGATTCTCAAACTGAAAAAATCATGCGCTTTCAAATGTATTTTACTTAATATTAATTTTAGATCTTGAATATTTTACCGTATCTTAGAATCTTAGGTTTTAGGTTTTTGGTTTTTACGCATGCTAAATTGTAATATATATGTTGATCCATAAAGTATTAATGTTAAAAATTGATTGAGCCAATATAAAACACAATATACGAAAGAATAAAATCCAGCTGGCCCAATTTGTATATATATTAATTTTATTGTTTGTATATACAATCTGATTTTATTTATATGATACAAAATATTCACTAATGTATAGGCCTATTTATTTTTAATTAAATTTATTTGAAGAATTGTATCTTTCATTTGTTATATTGAACAAAAATATATTTTAATAATAATTAACGGTATTTTTATATATTTATCAACCACCTTTATATATTTTTACATACACATGTGTACGTTGAAGTGAGCACCTATATCAATAAATATTCACCTCAAGTGAGGATTCTAATTCTATAGGAAGTTCAAATATTCTTTCTTTTTAATGCTTTCTTTCACCATTGACCAAATTGTAATGGAATGATTTATCTTTATATTTTTTTCTTCGACGATTATCTAGATTTGATTTGATTTTGTATACGTTTAAAAATTATAATATGAAACGATTGGTTGACATGAGGATTATCTAAAATTCATATAACATGAAGTGAAACAAATAATAATAGTCTTTGGTTTATGAACAAATAAAAACAAAAAAACCGAACAAGCGAAATTAAATACTATTATTATTAGTTTGGTTTCAAGTTATATGAATTTAGAATGATAATTATATAATAGGAGATTAAAACCCGAAAAAACCAACCTTAACCGAACCGGTATCCAAATTAAACAGACTTAATGTCTTCTTATCTTAAAAATCACGAAATTAATAATTTCAGTCCGCACAAGACGCGGGTTACTACCTAGTACTTAAGTATTTAGTTTGCTGATTGAAAATATTTGAGAAATTAAAAGGAACAATCTTTTTTTTAATTCATAATTTAAAATATTCTCAAGTTAGATATAGCTATATACAAATTTTTTACCTTCTGAATTTTTTTTAAATTTTTTTACAATGACGTATGAAATAATACAAATAACTATAGTTGCATGATTTCATCACACAGTTGATGTACTTCATGTTTATAAAATCACTTATGGATGATTTCGTATTGCTTATACATTCATATTTTGTACACTGAATCTATACTTTAGACAATTATATAAACTTCTATAGACAATTATATATTGTAAATTAAAAATACAGTGCAAATGTAGTTATCTTATATCATTTTATATGCTTTTAAAAACTAAAAATATATTTTTTTCTGGTATTAAATATCTTATAAATTGGTTCAAATTGAGATTTTTTTTTAACTAGGAATTATTTTATAAATCATCTAAAATGATTTTATAAACATGAAGTACATCAATAATAAGATGTAACTATAATTATTTTGTATTGTTTTATATGGCATTGTAAAAACTCAACAACCGCTTTCAGAAAGTAAATATCTAGTATAATGATTTTATTTAACTTGAAAATATTTTTAATTATGCTTTTCTTAAAGAAAATTAATGTTCGTGACTTTCAATCTTATAAAGAATATAAAAGGTGAGTTTTTAATTCCTCAAGTATTTTCAATCGGCAAATTAAATACTCAAGTATTATATGCGCATATTTATTCTCCAACTAATCTTTTGAGTGCGCAAAATTATGATTCAAATATTCAACCGTTAAAAAGTTGACGGAAACCGTTATTATCAGTTAATGGTTGACTATTTTGTTTTGAATTTTGCGTAGTCAACTATTAGTTGGAGAATAATTCTGCGCGAGTAATACTTGAGTATTAAAAATGCTGATTTCAAATATTTGAGAAATAAAATACCCATTTTCCTCAAATACATAACATATATATTTTATAAACTAGGGTCGGTCTGCACTACGCGCAAGATGTCATGTATATTTTTTTAATATATAATTGTTTAAAGCATTTTTGTATGTATATTTGGTTGGCAGTGTGATAATTAATCGAATAGTCTTCGTATGGTCATCTTGCTCCTTATAACATCTATTTGTTGTAAGTTGTTGTTGTTTGTGTTTTGGGTTAGGATTTGGAAGCAATGATCGGGTAAATGTTGTGTGTTTTTTTTGAAAAAATTATGCGCAAGAAGGTTTTGTCAAAGGACAACCAGAGGATTTGGGTTTGTCGCTTGTGAGTTTGTAGAACTCTGAGGCTGATATACAAAGTGGTGAATTTGATTACTGCATATATAGTAAAATGTTTTGTTTAAATTGTCAAATATATTTTAAAATTGTGTTGGAACTTCAAGATTATTTTTAGTGTTGGACGTTTGAGGAAAGGAAGCAAAAGTACGTGAAGTGTGTGTTTGGATTATTATATTTGTCTATGGGATAAGAGTTAGTATTTTGTAAAAAAAATTCTCTTGAACATTAAAATTCCCGTATATAAACAAATGTGAAATGTTGTTTGGGTTGACATGTGCATTAGACTTGATAGGCATTTGGGCCCTTAAGTATAGGATTTATGTTTGTTTTAAGGTATTTTCTCGTTTGGATTGTAAATGTCTATTTAAAAGTCTGGCCCAATGGGTTTAGAGGTATGTTCTCTAAGAGCAACATTATCAATGCCAACTCTTATCAACCATCTTAGAATATTTAATTAATATTTTTAGTCTAAGAAGTTTTCTAAGATACTCAAGTAAAATACAACATTATCAATGGAACCTTTTGAAGGTTCTTAGGTATAAAATATTTTTTTTATTAATAAGTAGTAATTAAGATATATCCATTTATATTCAATACATTAAAAAGAGGAAAAAAAATTTATTTAATCAAAATTACAAACATTTTATTACATTCCATACATAAAAAAAAAATTCATAAATCACACATTTTATTCAATTCATAGAAACTTTAAAATCATTGGTTATTTGGAAGATGTCGAAATTTAGCCCAAATATTTTCAATTAAATCGAATTTTAATTGTTCATGAGCTTGTCTGTTACGGACGCTCGATCGACGATCCATTGCAGTGCCGAGATTTGAATTCGGAGTAACGGTGAATGTATCCTCTTCCTCGCTTTCTTGAAATTCTCTCACGTTATACTGAGTGTATGTTGATCGTTCATCCTCGACAATCATATTATGGAGTATGATGCATGCTTTCATAATATTTGCTATTTTGCCTTTATCCCATAACTTGGATGGATTTTTCACTGCGGCAAATCTAGATTGCAGAACTCTGAAGGCACGCTCGACATCTTTTCGAACAGCTTCTTGGGTTTTAGCAAATAACGAATGTTTCTCACTTTGTGGAAGTCGGATAGATTGAATAAAAGTCGCCCATTTAGGATAAATACCATCAGTGAGATAATATGCCAAATGATATGGATTACCATTAAAATAGAAGTTCACTTCTGGCGCAATTCCGTTAATAATGTCATCAAAAACGGGGGATCGATCAAGAATATTAAGATCGTTCATAGTACCTGGAGCTCCAAAAAACGCGTGCCATATCCAGAGGTCACTTGAAGCTACCGCCTCCAAAACAATTGTTGGTTTTTCGGTTCCTCGGGAATACATTCCTTTCCAAGCAGTGGGGCAATTCTTCCACTCCCAATGCATACAGTCGATGCTGCCAATCATCCCCGGAAACCCACGTTGTTCTCCGATATTGAGAAGTCTTTGCAGATCCTCTTGTGTGGGTTGGCGTAGGTATTCATCACCAAATAAGCCGATTATTCCGGCGGTAAATTTGTGCAAAGATTTCCGAGCTGTCGTTTCAGCAAGTCGGACATACTCATCAAGTGAATCAGCTGCACCGCCATATGCTAACTGTCGTATTGCTGCGGTACATTTTTGTAGGGGTGTTAGACTAGACCGTCCGGTACAATCTGTTCCTTGTTGAAAATACGGTATGTTGGTTTCGAGACGTTGCACAATACGCAGGAACAAAGATTTGTTCATTTGGAACCGTCGGCGGAATAACTCGGGATTGTAAGTTGGAGTCTCGCTAAAGTAATCATTCCAGAGCTTCTGGTGGCCGTCTTCTCGGAACCTCTCCATATAAATATGTTGCTTCCACTCTTTTGGTTCTTGAATAACATCAAAGTTTCCAACAAAATCTTCAACTAAGGAATCAATTTCATCATCATCATCATCATTGTGGTAGTGATAATGAGAAGAAGATGCCATAAGATTTTTTGTTTAAAATGAAATGTTGATGAAAGAGGAGAAGATTTTGATAAGAGAAAGGATGTCTTGAAATTTCCAACGATCTATCATATTTATAGGATCAAATAAGTGTATCTTGTGAATGTTATTCACGAGCATTGATGTGTGTCTTGTTCTCTTACACATCTGAATGTTATTCACGAGCATTGATAAGTGTATCTTGTGTCTTGTTTTCAACTTCACGGACCAAGCAGTGAAGTTGGTTTTGTTTTCAAGCTTCACGGATCCCATTGGAATTTTGTTTTGTTTTTTGAATTTTGTTTTGTTTATAAAAACATTAAGTTTAGACACTATGGTACATTTTGAGATTCATTTCAAGTTATAAATATGATCATCACCAGTTATTACAACACATAAGAAGAAACATAAGTCAAAGCCATTTACCATACATAAGTTATTACACTACATAAGTCATTTTTGCATACATCATTCAAACAAAAACAATAACACCACAAACAACTAGATTACTTCTTCGCCAAGCACCGAGAATCACTTAAATGCGATCACCACCCCTAGTAGAACTAAAACGACGACCATTACTCCAATGAATACCTCAAAGCCATTTATAAAACTAGATTTCTTCTTAGCCAAGTCACAAACTAACTGCTCTAGCCTAAGCACCCTCTCATCTGAATCATAGTCACTCATAAGGTTCAGACAGTCTACCTTTTCCTCCAATTGTAGTACGTGTTTATCCCTCGCCCTCATCTCCTCCATCACTGCGACGTCCCACCACTTATACACATGGCATTCTCCATCATCCACATGCTCGCAGGTATAGTATCTCCTCCCTGGATCAAGCCTTGTGTATGATGTAGCCATCTGCGGTGCACTACCACAGTAGCAAACTTGGGGGAATCCAAACTCCACCTCCGGTTGTGGAGGGTACGGTGCCGTGTCACCATATTTCAAGCTCAACTCTTGTTGGTCAAGATGAATGAGGTCTTCAGTCTCGCTGAACTCAGAAGCATTATTACTAGAGTACTCCCCACCATACTCTGACGAACACGAAGGCTGGCTGTAACTATATCTCCCCATTTTAAAATAAACCTGTCAAGAATATTCATTTAAATACATTAATCCTCTAAATTATTTAAGGAAACATTCAAGGAAACAGAAAAACAATAATGCAAGCAGAAACATGTTTTTCATTACTACGAAACTGGAATACTTTTGACATGGAAGCAGCAGAAATACAAGGTATTCATCAAAGTAGCAAGCAGAAACAGCAGAAACACAAGTTAAAACACAGAACATTTTCAGGAAACAGATACTTAATAATTTTAAAAGACATTTTCAGAAAAGCTGAGCGAGCAGCTTGTTCTTCACAACTTCCTCAGACTCACTTAGTGTTCCTGGCTTAGTTAGGAGTGTGTCTAGAATGGCAAGCTTCGACAAATTCTCCTTCCTCATGAGATCATCCTTCTTCAACTCCATTACGGTTTTAATCTCATCAATGGATTTTAGTCCTTGAGTGTTATTCTTTCTAGCTTTAGCAGCCTTGCTACCCTCTGGACGCACCTCTTGATCACCAACAGTGGCGCTTGATGTTTGCGAACATTCCTCTCCAGCCTTTCGCTTTCCACTCCCACTAGGTTTAGGAGTGTTAAGACTGAGCCACTTCTGCTCAAACCTTAACAAACACCACGCATGCTCCAGATTGAATTTCCATTGATGATTAGCGAAGTAAATATCATAAGCCGCCTTGAGGACATCAGTCTCGCTCTGACCAGAACTGATGTGTCTCTCTGTAGCCGCGTAAGCACCACAGAATTTGTTGGTGTAGTCATTAATCTTCTGCCACCTCTGCTTAAGATTGAGCCACTCTCTAGGTTCACCACTCGCTTTCGCATGTGGGCTAGATGCATAATACTCCGCTACACGTTTCCAGAACATCCCCGATTTTTGTTCATTTCCAACTACAGCATCCTTAGATGTGTTGAGCCACGCACTTATTACAACCTCGTCATCAGCTGGAGTCCATTATCTTCTCTCCTTAGAGGCAACTGATGGGTTTTCACGTTGAGCTGGAGCCTTTGGTGCTTGTGAACTAAAAGGAGGTATCTCCGATCCTCCTCCAAAGTTTTGACTCGGAGGATAACTTCCATACTGGAAGTTTTGACTGTGGAGAAGATGGCTATAACTAGGGGAGTCACTACATGGATTCGAAGGATTCCTTGAATCCATAGCGAGGAGAATGAGAGGATTATAAAAGACAGAAAGAGAAACAAGAGAGAAATAAGAGATAAAGAGATTACTATGACAAGAATTATAGCTTCTTGTTGTTATATAAAGAAAAAAGGGAGAAAGAGATCATAAAGAGCTTTAAAGAAAGACCTAACCATCAACTACTATGGTCTAATCAATAGTTATTACAACACTTAAAAGCCATCAAAACAATGAATCATCTGACTAAATATTTTCATTTGGTTAGAAACAAAATACACTCAAGTTACAATGAGCAAACAATAAACTTATATACTCCTTACAGACTGGTTACTCGTTCGAAACTAACTACAACAGTTATAACAACGTCTCCCTTAAATGTCCACACCAGTTTTTTCTAAAATTTCCACACTGGTAAATTCAATGATGAAGACAATGTAATTTAAACAACATATTATGCCAGCTTTTACCGAATACACTTCACTAATCAATCAAGTATACATTCACAATGTTAAACAAACACAGATCCATCGAGTTTAAATCCAAAATTTATTCTAAAATACACGCATCAATGGACTTTACAATCAGACACAGATCAGTTCACAATCAAATTCCTCGCCAACCAATCCATCACAACCTATACAGACAATCATTCAGAAACTCTATACACACGAACTATACAACCAAACATTCAGAAACAAACCAATCAATTCGAACAAACCAAGCAAATCGTTTCCTCTAATTCGCAGACCTTAACATAGAGACAGATGATTAACAGATATAGAAGACAAACCTGGTATCGTTCGATTCGGAAGACGACGGCGAGATCCTTCTGGAATCGGTGAGAATAGACGACGGCGGCCGAAAACTACTGGCGAGAGAGAGAGAATAGTGAGACAATGCAAACCCAGATCAAATACCACGCATGCAAAAGGGAATCGAACCAAAAAAAAATTAGATCCATAAAACAAACCGATAATCGAAAAAAAAAACCCAGAGAAGGAACACGAACCTGCTGGAGATTCGATGCGGTGGTAGAGCTTTGGATTGAACGGTGAATCCGTGTGGTTTGCGACGCAGCTTCACTCCTCGTGTAATCGCCTTCGACGGAGAGAGAGAGAGAGAGAGAGAGAGAGAGAGAGAGAAGAGGGAGACGCAGAGAATGGTTCGAGACCGAATGACCTCTTCTCTCTACCGCTTCGTATCTCCTATCACAACTCGCCACGTGACACAAGCACCACCACCAAAAACTTTTTACGTAAAAATCGATTCCACTAATTAACTCATTTTTGGATTTAAATTTGGCCCAAATAAATGATAAGAATCGGGCTAAGAAGCCCGATAATGATGCTCTAAATTATCATATTGTAAGAATAATAAGAATGAAGTTTGAGCATTACAAAACTTGTACTATTATATTTATCTTTATGTTAATTTTTATGAATGCAGATCGTTGACATTAATAGTCCGTCTTTTCCTGTATTCATGCCTCTGTTCAACATGTGAGAAAGGTAGCGGTCTTACTTATTTAATATCTGTAAGGTTTCACTGAGTGCAGAACAAAACCTTATTGGTAAATTTTCTTATGTAATATGTGCATAAGGTTTTAGAGCCTTATTGTTTATCTTTTTCCCTTTAACATTAGTTTCTTATGTTATCTTTCTGCCACTTCTTGTTAACTTTTGGTATATAAAGTCCCTATGCTGCGCCTGGTCGGCAGCCACGACCGAAATATAGGAACGTAGCTGCAATACTTTTTGGGTGGTTCTATGCTCTTAGGCGGTAGGTGAGAAAGGGAGTTGAATATTGCCACACTTACCTAAGATGGTTAACATCTTGATAGTATCTTGAGTTATCAAATGTTTGCTTACTGTGTTTCTTCATTTCTATTTGTTTGTATAAGAATACACCCCCACTTGATTCCCGAGACGTCAACTAATCATACTTTACACAGCTTGAATAGGAACAATATAATGGTGGACGTAAATTTACAGGGTAAGTAAGAACGCTAGGGTGATAGAGGTTTAGTAGTGTTTAGCGAAGCATGTGCGGTGCGCTGGAAGCTGAGGTTCTTTGTAAGCTGTAGTGACAGTTTGATATTTTGCCTCCCCATGTTGAGAAATTTTGTTTTTCCCTTTCTTAGTGCTTTCAAGTTTAACACATGCATCACAGGCCTTTACATTTATATATTTGATGTTTTGTATTCGCATTTAGTATGTTTGGAATGATTTTAGAAGAGTAGACCGTTATTTCTGTGTAACTATTTAAATTTTTAGGTTAGCCACTTATGGTGGAAGTGGTAAGAATGAGGGAAAGGAGAGTCGTTGCAACTATAATATCTACACACGGTTAATTTTGACTGGCGTTGATTTGTTAAAGAAATGAAATTTTTTTGTAGCACCGTTAAATTCTAAAGGTCGATGAGTTCATAGTTTTGTGGACAAATATGATAAGGAAATCCAAATACGATAGTACTTATAGTTTAAGAGTGACTGTCAACAGCAGTTGAAGTTTTTTTTTAATAATAAACCATGCTTAAGAATTATTCTAGTAACTGCTGCTGTGGTTAAAAAACTGCATCCTCCACTTATTCAATGTGTGCCTTTCTAAGGTGCCTTGAAATACGTAGGGAACATGGAGTTTGTGGCGATAGACCACCTGATAGACCACCTTTGGCTGTTTCAATAGCTGGATCTTTCTCATTGTCATCACCAGTGACATTGATCTTGGCTGGAAGGGCGCAACTCCAGGTATATCATCTCCAGGGCCGATGTTGCCTTCTTGTGATCGCCAGAAAAAAAGATATTATCATTTCAATGTGTGGCCAAAAAAAATAAATGTTGTCATAAGCTCACATTCTTCTCGGCAAGTCAATTGTGTGAACTTGTAAAAGGAAACACGCAGAGAGTCGAACAGGCTCAAGGAATCACTGCAAATTTCAGACCAAGTACATAATGGTAACATGTCTTAGTAGTTCTACTTGATTTATGATATCGTAGAGATCTTTATAAGCAAAGTTAAGACAAAACTGCTGATTCGGATGGCAGACATTACACATTATTTGCCTTATGAGGAGTCATTCACAGTACTCCTAATGGCGGTTAATTCAGAAATAATATTTGGTGAAAGAAATGAGCATTTAAAATATAAAACAGAATTAGATTGTAAAGTGGGAGTAGCAGAGTTTGAGAGAGTGACCAGGAAGATGTGTTGGAGCTGTTCGTAATCGGAGAACTGGAACAGCTCTTGAGGAATCGAGCTCACCGGCTCTGTTATTTCGTCAAAGTCGGTCAAGTCACTGAAACGTATTGATGGAGGAGAGTTGGACAGTTTGTAGTTGGGGTTGATTGGTGTCACGTCAAACCCGCTCACCCCGCTTTCGGCGTAAATCGAACAGGCCTTGAAAAAATGTTCGAAGGTATTCAAACGGTGGACTTTGATGGTGGCTTGCATAAGCATAACTTGAATTGTAAAAATCATATATACTCAAAAACAAAGCGATTGATTTTTTGTTCGCCGAAATTACCTCTACGTCCAGGAGGAGCATGTCAGCTCGCCGCCTCTCTTTACATTCCTCAGCCGGTGCTGGTGCTTGCTTAAGCGGCTCTGCCTCCCAAAATCTAAGCAGATGAACTTCGGTGGTGCTACATCGCCAGGTTTTCACGTCATCAAGGAGGAGAAAGAAGTAAGCCATTCTGCTATGTGTAAGTTTCTAGTGCCAAGATGATTGTGAAGAATAGAATGATGAGGTTTATGGATTCAAGGCTCACCTATTTAACAGCAGATTCACCGTACGTCTTGAAGAAAAATAGATTCAATGAATGAGAAATTATGGAAGAGGTGGACGGTTTGCATACCAACTTCTAGATTCTTCGCGTCGATTCGAGTCGCCCAAACTCCAGAGACTACATTGTTGTTTAAGAGAACGGAGAAGATAGTTTTAGGCTTTGAGATTGAAAAGAAGATGAAGCAAATTTAGGCGTTGAGTTTAACAATCCGAGAATATGTAAAGTGGTCTCTGACAAATGGGCTTGCAAATTACAGTGTTGGCCCAAAGAATATTACGTATGGACAGAAACTAAACGCATCGTATCATTTAATCGACACGTGTCGCAACGCCAAAGCTCGACTTCCTAGATGGAATCCTAGGTGGCACAAGGAGGAGAGAGCAAAACACTCTTTTATATAATAAGTGATATCGTAGAGATCTTTATAAGCAAAGTTAAGACAAAGCTGCTGATTCGGATGGTAGACATTACACATTATTTGCCTTCACAGTACTCCTAATGGCGGTTAATTCACCAATAATATTTGGTGAAAGATATGAGCATTTGAAATGTAAAACAGAGTTAGATTGTAAAGCGGGAGTAGCAGAGTTTGAGAGAGTGACCAGGAAGATGTGTTGGAGCTGTTTGTAATCGGAGAACTGGAAGAGCTCTTGAGGAATCGAGCTCACCGGTTCTGTTATTTCGTCAAAGTCGGTCAAGTCACTGAAACGTATTGATGGAGGAGAGTTGGACAGTTTGTAGTTGGGGTTGATCGGTGTCACGTCAAACCCGCTCACCCCGCTTTCGGCGTAAATCGAACAGGCCTTGAAAAAATGTTCGAAGGTATTCAAGCGGTGGACTTTGATGGTGGCTTGCATAAGAGTAACTTGAATTGTAAAAATCATATATACTCAAAAACAAAGCGATTGATTTTTTGTTCGCCGAAATTACCTCTACGTCCAGGAGGAGAATGTCAGCTCGCCGCCTCTCTTTACATTCCTCAGCCAGTGCTGGTGCTTGCTTAAGCGGCTCTGCCTCCCAAAATCTAAGCAGATGAACTTCGGTGGTGCTACATCGTCAGGTTTTCACGTCATCAAGGAGGAAAAAGAAGTAAGCCATTCTGCTATGTGTAAGTTTCTAGTGCCTAGATGATTGTGAAGAATAGAATGATGGGGTTTATGGATTCAAGGCTCACCTATTTAACAGCAGATTCACCGTACGTCTTGAAGAAAAATAGATTCATTGAATGAGAAATTATGGAAGAGGTGGACGGTTTGCAGACCAACTTCTAGATTCTTCGCGTCGATTCGAGTCGCCCAAACTCCAGAGACTACATTGTTGTTTAAGAGAACGGAGAAGATAGTTTTAGACTTTGAGATTGAAAAGAAGATGAAGCAAATTTAGGCGTTGAGTTTAACAATCCGAAAATATATAAAGTGGTCTCTGACAAATGGGCTTGCGAATTACAGTGTTGGCCCAAAGAATATTAAGTATGGACAGAAAACTAAAAGCACCGTATCATTTAATCGACACGTGTCGCAACGTCAAAACTCGATTTTTCTAGGTGAAACAAGGAGGACAGAGCAAAACACTCTTTTATATAATAAGATTACCTCATCGTGCACATGACGTCTGTACCTAGTATATCCCATTTTTTTAATGTACAGAACTAAAACTAAAATCAATTAAAGAGGGACTTGTTGCTGGAGGACATTTGCTGTTTTCAAGATAGCTTATTGACAATTTTACTCTGGCCAATTATATCCACTTCTAATGGGCAATTTTTGTGGACGCTTTTCGTGGACAATGGTTACCGTCTCTTTGTTTGTGCATACACAAGGCCTGATTGTGACAGTGCCACTTACTGGTCGGTTCCAACACTGTTACACATACCCCTACACCATTAAACATCCAGTCCCAAAAACGTGCCTTCAAGCCCACAAAGCCATATTTGATCATAGTCTCAGAGAACACTCTCCCATTAATCTTTATGGAATACAAAGTTTAGAGTTGGAGTTTTTATTATCATCTGTAACTTACAAAGAAGATCATCTATTCCAAATCCCATGAAAATTGTCAAAACATTAGCAAATCACCTGCATATGTTATTGACAAGCCTAGAACCAATCTTATTAAGCTTCTTCATAGAATCAACAGCTTTCAAGTTTCTACCTAATTCATAAAAGCTTCCACCATCTTCTCTTCTCTCCGATCTCTTCTCCTTTCTGTGCCGCATCAATCACCGCAACTGCCGTTGGTCCAGCTCCAGTAATAGTACATCCAAACGCTCCAGCTTCCAAAGCCGCCTTTTTCACAGTTTCCATCCCCAGAATCAACGGAGCTCTCGACGGCTCAACAACCTTATCAGAAGATAAAAGCCTTCCCAACAGCTACCAATGCTTCCTCCCCTTACTTCCACCCGAATATCTCCTTAACCGCCACAGCCGCTGCAGCAGTGCTAGCTGCGCTTGAGCCTAAACCGTATTAGAGCCTTAACCAACTTTAATAATCTAATATACCGCTCCATAAAGGAAGACCGTTGTGCAAATCTAAGAACAGCTCCATTGGTGTTTTTGATAGGGTATCTTAGGACAAAAAGAACATACTTTTTCTGACTCTAGAACTTCTTCTTCTACATGTTGTCTTTTTAATAGTCAATTTATTTTATTAAATAAAAATATTTATTTTTAAAATTTTAAGAATTTTTGGGAGTATCCACCGATAAGGGTGCTCTAACGAGAAACCAACCGATCTAATCCCTAACATCTTCATCGACACAATCACAGTGATTTCAGCGCAATTTTGGAGAGGGTTTGTGCTGAGCTTAGTCGTGGATCCGGTGATCTCGGAGACTAAGAGCTTGACGGATTAGCTATTGTCGCCAGAGCAAACGACTTGACGGTGGTGAAAACCGGCTCAGGTTCGACGGCGACGAGAGTGTGTACAAAAGCTCTACATGAAAAAATGGAGATTTTGGGGGAATACCCACGGTAATGGTTTCAATTTGGGTTGAAAATAGGAAAAAGGTAGATTAGACAAATCACCTTCAAAAGGTGACTCGCAAGTCGAATGTGAGTTTATTTGTAATTGAAAAGATAAATTGTGGGTTTGAGTGTAAATTTTTCTATCAATTACACGTCGAGTTTCTAACATTACGGAAAGACATTGCGGGGGTAATAATTAACGCTCACCCAATATTTTTAAAACCATACCGGCAATCGAGTCTAAGAAGTTCTTGAGTTATATTTCAACCGCGTTTAACCAAATTTAGTAATTTTATTACGATTAAATATCATAACTGATCTTATACCTATGAATAAAATATTTGGTGAATAAGTAAATTGAATAAAAACATCAGGCAAACATATCATAGTTTAAAGGTTTAAAAAGTGAGAGACTTGAATTATATACTCCATTGTGTAATACAGTACAAAAAAAAGAACATGAATAATACATGAAATGATAAGTTAAATTATCCCCACACTGCAAGATAAAAGACTTTGATGTATCATTTATTTACTGATTGACACAAATGAATTTGCATCAACTATATAAATGATTCTGAAATTGATTACTCTAAGAAGGTGTATTCAACTATGAGTTTGAGGTTATTTGTATTAAAATGACAAATCTATTATTATTTAAACGTGTTAAAAAAATTAAATTTAGCGATATTAAACTTGTTATTTCACAAAATATTTTGAAATCCATTTGTTATTTAACAAAATTAAAGTTGGTTGTCCTTGTTCAAAAAATAAAAAATAAAGTTGGTTCTCTCTCCAGTTTTGTCGCCACCAGCGCTTCCACTGTTTCTCCCACTCTCAAGGTAGTGAGTGACTCGGACTCTTTGTAGATATGTGTTGTTTCATCGATGTGTTGTTTCATCCATATGTTGTCGTGGCTTTCTTTAGGCTTCATCTCGACGTAGACTTCTCATGCCCGCTGTGGAAGACTCGTGAGAGAAGGAACACATGCACCGTCATAAAAGACAGACACTACAGGAAAACAGCGGTATTCTGACGGACATTCCGACGGAAAATGAAATTCTCGGAATATCCCGAGGAATTTCCGAGGAAATTCCGAGGAAACACAAAATTGGGTTTCCTCGGAATTTCCTCGGAATATACCGACGGAATTCCGAGGAAATATCAATCCGTCGGAATATTCCGAGGAAATTCCGAGGAAAAATGGGTTCCTCGGAAAAAACTGATGAATTCCGAGGAAATATTATAGCCGTTGGAGAGCCGTTGGGGGATTTTACAAAATTCCAAGGAAATTCCGACGAACTAGCCTTTTCCGTCGGAATTACGTCGGAATTTCCTCGGTCTGTCGGCAGGATTTAAACTATAAATACAAGCACTCCTCTTCCTCTTCATTCACTCCATATCTTCATCCTCCCTCTTACTCTATTTACACACGAATTTGATTCATAAAAAATATGTCTTCTTCAAATTATTTTCGTTCTTGGATCGATCGACCTCATTTGGATCCGAACACGAGATTGCTTACGGAAGAATACCAACGAGGTATAACCGAATTCATGGGGTTAGTTCACCGACAACCGGAAGAAAAAACAGGTATGTTAAGATGTCCTTGCTCTAATTGTAAAAATAGAAAGGTTATTAAAGAGTGGGATGTTTGGACTCATCTATATTTGAGTGGGTTTACACGAAGTTACAAAATTTGGTATCATCATGGGGAAACTGATTATGAACATGGTAGTACTAGCGAACCTCAGCCAGCGGTTAGATTAGAAGAACCAATTAGAACGGATGTAGATTATGGTGTAGGTACTGAGCAGATGGTAAATGATCATTTTAGAGGGGAAGATTTACCCAATGCAGAAGCTAGGAGATTTTATGATATGTTGGATGCTGGAAAGCAACCATTGTACGAAGGTTGCAGAGATGGTCATTCAGCTTTATCATCTGCTACAAGATTGATGGGCATTAAAACAGATTATAATTTGGCTGAAGACTGTGTGGATGCGATTGCTGATTTTGTAAAAGGTATTCTACCCGAGGATAATGTAGCTCCTGGTTCATACTACGAGGTTCAGAAACTCGTAGCTGGTCTTGGTTTATCGTATCAGGTAATAGATGTATGCAGCGACAACTGCATGATTTATTGGAGGGCGGATGAACAGCGGGTTACATGCAAATTTTGTGGAAAGCCTCGTTATAAAGATACGAGTGGAAGAGTTCCAGTGCCATATAAAAGGATGTGGTATTTACCTTTGACGGAAAGGTTGCAGAGGTTGTATCTGTCTGAACGCACAGCGCAACCAATGAGATGGCATGCGGAGCACTCAACAGATGGTGAGATCAGACATCCTTCAGATGCAAAAGCGTGGAAGCATTTCCAATCAAAGTATCCCGACTTTGCGTATGAGAGAAGAAATGTCTACCTTGGATTATGTACTGATGGTTTCAGTCCGTTTGGCAAGAGTGGAAGACAGTATTCTCTATGGCCCGTCATTCTTACACCATACAACCTACCCCCAAACTTGTGCTTGCGACGAGAGTTTTTGTTTCTCTCGATTCTCGTTCCCGGACCAGAGCATCCTAAGAGATCACTTGATGTGTTTCTTCAGCCACTAATATATGAGTTGCAACAACTATGGGCTCAAGGTGCTGAAACATACGATGTTTCGTGTAAAGAAAACTTTCAAATGCGGGCAGTACTAATGTGGACAATAAGTGATTTTCCAGCATATGGTATGTTGTCTGGATGGACAACGCATGGAAGGCTATCATGTCCATATTGTCAAGATAACACTGATGCTTTCCAACTAAAACACGGAAGGAAAACGTGTTGGTTTGACTGTCACAGGAGATTCCTACCACCTGATCATCCATATCGTAGGAGTAGGAATTTGTTTACGAAGAACAAGAGGGTGTTTGACAGTCCACCTCCGGAAATTTGTGGGAAAGATTTGAAGATACAACTAAGAGATTTTGGTGCAGAAAGGACGCCAGACGTCGGTGGACATGAGCGTTTTCCGGTAGATGCTGTTGGAGAACTACATAACTGGCACAAAAAAGTATTTTCTGGGATCTGCCATACTGGGAGGATCATCTGCTAAGGCATAATTTAGATGTCATGCATATTGAGAAGAACTTTTTTGACAATCTCATGAACACGATCCTTAATGTTCAAGGTAAAACAAAGGATAATTTGAAGTCAAGACTGGATTTAGTCGATATATGTGCTCGTTCAGAACTTCATGTTGATGAGAATGGTAGGGCTCCTTTTCCCATATACCGACTTGATGCAGCGGGAAAAGATGCGTTCTTTGATTGGATTTCAAACGATGTGGAATTTCCAGACGGTTACGCATCAAATTTGCGTAACTGTATCGACAGAAAGGAAGGAAAGTTTACTGGCTTGAAAAGCCACGATTGCCATGTAATGATGCAGCGCCTCCTTCCGTTCGCCTTCAAGGAACTATTACCACGAAATGTTCATGAAGCAATTGCAGGGATAAGTGGTTTCTTCCGCGATTTATGCACGAGATCAGTGACTCTTGAAGGTATTGAAAATTTGAAGACTAACATAGCCGTGATTCAGTGCAACCTTGAGAAGATATTTCCTCCCTCATTTTTTGATGTTATGGAGCATCTTGTTATTCACCTGGCAAGAGAATTGGAACTTGGTGGTCCTGTGCAGTATAGATGGATGTATCTGTATGAGCGGTATATGTTCCATTTGAAGAAGATGGTGAAAAATTTAAGTAGGGTGGAAGGTTCTATAGTCGCACAGATGATCAATGAAGAAACTTCAAACTTTGCCGAGTACTACTTTCCAGCAGAAGTTCAGACCAAAAACAGAAGACCTGCTCGGCATGATGATAGAGGCGAACGGGCAACATATCATGTTACGGTTCCAGACATTTTCACAGACGTTGGACGACTTAGCGGAAAACCAAAGGACCGTCGACTTACTGAGCAGGAGCGCAGTCATTTGCAAACATATTTGCTCACCAACTGCGAAGACGTTCTTCAATATGAGAGGTAAATAAATGAGCTTACAAATTTTTATTTTAACAAGTTGAAATTTAAATCTTAATTAATTACATTATTGTCATCATATACAGGATTTTCATGGCAGAAAAGCGGTTCGAGTATAGATACGCCACAGAGGACGAACTAGAAGAAATGAAGCAGAGAGAATTTACTGGATGGATGTTTACTTATGTGAGTGCTTTAAACAAATTAAAATATATTTTATCACATATTTATACTAATTCACATTTATTGATATAACATATATATATGTGCTATTAATAGGTGTCTGCTGGTTTGGCCAGAGGTGAAACATTTGACGATTGGATACGTGAGATGGTCGTTGGACCAAACTTTGTTGTGAAGTCATATCCGAGATTTTGTACTCGAGGATATGCATTCACAACTCAGAAGAGGAGACGTTCGAGTACGACTTATGATGCTGGCGTTTGTTCTGCATCAGGAGATGATGTATACTACGGACACATACATGAGATTTTGGAAATCAAGTATTTGGGCATGGTTGGATTGCGCTGTACTGTTTTCTATTGTGATTGGCACGACAACACTCCAGATCGAGGTGTGAGAACAGATGCATTTGGTGTTACATCAGTAAATTCGAGGCGAAAGCTGCAATATTATGATCCTTTCATTCTTGCTTCTCAGGCCGATCAGGTAATTAAATGTTAATTATTCAGAATGATTCATCATCATGTGTATTAATTTATAATTTTTCTAAATGTTACAGGTTTGTTATATCAAGTACCCCCGGGTAAGGAACAGAGATGATCCATGGGTTACTGTTACAAGACTCAACCCGAGAGGCCGAGTTCAGGGAAGTTCTGAGCTGGAAGACCCACTACAACCAAGCACATCCGGCAACTTAAGTGCAGCAGAAGATTTAGCTGGAGTTGGCCTTGTAGTCGATTTAACCGACTTTGGAGAGGAAGCCGTCGTTCACGTAGAGGATGAACCAGTGATTGGAGAGTTTCACCAAGATCCAGATTCAGATTCATCTGGTGATGATGACTCGGAAACAGACTACCATTGATTTTTTTTTTTTTTTTTTTAAGAAATACCGAGGAAATTCCGAGGAACACTTGATATAACCTCTTTCCTCGGATATTAGTTATTTGGTTTATCTAGCAAGGCAAAGCTGAATACGAATTAAAAACTACTCAAAACACAACCAAATAAAACGAAGAAACCATGTAAAAGAAATACGAACTCATAATTAAGAAAAAAAAAAAACTAAGTTCAAAATTAACAGAAAATAAGACCATAAAACGTTAGAATAGAAAAGAAAATAAAATAGCGCGGTCGGAAATCAAATGGCAATACTGGCCGGTGATAGCTCCTACTCCTCGTCTCCTGCTCCAGATGTTCCTGCATCGTTGGGTCTCTTGGACCTCTTTCTTACCCTGTGTGTACCACTCGAACCCGAACCAGAGCTGGATGGAGAGTTGTCCCGATGAACTACATCATCCTTTTGGCAACGACACGGCCTGATACGTGAAATGGCAGCCCAGATCTTGTGTAGCATGTCGTTGTTTGTCTTTATGCTCTGATCTCTCCAATGTTGTTGCTGGCGCGAAGTGGCGTTCGGTGGAAGCTCTTGCAGCTTGTACTGGCTGGAGTCTGATGGGAGTAGCTGATGGGGTTGTGAATCATCTGGAATGGCTTGTGCAGCCTCATCTTCTCCTTCTTCATCAACCACGGCCTTGCCTTTGGTCTGATATTTTGGCGTGAAGAAGGATGGCTTGTCTACTAGTGCGGTAGCAGGGGGTAGGAACTCAACTGCAGCCTCTGAAAGTAGAGCAGTCAGGCCGATCTGAGGCAGGTGGCAGTAGAGTGTTTTCTTCGCTCGGTCCTGGAATACGTAGACGTAAGGACCATCCCGATCGATCCTCGAGTGGGGACCAGCTATGAACTCCTTACTTACAAGATTTTTGACATCCAGGTAGTTCCAAGCAATGTTGTTCGATCTGTCCAGTGCTACCTGCTGGTTCTCGCAGTCTACACCCACATGTCTAAGGATCCGAGTAATCACTGCACCAAATCCACATGCATTGCTCTTGGATTTGGTTACTTTCCCCTTGTATCCTGCTAAGTTTGCGGCCAGCACCGCTCCCATGTTGAAGGCAGTAGCAGGTGGGAATGTAGAGTTTCCAAATGCCGGTAGCAAATGCCTCACACCTTGGTACAGGAGGCACAACTCCCATTGCGTGACTGATGCGGCTGTGGTTGTCCCGTATAGCAATGAGCCAATGAGGCGTGTGGCATATCTCAGTACTGGGCTCCGGATAAGTGACTCCTTTGCCTGAGAAGATCTATAAACCCCTGTGCCAATCGTTTCCCAGAAGTTCAACAGCTCTGAAGTCCAATAAAGACCAGATGTCCTCTCCCCTGCACTCAATCCAAATAGTCCGCAGAGGTCTGTGAAAGATACCTCATAGTATACTTTCTGCACTACGAATGCCAGAAAACCTTCCTGATGGCTATCATCGGGACGGCTGACGTATGCGGATGCTATGAACTGGCGTACCAACTCCGGATAAGTGGGTTCGTTGAGGTTGCATAGTTGGCCTAGACCCATGTTCTGGAACAGCCCTTCAATGTCTGCTTTGATTCCCAATATTGTCATCGTCTCAGGACATGCTAGTTGTGTAGCCGGAACGGCTACCTTCTTCATGTTGTTGTAGTGGGTGGTATCAGACTTATCCCACTTCTTTGGCCTTTGCTTCTCTCGCTGAGACGAACCCTCTTCTTGTGTGTTCTTCTTTGCTGATGTTTTCGTGCGCTTCATTCTCTACAAAATAGAATCATTGCTCTCAACATGGTTATAATCAATTAAGAACTCAAAGCAACATGAAAATGAAAGGCGAAATCGAGTTGTGATAAAAAAAACCAAATTGAAAAAAATTCTCAATCCCTAAATCATCTCAAATCCTGTTCCAAACTCGTTGATCACAGACAATTGTGTTCTATTCCATGTTTAAACATCTGTTTCATGCATATTTGATCAAGGAATCAACACGGAAATAAGAAATTCACAAAACCCAAAAAATTGCTCAAGAACACGATTTCAGAATGTGGAGATTCGCGGAGTATACCTGTCTTAGGGTGAAAACGAGTGTAGGAATCAGGTAGAGCTCGAAAAATCAAGGGGAATAGAGCCCAAAATTGTTCAAATCGGATGATTATAGAGAGAGAAAGGGGGGGGGGGGCGAATTATAGGGGAAATCGGAGGGGATGAGAGTTCTGAGGTTTAGATCCAAAAAAGGTCGGGTTTTGCCTTATAATTCTGTTTCCCGCACACGCATCGATCGATGCGTTTTTGAACAAATACGGATCGATCGATCACATTCTTACGCTTTGGTCCATCTTAGTGATCGATCGATCCGTTTTTGGACATATATCCATCGATCGATCCGTTATAAAAAAACTTACAAGATTTTCCGAGGACATTCCGAGGAACATTGAGATTTGATTCTGACGATCGATCGATGGTTTTTGAACAAATCGATCGATCACATTCTTACGCTTTGGTCCATCTTAGTGATCGATCGATGCGTTTTTGGACATATATCCATCGATCGATCCGTTATAAAAAAACTTACAAGATTTTCCGAGGACATTCCGAGGAACATTTGAGATTCTCGATCGATCGATGGGATAATCTCATCGATCGATCACATTCTTACGGTCCGGTCCATCTTAGTGATCGATCGATGCGTTTTTGGACATATATCCATCGATCGATCCGTTTATAAAAAAACTTACAAGATTTTTCGAGGACATTACGAGGAACATTTGAGATTCTCGATCGATCGATGGGATAATCTCATCGATCGATCACATTCTTACGGTCCGGTGCATCTTAGTGATCGATCGATGCGTTTTTGGACATATATCCATCGATCGATCCGTTTATAAAAAAACTTACAAGATTTTCCGAGGACATTCCGAGGAACACTTGAGATTCTCGATCGATCGATGGGATAATCTCATCGATCGATCACATTCTTACGGTCCGGTCCATCTTAGTGATCGATCGATGCGTTTTTGGATATATATACATCGATCGATCCGTTTATAAAAAAAAATTGACGTATTGAAACCCCAAACACTAGTTCCTCGGAATTTCCTCGGAATATTCCGAGGAAATTCCGAGGAAGAAGAGGGTTTCCTCGGAGTTCCCTCGGAATAATCCGAGGAAATTCCGAGGAAATAGGGTTTTTAAACCGAAAACAACGTTTTGCGGTTTGAATAACACCTATATAACCCTTATTAAGTGTCTTACGTTCATTATGAAGTCAAATATTTGTTCCTTACCGTATAATTAACACTTTTCCGATTGTATGAACGAAATCCCACAACATAAGAGAAACACTTATACCTTTTAATGAACGGTAAAGGGAATACTTTCAATTAGTTTTGAAATTTGTTATTTCATGGTTTATGCTCATCTATACAAAGAATCCTCAATGGTATGCATTACAATTGTATAAGAAATGAAATACGGCAAAAAAAAATTGATGTTTTGAAACCCCAAACACTAGTTCCTCGGTATTTCCTCGGAATATTCCGAGGAAATTCCGACGGATATTTTACTATCCGCGGGAATTTCCTCGGAATATTTTCATTTTACCGGGCAAATATTTCGCGAAAATTGAAATTAGAATTCCGACGGAATTCCGACGGATAATGTCCATCGGACCCTAGGTTTTATAACCACGAGCCCCTTCTTCTTCCCCATTTCTCTCTTCTTCCTCTGCGCGACTCCTCTCTTCTCTCCGGCGATTTCCCCCTGAAATCCGACGATATCTCCGGCGATCTCCCCCTTCTCTTACACAAATCATGTAAGGACCCTATCCCACTCTCAGGTTCTATTTGTTAGGTTTTTGTGTAGTTTTGATAGATTTTTGTTAGGGTGATTGGTTAGGATTGTGATTTGGTTGTATAATAGGTTTAGAATTATGATTTGGTTGAATAATTTGTTTTGTTGAATTGATTTAGAATTTTTTATAATTTTTTTTATTTTTTTGTATTTATAAAATCGATTTTTGTATATAAAATCGATTTTTGTATTTTACAAATCGATTTTTCTATATAAATTCGATTTTTTGGATTTTACAAAAAAAATTTTGTATATAAATTCGATTTTTTGGATTTTACAAAACATTTTAAATATCTATAAAACTTTTTTGTGATTAAAAACTAATATTTGGGATTTAAAAATATTTTTATATATATATATATATATTATTAAAACTATTTTTTGTAATTATTAAACTATTTTTATTTATTAAAACTATTTTTTGTTTATTAGAACTATTTTTATATATTTATTAAATATTTTTAATATATATAAATCTTTTTTTGTGATTAAATTATTTGGGATTTTTTTTAAAAAAAAATTAATTTATATATTTCTCTATTTATTAAATATATTTTTTTAATTTACAGGTCTCATGATGATCAGACCCGGCCTCGACAGCGTCGTGGTCGTGGTGGTACGGGGAGCCAGTCTCGGGATTCCAGCCATTTTCAGGATTCCCCTTCGCCCCACAGCTCCAACCATACATCTCCCTCTGCTGCACCCGCTCCTGCTCCTCTCGCTCCCGCTGCTGCATCCGCTCCTGTTCCTCCGGGTCCTCCGGGAGTGATGCGTGTTGCGGAGTTGGTTCAACAGCCCGGTCGTGACCATCTTCCGTATCTCACTCCGTATCCACATGGACGGGGTCAAACATGGTAATTAAATTTTTTTTTCTTTAAATTTGGATTCATTATTAACCGTTTATTCTTTTTATTAGGTTCAACCGATCCGGGAACGGGATCAGCGCATGGATCAACCGTATGATGTACTCGGCCCTCGACAGTGGACATCCGACTTTCACTCACTTCCCTACCGACAAGCAGGTTCTGTGGTTTCGTCAGTTTGCGGTAAGTATTCTAATTTTTTACTTATATTTTTATTCTTTAATATAAATTTTCTACTAATTGTTTTTTTTTTCAGCAAGAGTTCAACTGGAATTCCGATGAGACGCTCTTTATCTATCACCACTTCGTCCATAAAGTTATGGACAACTATGGGAAGCAGATCCACGAGTGAAAGAAGAAGTGGGAAATCAATAAGATTCGATTTAATTTATTAAACTATTTTTTAATTTATTAAACTATTTTTTTTTTTTTATTAAAAGGTCCCAAAGTCGATGAACGACACGGTCTGGAAGGAGTTGTGTGCGCATTGGGATAAGGAAGAGACGAAAGAAACTTCTTCCACCAACTCCACCAACCGTAGGAGCGACCGTAAAGGGAAGGGCATCTACAAGCATAACTTGGGTGCTCAATCTATTGCCACTCTGGGAGATCGCATGGTAAGTTCAAACGCTTTTTCTTCAATTATTTGAGTTTCAGAATTTTAATTTATTGTGCATTTCTTCTAATTTCTAATGTTTCTTTAATTTATGTTTTTTTTCAAGGCGGAAGAAAATGATGGCGAGCCGGTTGATGATCTCGCCCTAATGAGGAGGGCGTATACCAACAAGAAGACCGGCCAGATTGATGACGGTCTTGTGAGGGACGTGGTCGACCTGGTCCAAACTCAGGTGGTAGACGAAGTGTCTCAGCTTCAAACCGAGGATGACGCTTCGACGGCTTCGACCAACTTGTCCCGGTTTCGAATCAACGAAATCGTTGAATCCGTAAGTTCTTTTTTTTTTAAAGTTCAATTCATTTATTTCTTGGTTTAAATTTGTAAATTTGGCTATTTTCTATTCAGTCGGTTCCAAAGAAGAAGGGACGTTTGGTCGGTTTGGGTCGTCGCACCCGGTCGGTTCCTCCTTCTTCTGCACCACCGCCCTTTGTTGATCCAGAAGTACTTACGGCTCAGTTGAAGGACAAAGATGATCGTATATCTTTGTTGGAGACCCAGATGGCGGCTCAACAGGCGGGCTATGAGGCACAGAGGAGGCTGAACGAGCAAATGATGGAGATGATGCAGAGGATGTACCCGAACGAGGTGTTCCCGGACGTGCCAGACCCGTAGTTTTTTTTTTTCCAAAAACTCGGAATGTTTTATTTTTATTTGTGAAAATTTGAATATTAATTAATATGATTTCAATTTTAATTTTAATTTCATATTTTCGAATTTAAATTTCAGAAATTTTATTTTTTTAAAAAAATTAATATTTTTCACATTCCGAGGAAATTAATTATATTTTTTACTCGATCGATCGATGCGTTTTTGGACATAAATCCATCGATCGATCTGTTTACAAAAAAACGTTCGGAATATGTCCGTCGGTATATTCCTATCGATCGATGTATATATGTCCAAAAACGCATCGATCGATGAACATCCGAGGAAATATCCCGACGAAGTTCTCTCTCGGTATATTCCGAGGACATTTCCGACAAACTAGTGATCCTCGGAATTTACTCGGAAGTTTGTTTCCTCGGAATTCCGTCGGAAAATTCCGAGGGATTTCCGAGAAAAGAAGAAATTCCGAGGAATTATTTCCAACGACTTGTTTCGTCGGTATGTCGTCGGAATAACGATATTCCGACGAAATTCCGACTATTTTTTCCCTCAGAATCCTTGCTGTTTTCTTGTAGTGGGAAGCTGAAAGGGGAGTACTATAATGATGAATCGTGGTGTATGGAAACTGATTCTGCAAATTTGAAACGTAAGAGATAATGAAATTTGATTTAATGCGTAAGAGTGGAAACTGATTCCGAGTGTGAATGATACGTAGTCATAAGCTGATTCTTTTATTTGAAACGTAAGAGTGAAAACTGATTATGATTGTGAATGATACCTTTACTATTTCAAAATTGATTTCTAAATGTGTTAGTAAAAGGCTTCTTGTTGGAATTCAAATCTGAAGCATGTGACTAATCATTTACTTACTGATAACTATAAGTTTCCTTTTTTGGCTCTGAAGCGAAATTTTTGGCGATTAGGGTTACAAGGTGTTTTCTTCCCCAAGGAAGCTTTCCGGCGCCGCCAGAGGGTTTCCGATGGTGGTCCCTGCTATTTCCGACACGTCGGAGGAGGGTTCTCAGCCTATAACGACTCCGGTTGCTCCTAAAGGCAACTGGGTGCGTGCGGTTCAAGGGGAACATAAGGGTTTAGTGAGGTATGATGTTAACGTAGAGACGAAGGATGGAATGGGATCAATAACAGTACCCGATGAAGTGAAAGATGCGTCTCCTTTATGGGATGAGTTTCTGATGGGTAAGTTTTTGGACAAGGCGCCTCACATCGCTAAAGTCCACGCCATTGTCAACAAGATTTGGACCACGGGAGATAAATCTCAGATGGTAGAGGTGTATACCATAAATTCAAATACCATGAAGTTTAGGGTTTCAAACATGTCCACACGGAAACATATCTTAAGACGGGGTATGTGGAATTTGGCTGGTACTCCAGTGGTTATGTCTAAATGGTCACCTTTTGTAGAGGAAGATCAACCAGAGGAAAAATCGGTACCGCTATGGGTGCACCTCAAAAATGTCCCAATGAACATGGTATCTTGGAAGGGTTTAAGTCTGATAGCAAGTCCAGTGAGAGTCCCGACTAGACTTCACCCGGAAACTGCACAATGTATCAATTTGAAAATGCCAAAGATTTTTGTGAATGCGGATCTCACAAAAGAACTACCTCGAGCGATGAATTTCAACATTAATGGTACAGAAACTCTCGTAGAATACATCTATCCTTGGCTTCCCTCGAGGTGTTCAAATTGCACAAAGTGGGGGCATTTGGAAAAGGCATGTTTGGCCCCAAGGAAGATTCCAGAAGCACAAACAAACACAGAGGTAGAAGAGGGGGAAATTGTGGTTATACCTAGTGAGGTTGTGAATGTTGAAGAGCAAACTATTTCGCAGGAGGAAGAAGCTCTTGCTGTGGTTCAACCTATTCAATCAGATGTTGAGACGAGTGTGAGCACGGAAGTAGTAATAGCTAATCTTTCCGATGACAAAAACGGAGGAAAACACGATGTTACGAGAAGATGAGATGATTGCTTTAAAGGAAATGGAATGGTCTGGAGTGTCTCCAGGGAAATCTAGTAGATCGCCAAGGAACACACCTGACATCGAGCAACTCATGACTACGTCAAGGTTCTCAGTACTATCACAAACAGAGGAGGAAGGAGAGGAAATGGAGGAGAATGGTCGAGTTGAGTCAGTGGAGGAGGCAGAATCTGTATTCGAGGATGCTATGTTGACTACTACTCAAACAAAAAGTGAGGGAACAGAACGTGGTTATCATGAGGCAATCCCGACTCAGAGATTCTAAAGATAAACACAAGTTCTTATCGGTCTCAAATGCTCAGAAAGCCAAGGAGGCTCCTTCGGCTTCGAGCAAAAAGTCAACTCGCAAACATCATTGATGTCTGGTTTCTTCTGGAACATCAGAGGATTCAACAAAAAAACTAAACACTCTGTTGTTCGAGAATGGATCAGACGAGGATCGTTCCAGTTTGGCTGTCTACTGGAGACGAGAGTAAAAGAAGGAAAGGCAAGTCGTATAGTGGAGTCGGTATTCGGAGATTGGTCCTTCCTATCAAATTATGAGAATAATAGGCTGGGGAGGATTTGGATGGTGTGGAGTCCGAAGGTTAGAATGACTCCGTGTTTTAAAAGTAGTCAAGTTATCACATGTGCTATCTTACTAGACGGGATGACTGAAGAAATATTCTGTTCCTTCGTTTATACTGCCAACACAGCAGAGGCAAGGAAAGAGCTTTGGGAGGATCTGAAATCGCATCAGGATTCCCCAATGATAAGGAATAAGCCGTGGCTGGTGTTTGGAGATTTTAATGAAATTCTGGATGATGAAGAACACTCTGGAAATGAGGACATGACGTTGGTGTCTAATGGTATGAGAGACTTTCAAGGTGTGGCCAACTATTGCTCACTCATAGATATGACTTATCAAGGTCCTAAGTTTACTTGGAGCAACAAGAGGGATAATGACTTGATATGCAAGAAACTGGATCGAACGTTGATGAATGATTCATGGTTGCTGAAATTCCCTGAGGCATATTGCGTTTTTGAGGCGGGAGGATACTCTGACCATATGCGTTGTAGGATTGTGATACAAGAAGGGATGACAAAATTCGAAAACCATTCAAATTCGTAAATGCAGTAGCTGATTTTCCAGAGTTTTTGCCTTCGGTTCAAGAGTTCTGGTCTACTACGGAACCTCTTTTCAACTCAACCTCGGCCATGCATCGCCTCTCAAAGAAGTTAAAGCTTTTGAAACCGCTTCTGAGGAGGTTAAAAAATGAGCATATTGGAGATATTGTGAAGAAAACAAAGAACGCCTGGGAGATACTTTGTGATCGACAAAATACTACTATGCTCTATCCAACACAAGTAAACATGAGAGAGGAATCAATAGCGTACGATAGATGGAACGTTCTCTCTACTTTGGAGGAGAAAATTCTCAGTCAAAAGGCAAAGGTCCATTGGTTGGATATCGGTGATGGGAATAACAAGCAGTTCCATCGTGCTGCTAAAGTAAGGGAAGTGCGAAATGGGATCAGAGAGATCCAGAGAGAAGACAGTACTATAGCACGAACTCAAGAGGAAATTAAAGTGGTAGCAGTGGAACATTTCTCTCAATTTTTAGCTCACATACCGGATGATTTTGTGGGAATTACTGAAGCAGAGCTAAATTTATTGTTGGGGTTCGAATGCGATGAAGGAGATATGAGGATCTTAGACAAGGAGGTATCAGAGGAGGAGATAAAGAATGTTTTATTTGCAATGGCGGCAAATAAATTACCAGGTCCGGATGGGTTTACTTGCGAGTTCTATAAATCAGCTTGGCCGGTTATTGGCAATGACTTTGTGGTAGCAGTTCAGTCATTTTTCACCACAGGTTTCCTTCCAAAAGGCATAAATTCTACCATCTTAGCTCTTATACCGAAGAGAGATGAAGCAACGAAAATGGGTGACTATCGACCTATCTCATGTTGTAATGTCTTATACAAGGTGCTTTCGAAGATTCTGGCCAACCGATTAAAAAAAATTCTCCCTAAGTTCATCTCCACCAATCAATCAGCATTTGTCAAAGATCGCCTCCTCATGGACAACGTATTACTTGCGTCTGAGCTGGTGAAAAGCTACCACAAACCATTGATATCTTCTCGATGTGCAGTAAAGATTGACATCTCTAAGGCATTTGACTCGGTTCAATGGTCTTTTTTGCTGTCTATTCTAGCTGCTATAAAGCTTCCGGATAAGTTTATTCTTTGGGTGAAGAATTGTATTGAACTGGCATCCTTTTCGGTTCAGATAAATGGGGAATTGGCTGGATATTTTAATAGCTCCAGAGGGCTTCGTCAAGGATGCTCCCTATCCCCGTACCTGTTTGTAATTTGCATGGAGGTGCTAACTAAATTGTTGAATAAAGCCGCAGAGGAGAAGAAGATAGGATATCACCCTTATTGTCAAGAGGTTCAGCTGACTCACCTTTGCTTTGCTGATGACCTCCTGGTGTTCTCAGATGGGAAAAAAGGTTCGGTAGAAGGGATTCTTGAAGTGTTCAAAGAGTTTGCACGCATATCAGGCTTACGTATAAGTCTTGAAAAATCCACTCTGTTCTTGGCCGGTGTGTGTGAAGAAAGAGAGGCTATTCTTGAGCAATTCCTGTTTGAAGTGGGAACTCTTCTGGTTCGGTATCTCGGGGTACCGCTTCTAACTAAGCATATGACCTCAAGTGACTACTCTCCATTGATAAACCGAGTAAAAAAACGGATTACTTCTTGGACGGCAAGGCAGCTCTCCTTTGCAGGTCGCTTACAACTCATTGGTTCTGTGATACATAGTATCACCAACTTTTGGATGTCGGTATACAGGCTTCCAAAACAATGCATCAAGGAGATCGATCAACTCTGTTCACCTTTCTTATGGTCTGGACCGGCTATGTCCACGACAAAAGCTAAGATATCTTGGGACAAGGTCTGCAGTCAAAGGAAGAAGGTGGGCTGGGACTACGATCACTATCAGAAACAAACAGAGTATGTTGCTTAAAACTTATCTGGCGAGTTGTGTCTCAGTCTACTTTATGGGTCCAATGGGTTAAAAGATATTTGATAAGAAAGGGCTCATTCTGGAGCATAAATGAGGCAAGTTCTCTTGGCTCTTGGATTTGGAAGAAGCTGTTGAAATACAGAGCGCTGGCCAGATATTTTGTTAAAGTTGAAATAAGGAGTGGTGCTACCACCTCCTTTTGGTTCGACGAGTGGTCCCCCCTGGGGAGGATAATCGAGCTCACAAATATGCAAGGATGCATCGAACCTGGTATTAATATCAATGCCTCTGTGGAATTTGTAGTTCAAAACTATAGGAGCCCCCGATATAGAGCAGAACACCTCATCACCATAGATAAGGAGATTCTGAAGCTGAGATTAAAGGGACTTCTTGAAGAAGACGATGTGGTTTTGTGGAAAGGAAAAGGAGATGTGTTCAGACCTGGTTTCGACACGAACCAGACTTGGACTCTTACGCGTGTGCAGCAAGTAAAGGTCCCGTGGTATAAGGGCATCTGGTTCTCTGGATCAACTCCTAAATACTCGGTCATGGCTTGGATTGCAGTACATAACCGACTGGCAACAGGAGATAGATTGCTGCAGTGGAACCCTCAGGCGAATGCTCAGTGCTTGCTCTGCAATGCTGCTGTTGAGTCCCGAAATCATCTATATTTCACCTGTCCTTTCTCAGAGGTCATTTGGAGAAACCTCACTAAGAAACTTTTGAGGCAGAGCTACTCAAACATTTGGGGTCAGGTTCATGCTTTGTTATCTACAAATACCATCTCAGGAGATACCAAGTTTCTTCTGCGATATGTATTCCAACTCTCTGTGCATACCATTTGGCTTGAGCGAAACGGGAGAAGGCATGGCACGGTCAATCGTCCCCCAAGTCTTCTTATCAAGTTCATCGACAAGCAAGTACGGAACCGAATCAGTTCTTTACGTGGACGAGGAGGAACAACTTTCAACAAAACAATGGTGGTCTGGTTTTCTACTAGAGACTAGACTGCTGTGATTTATGAATGTTTCAAAAAACTATCTCTCGTATTAGACTAAAGATGCACTAGTTGTACAAAAGCCTTTTTTGATTTGAATAAATTTAACATTCTTTCAAAAAAAAAAGAAGCATGTGACTAATTGACATAGACAAAGGATATATAGACAAAATAACTGTTACTAACAAAGAAATGAAAATATAACATGAATAATTCAAACTCATTTAAAATTTTTATTTCCACCCAATAATTCAAACTCATTTATTCTATAATAGAATTTTTTTATATTAAAATTTATGATTTTTTTATGATCTATAAATAGAGACTACTTTCATTTCATTTGGATACATTAAAAAAACATATTTTTCATTATAATCAACTATTTTAATTGTTTTAAGTAATATTAATTTTAGTATTATTTAAAAAAAATAAGATAGGTATATAAATAAAATAAAAATTATTAAAAGTTATGTTATTTTAGTTTTTAAGTTAATTAAAATTACATTATTAATTTGTAATTATTATATTGTAAATGATAAATATATGAATTAACTGTAGCAAACATGAATAATTCAAACTCTCTCTCTCTCTCTCTCTCTCTCTCTCTCTCTCTCTCTCTCTCTCTCTCTCTCTCTCTCTCTCTCTCTCTCTCTCTCTCTCTCTCTCTCTCTCTCTCTCTCTCTCTCTCTCTCTCTCTCTCTCTCTCTCTCTCTCTCTCTCTCTCTCTCTCTTCCTCAATTTGTAAGAAGCTTGAGGCTTTAATAATTTATACAAAAGGTTGAGTTGACACAAGACAAGAAGAATAAGATGACATTTTACATTCGTCTCGAATCTTCCAAGGTTCGTCATTTTCTCATAGCCAATCTTCTGCATATTTCTTTTTCCGCTGATTCTTTAGTTATGGAAGAGGTTTTGCTAAGAGATAAAAATTTAACAACACAGATCTATATTTTCTTTGAAAACTATAAGTCTGGCTGGTGTTATCTTGCTAGGTCAGGTTCTTATCTGTAATTTCTACAGCTTTTTTGTTGTTAATTTGAAAGATTCTCTTCAAACTCAAATTGAAAAACTAAACATGAGTTAATGATGACTCATGTTTCACTTTTGTTGAAATCTGATCATGGTTTTGCTATACATGGTAACTTGAGAGGAAGGTTGGATGTGAAGATGATGCTGGAGACGGTGGAGAAGAAGAATCTTAGTGGCAGATTCATCTGTTGCATTAACGTGGTGGAGATTCATCTCAGAAACAGAGGAGATGATAGCTTTGATGGTTCATCCGATTGTTGGAAGTTACAAAGCCACTGAAATATGATTTGAACAATGAGATAGGTGTGTCTGCAGAAGAGAAGGCAATGGATCGGTCGACGAACCCTATTTTGTCTCAGTTTTACTTTTCGTGACTCTTTAGTTTATGTGGATATTATAAATGTGTACACTCTGACAGCAAATAAACAGTGTACATATGGATAGTAATCTTACTGTACATATAAATCTTGTTTAACAATCTGAACGATGTGACTTCTTTTGGTTAACTAGTATATGATTATCTTTGGCTATAATGAAAAGGCTTGATCATCTTAATGAGAAGGCTAGAGCAATCATTGTAACGAGAAGGCTTGATCATCCTAATGTACTGAAGTTAGAAGCTTGATCAATACGTCTGGTTTCATCTTCTCCTTACTTTTATTTTGTATATATATATAGAAAATGAGCGTACAAGCCAAGCTGATACAAAGCAAAACTACAAAATATGTATAATCACAATTAAACACATGTACATATGTACACTAAACAAATGTACATATGTTTCACAAATCCTCCCACTGACCGTACAAATGCTTTACAAACCTTTCCATTCTAAATAAGATTTAAGCAACTAATTTTCCTCTTTCTCTACTAGGTTAGTGCAATCAGAGAAAAAACTTGTTTTAGACAAATGCAGTGATTGCATTATTTCAGAAATTTGTCTATGCTACTATTTTGTGCTATGACTATGTAAATGTGTTTAGGAATGTTTTTATCAACATTTTATATTTCTTTGTTAGATCTTGTTTTTGTATTTGTAAATTGAAACATATGTATGTCCAACATTAGTGTCCACATGTACACATAAACCTCATTATCCACGTGTACGTATCCACATGTACACCGATTTGTAATATCCACAGCTTATGATATCCATGTGTACACCAAAGTCATGACTAAAATGATATTTTCAAGTAGGCTTTCATAAGTATATCATCTCCACATATGAAATATATTTCCACTTAGATTGAACCACTTGTACATGTATGTTGGACCCAATTTCGGTCAATACATTAATGGGCCGTGCCCAAAGATATGGACCGTGAGGAACTAAAGCCCATAGCAAGCGTGCGAGCTCGAGGCGGAGCCATCGAAGTCCCGAAGATCGCGGAACAAGAGACGAAGATCGCGGAGCAGTTACGAAGGTCACGAGGTCGACTTACTATAAAGGAAGGAGAACAGACATGAAGAAGGACATGTTGAAAACCCTAGAGAGAGTTACACACATACATCGACCTTGTTTTCATCCCAATCTTAGATCCTTTCTTGACCGATCTCATTTGTATCATTCGATCTAGTTCAACTCACTGTATTCGATCTTATTCATCAATAAAGTCTATTTTTACCTACTGGAAAATGTTTACATCTTTGTCTTCTAAAGATATCGTTGCCTACATCATTTGTCTTCCCTAGATCAAACTCCCGATCATTATCAAATACTTAGTGTAGATTTTAGGTTCTACATTTTGGCGCCGACTGTGTCGTAGATAAACGAAAAACATCTTTGCTAAAAAACTGATCTAAGTTTCCTAAGCGCGACTATGGATCCCTCCCCAATAAGATCCAACTGCATCGAATCAATCGATCTCGACCTCTTCAGATCGATGAGGCCGATCGCATCAAGAAAGGTCAATATTCCTGACAAACGATCATGCGCTTCGCGAGAAGCGATTAATAGCTCCACCATCATCGCCTTCGAGGATACAATACCAAAAGGAGAAATCGTGACTTTCCACGAGCACGAAACTATAAAGCTCGATATTCCCCACGACGATGCCTTGGTGATCGCATTGGAAGTCGAAGGCGCCGTCTTCTCGAAAATCCTCGTTGACACCGGAAGCGCTGTCGACGTCATCTTACAAAAAACGTTACAGTCGCTCGAGCAACCGATCCCAATGATTAGACAAGAAACAACTCCCCTCGCTAGCTTCGGAGGAAAGTCGGTCAGTTCGCTCGGGATCATATTATTAACCACCAGAGTTTACGATCTGAAACTGAAAACAGAATTCACCGTAGTCGATCATCCTATGCCTTTTGATGCCATCGTAGGGCGCCCCTGGTTGCACCAAATGAGGCGGTCCCCTCGTTTTATCACCAATGTGTGAAGTTTTTATGTCCAACTGGCGAGAAAACCATACTCGAAAGCCAAAAACAAGCTCGAGCCTGTTACATGTCCGAATTCCGAAAGATGCCACAAAAGGAGGAGAATATCCCACTCGCACGCGACCTCTCAGTTAGAGATCATGCAAGGATCTATCGAGCGTCATCCCTCTGGACGAAAGTTACCCAGAAAAAAAGCGTTAACATCGGGAATGGCTCCCCGCCGAAAGATGGGAAGCTCGAAAAATAAAAGCCCGGAGCTCGCGCTATTGTATTATGGAGGAAAAACTATACAAAAGAAGCCTAGACGAGCCATATCTGTTAGGCGTATCAATTAAGGACGCATTCACAATCCTGAAGTAAACTCACGGGGGATCGTGCGGAAGCCATTCTGGCGGACGGTCCCTAGCAATCAGGATAAAGAAGCTAGGCTACTTTTGGCCAACGATCGCCGATGATAGCGAACAATTCGCGCTAAAATGCGACAAATGCCAAAGGCACGCACCGATGATACATCAACCAACTCAAAAACTATCTACCATATCTTCACCATATCCTTTTATGAAATGGTCCATGGACGTAGTAGGCCCGCGAGTACCTTCTGGGCCGGCCCAATTGTGATTCCTTCTAGTATGAACCGACTATTTCACCAAGTGGATCGAAGCGGAAGCATTCTCCAACATCACCTCTACCACGGTAACCAGCTTCATTTTGGAAAACATCATCTGTCGACACGGTTTACCATACGAGATAGTAACCGATAATGGACCACAAATCATTTCAAAAATATTCAACGATTTTTGCGTAAAGTGGAAAATCAAGATTAAGGCCGCGAGCCCCCGATACCCAAAATGCAACGGTCATGCCGAAGCTGCAAATAAAACTATAATGAACAACCTCAAGAAAAGCCTCGACCTCAAGAAAAGCCTCGACCTCAAGAAAGAGAGGTGGAGCGAAGAACTGCACGGCGTCCTATAGGCCTACAGAACGACCCCCCCACACAGCAACCCCAGAAACACCGTTCTCGCTGTCTTACAGAATCGAAGCCGTAATCCCCGTCGAAATCGAGGTCTCTAGCCAACGACGAGGAATATGTCCAGAAGACGCCGAACTCAACGAAGAGCTATTAATCCACTAGTTAGATATGATCGAGGAACGACTAGAAAAAGCAGCAATACGCATGCAAAATTACCAACAAGCCGTGGCACATTATTACGACTCCAACGTAAGAAACCGCGCTTTCTCCGTAGGTGACCTAGTTCTCCGAAAAGTGTTCGACGGAACGAAAGAACCGGGAGCAGGAAAACTAGGAACAAGATGGGAAGGACCATACAAAGTAACCAAAGAAATCCGAACCGGAGTCTAGGAGCTAGGAAAATGCAAAACTGGCCTTCCGGAAATGAGACCATGGAACGCCTACAACTTAAAGAAATACTACAAGTAGTGCAAACCCGAATCTCCGCTTTGCGCTGCCTCTCCGCCTCCCAAGCAACTTCCAACTCACCTCGAAGTTGTTGGATCGTGGGAAGATGACCCGCAATCTCTTCCTTACATGGAAAATTAGCCAATCGCCCCTCCATCAAAGCGGCGTATTCGTTGCTCGCCTCCATAGCCTAAGCAAAAACGATAACATCAGAGATCGTCATCCCATTCAATAAAGCACCGAAGAAAGATAACGTACCTTGGGATTCGCAACTGCCATCGGAACATAGGCATCACGCTGTCGCATACGCTCCAGAGAAGGGAGCTCGCATCCTTCCGCTCTGATCTTACGCCAGATTGCAGCGAGGGAATCGGGGTTCTAAAGGATATGAATATCGTTATCATATGAAAACGTCCACGAAGAGGCTTCAGGCACGCTCGAAAGATGGATGCTAGGGTTAATCCGCGAAGTACCTTCACTAGAAACGCGTAACGGTGGAGGAAGTCCCGAGCTCGATGACCCCGAAGTCACAGTGCTAATCTCCTCCAAGACCCGATGTCGACGCCGGTGAGTCAATGAATCGACCTCGTCGTTAAGAGCTCGATCGCCAGCAGAACTCGCCGAGTTATCCGATGCCTTACGAGTCCCACCGGCAGGGATAACAATCGACACCGGCCTAGCCAGAAGGCCAGGAGACTGAACATGCGACCTCGATCTAAGAACCGGCCCGCGCTGAACTTTCTGAGCTCGCTCTAACGACCCAACCTCAGAAGACTCATCAGAACGATCGAGCAACACCTCCTTCTCCTTCTTCCCTAAAAACAAAATGAACCTAGAAGGATTTAGAATCGCGCTAATGAAGTATCTTAAAATCTTGTCAAGAGAAGGAGAACTTACTCTTGTTGCCACGACCTTTCTTGGGCCGAACGGGAGCTACCAAGGCAACATGAGCAGCACGGTTCACACCCGGCGGGAGAGCATAATCGGTTCGAATTCGGTCATGAGTAAAAGCGAGCCATCGAGGACTGCCACGTCTCAAAGTAGCCATTAACCCACAAAGCTCAGGAGTCATGGGCGCAGGGCCGAAGGGCTCTACAGATAAAAAAGAGAGGAGACTTTTAAAAGGGAAAAGGCTAAAAGACGATCAGGAGCAGACATTATTCGCAAAAAAAAATTACCAATGTCGTCAGACCATTCCCTAGGGATCCTCTCAAAGTCAAAATCCCCGACCGACTCCGGGTTAACCTTAAAAACAAAGAACGTTTCTCTCCATCGTTCATCTTTATTGGGAATGCCTTCAATAATAACACGACCAGAGCGAGGAGCAAGAATCATCGTGCTAGGAAAGCCATTGTTCCGCTTTATAGCGAACAATTGCTTCAACTCCCTGAGGCCGAACTCAAGACCTTCCTCCTGAGCTCGGACCCAGGAGGCCAAGTAATAGCGAAAAAAGTTGGGCGCCATCTGGGTAAACGCCATCTTAAGCTCCGCCAACGCCTCAAGAAGAAAACGAGGAAGAGGAAATGATAAGCCGTCGTCCTCGAATTGCGACATATAGGCTCCACAGTACCCCGGTCTCACGGTCTCCGGAGTTTCACCGTCTTCAGGAAGTTCAATTTCGACGGCATAATCGACCCCCAGAGTTCGTAGATAGCCTCGATGTGTTTCGCCTCGAGAATTGTCTTAAGGTGGGGACTAAATTTCTCGACTGGCATAGGTTCGAATCGAGAAGAAATGTCGCAAAGGAGAGAGTACGAGAAAGAAGAACTGCTATTAGAGAAGACGATGCACTCTGTAGAATCGGTATATATACAAAAAAAGGAAGAAAAAACAGTTCCCGAAGTAGTTAATTGAAGCCAGCCACAAACCTTCGATCTCAGCCACACGATTTAAACAATGGCCGACCAGTCAAATCAAGCTGATGCGCGTGGTATCCCATTTCCCGAGAATCGCGACGACGTCGGACTAAGACATGAAGAAGGACACGTTGAAAACCCTAGAGAGAGCTACACATATAAATCGACCTTATTTTCATCCCAATCTTAGATCATTTCTTTACCGATCTCATTTGTATCATTCGATCTAGTTCAACTCATTGTATTCGATCTTATTCATCAATAAAGTCCATTTTTACCTACTCAAAATTGTTTACACCGTTGTGTTCTAAAGATATCGTTGCCTACATCATTTGTCTTCCCTAAATCAAACTTCCGATCACTATCAAATCCTTAGTGTAGATTTTAGGTTCTACAGGAACTTGTAGAAAGTATATTTAAATCCTTAATTTTCGAATTGAATAGAGAATATATTTAAAATTAACTGACATTTGTATTTTTATTTATTTATATATTTAAATTTCATGTTTGGAGATACATATTTTTGATTTGCAAACTTGACGAGATAAAAAAAAAATTTTGTTTTCCTAAAATCTTATTTGGAAAGCAAATAAAACTAAAATTAACTTAGGGTGTCAAACTTGGGACAAGGACAGATATAATTTAATGTTGTATAGCTATAATCAGTATGATACATAACATTTCATGAAAATGAGGCCCTATAATTCGTATTATCTCTTGGGGGTCTGAGGCAATGACCTTTTTAAATGTACATCAATATGCTTCTGCTGGCGAAAAACAATGGATTGCGCAAAAACTTCTTGTTGGATTCCAAATGTGGAGCATATGACTAATTGGCTATAGAAGAAGGATAGACAAAATAACAGTTACTAACAAAGAAATGAAAATATAACATGAATAGACAACATCGAACTCCTATCCAAGTTTGGTTAGAAATCTGACTTCCAACAAAACTCGGATATTCACTCTTGAAGTCCTCACTCCTTGGTGGGTCTTCAAATTTTGTAAAAATAAAGTTTTAATTTTGATACACACAGAGAGGTAAAACTAAGGTTTATTATACTTTAATCTTCTCTTACCGATTTGACACAAGCTATAAAGTCTTATCATCTCTTCTTTTAATCTGTTCTCTCTCTATCAAATATCTACCATCAAATTTAAGCATACCTTCGGTACTTGCCAAATTCCGATTAAACATTCTTCTTGGCTCCTCTAATCTACATTCGTGTATGCTGCTTTGTATGTGCACTATTTCGTTCGATGCTGGGAAATTATTACCGGTCTTGGTCAGATTCGGGCGAGAACGAATACATTATATACGGGATTCCTTATTTTAGATTGTTGCATCATTATCCCAATACTATTGATTTCATCCAAAAAAAAACTCCACTGTCAATGTTTCTCATACTGTTTTTTTTTGAAAGGATGTTTCTCATACTGTTGAACCATCAGAAACAATTCATATGTAGAATATCCTAAATTTACACGAGTTATGAAAATGCTAAGTGGGTCTCTTGTTGGCTTTTGTGTTCGTGGTAAGAATCATTTTTTTCTGATAAAATGTGTGTCACGACCTAACTTCTCCACTCCACCAACTCCACCCATTAACACATCTATTAAACCCACCTTCTCCACTATGTCACATGCAATTAAAAAAAAAAAAAAATCAGAAAGAAGAGAAGAGTAGAGAAGAGAAGGGAAGAGAAAAGAAGAGAGGGGGGAGGTGAGAAGAAGGATTTGGAGAGGTTGAGGTCGTCACCGGAGTTCGTTATAGCCTCTGCACCCCGTGACCGTGTTGAGCTTGCTACCACCGTTAATCGCAGGTAACCACCGCGAAAATCCCATGATTTAAGTTCAGTTTCGGTTCCGTTTAGTAAATCGCCCATAACTTCCTAACCCTTGAGAATTTGGTGCCTTCAAGACCATCATCGTGTTCTTCTCGTCACGACGAAGCCATAGCCACCAACCGCGCCGCGATTGGAGCCCGGACGAGCCCTCACGCGCCTCCAGAAGATCACCCTGCGCGCGCGCGTGAAACGCACGCGCCGCCGCCGCCACCGCAGCTCCGCCGTCCTCCGCCGTCGCCGCCGGCCAATTTTCCGGTAAGACGCCGCCGCAGCTCCGCCGCCGCCGCCGGTGACCGACACCGGTGACTCGGTCAACTCGGCCGAGTCAACTCAGCGAGTCAACTCGGTTGACTCGGTTAACCGGTTGGTTAACCGGTTTAAATTGATTTTAATTCGGTTAGGTTAAACCGGTCGGTTAAAATCAATTGGAAATCGGTTAAGATAAACCGGATTAATTAATTAATTAAATAATTAATTAAATAATTGATCTTTGACCAGCGGGTTGACTTTTCCGTAAATACCCGTTTTAAACCGTTCGAAAGGCGTTCTGACTCGGAATTTCGATCTGATTTCAGATTTGGAGTCCATTTGAGCAGTTGGAGTTCATAGATACCACTCCTCTTCCTTGCTAAGGTGAGTGTCTATTCCGAACTTCTCGTTCACGGCTTAGGATTCCGAATAAATATAATTTATTTCTAATATGTTCCGTCTGCTTGAATCGAGTCTGTCATTGCTTGTTTGGTTATTAGGTTCTTTGCTTAAACCGGAACTAGGGTGGTAGATGGTTCAACAATGATTGATTCACTTGATATAATTCTTAGTTATGGATATGTTTGGGGCGGCTACAGGAAGGTGTTCCTGTATGTCAGATTGTTTGTAAGGGTACGGCCAGATTCAGTCGACCGTCTGGACCGTATTCTGGAGAGGTAGATAAATCGTCTAAGGGCGGTGTTACCGAGCACTTAGGTCGGCGTGTTTCATTTGGCCTGTTAGTGGGCAGCGAGTGTACACCTCGCTAGGACCATTGTTTGTTGCTTGGGTACTTTAGGTACCGTGTTTGACATGTATTAGATTTAAATTATAATTATTCGAAATGTTATGTCCGTGTTCCCGGACTTCGGGATAGCATCCCATACCTCATTGGGCGATTCCCCTGTCGCTCACCCCTCACTTTTTCCCCCTTTTAGGTGAGATCAATGAGCAGGAGTGATCCTATCAGACTTGGGCTTCTTGGTGCTATTTGGGGCTTTTGGGCTTTTACTACTATCGGGCTTTGGACTTCTATCACTCTTTTCGTTTTATCGCTTTTGGGCATTTGAGCTGCTATCTATCGCTTATGTTTATTTCCCATTTCAAACTTTTGGTTTATGTCGTATTTTATATTTCGGATGTTATCGTTATCGGGCCTTTTGGCCTTATGCTATCGTATTGACTTTTATATTATGATGGAGATTATTATTATTATTTGAGTTGTATTATTATTTTATTTCCGCTTTTATTTATTATTATATCTCGAAAGTGACGGGTGTCACATTTTGGTATCAGAGCGGGTTCCGTCCCGGCTCCGACCCGGGATGGCGATTCGTGGAGACTCGGTTTTAATTTGGTTTTATACGGTTTTGGAAGTCTTAGTGGAGATTTGGGAATTTTAAAAATTAAAACCAATAGCACCGTTTCGTCCGATATTACTCCTTTAATTAAAGAATTCATTGCTCATCGGAAGTTGACTTATTTGTGCCCCATTTCAGATGCCGCCAAAGAAAAGAGCCAACCGTGCCCAGATCGACAGAGATGCTAGAGAGGCAGGAGCTGAACATGAGCAGCGTGCAGTTCCCCAGCCTGTTGCTCCACCGATTGATCAGGAGGCCATGAGGCAGATGGTTTTGGATGCAGCTAGACAGGCTGCTCAGGAGGCAGTTCAGCAGATTGCTCAGGAGGTTGCTCGTCAGATGGCTCCAGTTCAGCAGTTTCCCGCTCAGCAGTTTGCTCAGGGTGCTCAGGATCTACCGCCACCACCACCTCGACCACATGTTTACCCATTTTATGATGAGAGGTTTTACAGGCTGACATGCCAGATGAGGAATATGGATATGGAGCATTTTAGCGGGACAGTGGATGCTATAGCTGCATATGATTGGAAGCTAAATCTGGTACGGAAGTTGGAGATTATTGAATGTCCACCGGAGATGTCTCTTAGATTGACTATGCAGTATTTGCGTGGAGATGCACTAGTGTGGTGGGAAGGAATTCGTTTGAACCATGTTGGACGAGAGAGGCTTACCTTTGAAGATTTCATCCGCGAGTTCGATAGGAAGTACTTCCCGAAGGAAGCTATGGATAAGCAGAAAAGAGACTTTGATCATGTAAGCCAGGGTGAGATGTCTGTCAGGGAGTATGAGCAGAAGTTTAACCAACTTCGCAGATTTGCTGGGACTGGAATTTCAGAGGAGGACCTGATCAGGAAGTTTTTGGATGGGATGCGGGTCGATATTCGTAACAGGTGTCGTGTCGTCACTTACCATAGATTGGGAGATTTGGTGGAGAAAGCTTCTGAGCAGGAGGCAGGACTGGAAGAAGAGCGGAAATTTACGAAAGCAATTCAGGTTAAGTCTGGAAAAGCTCCCGAGTCCCAGAAGAGAACAGGGGACCAGTCTGAATCACATGATTGTTTCCGTTGCCGTCGCCGTCATAGCGGAAAGTGCTTCAAGTGTTTTGTTTGTGGTCAGTGGGGACACACTTCGAGATATTGTCACGATAAGCCAGTGGATACGCCTCCAGTCAGACAGGTTGCAGCCCCAGCAGTGGCCAACGTGATTTGTTACGGTTGTAACCAGTCTGGTCATATCTTCAGAGATTGCCCGAAGAGGAGTAATGCGGCGCTTCCACCACCACCAAAGCGTCTAGCCATCGCTCCACGTGTATTTACAGTTGGAGATCACCAGGGAGCCGAGCCGATAGCGGGATCGGTTTTGGTTGGAGGTGAGTCAGCTCATACGTTATTCGACACGGGAGCTTCTCATAGTTTTGTGAGTCCGCGTTTAGTTAAGTCTTGGTGTTTTCGGGGAGTCTTCGAACCAAAGACTAAGGAAATCCAGACTGCCGGCACAGAGAGATTGGGAACAGTTGGTATTCATCGCGACGTACCAGTTATGCTTGGAGGAGTAGATTTGTTCGCAGATTTAACGGAGATGGAGATGAGTTTCTATGATGTCATACTTGGGATGGATTGGTTGACGCGACATCGAGTGATTTTGGATTGCCCCGAGGCAAGAGTTAATGTTCCTAGAGCCGAAGAGAAGATCACTTTCCAAGGGATTCAAACACATCGATTAGTTCCTATTGTATATATGCTGCGTGCTGAGGAATTATTGGAGAATGGAGCAGAGGGATTTTTGGCGACCATTTCAATGGTTAAGGATGATGGGCAACAGCTTGAGCTGCAGGATATTCCAGTGGTTGCTGAGTATGAAGATGTTTTTGAGGCCTTAAACGGGCCACCACCAGCTAGAAGTGATGTTCTTACGATTGAGGTGGAACCAGGAGCAGCACCGGTTTCACGAGCCCCTTACCGTCTAGCACCACCTGAGATGGCTGAGTTGAAGAAGCAGCTGGAGGAACTATCAAGTAAGGGTTTTATCAGACCAAGTACTTCACTGTGGGGAGCACCAGTGTTGTTTGTGAAGAAGAAGGATGGAAGTTTTAGACTCTGTATCGACTACATAGGTTTGAACAAACTCACCATCAAGAATAAGTATCCGCTTCCGCGCATCGACGAGTTGTTGGATCAGTTGCAGGGAGCTTCATGGTTTTCTAAGATTGACTTGACCTCAGGATACCACCAGATTGCAATAGCTGATCGGGATGTGCAGAAGACGGCCTTCCGTACACGTTATGGACATTATGAGTTCGTGGTGATGCCATTTGGTTTAACGAACGCACCGGCAGCATTCATGAAGCTTATGAATGATGTGTTTCGCGAACATTTGGATAAGTGTGTGATTGTTTTCATAGACGATATCCTTGTTTATTCTCGAAGTAGAGAAGAGCATGCCGAGCACTTACGGATTGTGTTGGGGAAGCTTAGAGAGCATCGGCTGTTTGCTAAGTTGAGTAAGTGCAGCTTCTGGCAGAGGAAGATTGGATTTCTTGGTCATGTGGTTTCAGAAGAAGGAGTTGCTGTGGATTCAGAAAAGATTGCTGCAATTTCCGAATGGCCAGCACCCAAAAGTGCGACTGAGGTTCGCAGTTTTCTTGGTTTGGCAGGGTACTACAGGAAGTACGTCAAAGATTTTTCTAGCATTGCGAAGCCAATGACGAAGCTTACGGGCAAAGATGTTAAGTTTGATTGGTCAGGCGATTGCTCGAGGAGTTTCGCTAAGTTGAAGCGACAACTGACACAGACGCCCGTTTTGGTACTTCCGAGGCCAGGGATACCATATGAGGTCTACACTGATGCGTCAGGAACCGGATTGGGATGTGTATTGATGCAGGAGGGTAAGGTCATTGCATATGCATCACGCCAGTTGAGGCCTCACGAGGTCAACTATCCTACGCATGATTTGGAGTTAGCAGGAGTCGTTTTTGCCATAAAGATCTGGAGGTCATATTTGTATGGAGAGAAGGTGAAGATTTTCACAGACCACCAGAGTCTGAAGTACATATTTACTCAGACGGATTTGAATTTGAGGCAGCGTAGATGGATGGAGTTGTTAGCAGACTACAACTTGGAGATTACTTATCATCCGGGAAAAGCTAATCAGGTGGCAGATGCTTTGAGTAGGCGCAGAAGCGATGTTTCAAGAACCAAAGAGGTTCGTGAGCTTACTGGGATGCTCTCTAGCCTCAGATTGTGTGCTACTACTGTGGACGAAGACACCGTTTGTCTCGAGGCTGTAGAGCAGGCAGATTTGCTGAGTAAAATACGCAAAGCTCAGGATGCTGATGAAGCTTTGTGTAAGCAGATCGAGATTGAGAGTATTGGATATCATACAGCTTCGAGTGGGATGTTCATGTATCGGAACATGGTTTGTGTGCCTAATGACGAGTTGTTAAAAAAGGAAATCTTGCAGCAGGCACACCACTCGCGTTTCTCTATCCATCCAGGAAACACCAAGATGTACAAGGATCTCAAGCGTTATTATCATTGGCCTGGCATGAAGAGGGATGTTGCTTCATTTATATCGCAGTGTCAGACGTGTCAGATGGTCAAGGCCGAGCATCAGGTGCCTAGCGGGTTATTGCAGAACCTGTCATTGCCAGAGTGGAAATGGGACATGGTAACTATGGATTTTGTGACGGGGTTGCCGACCACCTTAGGAGGAAAGAATGCAATATGGGTAATCGTGGATAGACTTACCAAGTCAGCCCATTTTCTAACTATTAAGAAGACGGACATAGCTGATCAGTTAGCACAGACTTACATCAGCGAGATTATGAGATTGCATGGAATTCCTGTCAGCATTGTATCAGATCGAGATACAAAGTTTACGTCCAAATTTTGGAGAGCCTTCCAGAAGGCGCTTGGGACGAAAGTGCATATGAGTACGGCTTATCACCCGCAGACAAACAGTCAATCAGAGAGGACTATTCAGACCTTAGAGGATATGCTCAGGGCTTGCGTCTTAGATTGGGAGGGTAGTTGGGTGAAGTATCTACCTCTAGCCGAGTTTGCCTACAACAACAGCTATCATTCGAGTATTGGGATGGCACCATATGAGGCTCTATATGGTAGGCCTTGTCGCACACCACTTTGTTGGACAGAAGTGGGGGAGCGGCGTGAGATAGAACCAGCTATGGTTCAAGAGACGGTAGAGCAAGTTGAGATGCTCAAGGTTCGGCTTAAGGAAGCCCATGACCGTCAGAAGAGTTATGCAGATAAGCGGCGTAAGGATTTGGAGTTCCAGGTTGGCGACCTTGTATACCTGAAAATGAGGACATTTCAAGGAGGATCTAAGACTCGGAAGCTGAAGAAGCTTAAACCAAGATATATGGGACCATACCCGATTTTGGAGCGAATTGGAGCAGTTGCTTACCGATTGGATTTATCGGAAGAGTTATCAGACTTCCATGACGTGTTTCATGTTTCGGTTTTAAGGAAAGTCGTGAGAGAACCAAAGCTCATTTTGCAACAGCCGCCCAGTGACCTTGATAGAAATTTGCGTGCGCCGTGTCAGCCAGTGGAGATATTGGATCGCCAAGTGAGAGCAGATAATGGTATGATGACCATGTTGGTCAAAGTTCGTTGGGAGAGAAACGGGATTCTGGAGGAGACCTGGGAGTCTGAGCCGCACATGAGGATTGATTATCCAGAACTTTTTCGGGATGATGTTGGGCAGTAAGTTCTTGACTCGAATTCGGGACGAATTCCTTATTAGTGGGGGAGAATTGTCACGACCTAACTTCTCCACTCCACCAACTCCACCCATTAACACATCTATTAAACCCACCTTCTCCACTATGTCACCTGCAATTAAAAGAAAAAAAAAAATCAGAGAGAAGAGAAGAGTAGAGAAGAGAAGGGAAGAGAAAAGAAGAGAGGGGGAGGTGAGAAGAAGGATTTGGAGAGGTTGAGGTCATCACCGGAGTTCGTTATAGCCTCTGCACCCCGTGACTGTGTTGAGCTCGCCACCACCGTTAATCGCAGGTAACCACCGCGAAAATCCCATGATTTAAGTTCAGTTTCGGTTCCGTTTAGTAAATCGCCCATAACTTCCTAACCGTTGAGAATTTCGTGCCTTCAAGACCATCATCGTGTTCCTCTCGTCAAGACGAAGCCATAGACACCAACCGCGTCGCGATTGGAGCCCGGACGAGCCCTCACGCGCCTCCAGAAGATCACCATGCGCGCGCGCGTGAAACGGTCATAGACATCCGCCGCGGCCGCCGGTGACCGACACCGGTGACTCGGTCAACTCGGCCGAGTCAACTCAGTGAGTCAACTCGGTTGACTCGGTTAACCGGTTGGTTAGCCGGTTTAAATTGATTTCAATTCGGTTAGGTTAAACCGGTCGGTTAAAATCAATTGGAAATCGGTTAAGATAAACCAGATTAATTAATTAATTAAATAATTAATTAAATAATTGATCTTTGACCAGCGGGTTGACTTTCCCGTAAATACCCGTTTTAAACCGTTCGAAAGGCGTTCTGACTCGGAATTTCGATCTGATTTCAGATTTGGAGTCCATTTGAGCAGTTGGAGTTCATAGATACCACTCCTCTTCCTTGCTAAGGTGAGTGTCTATTTCGAACTTCTCGTTCACGGCTTAGGATTCCGAATAAATATAATTTATTTCTAATATGTTCCGTCTGCTTGAATCGAGTCTGTCATTGCTTGTTTGGTTATTAGGTTCTTTGCTTAAACCGGAACTAGGGTGGTAGATGGTTCAACAATGATTGATTCACTTGATATAATTCTTAGTTATGGATATGTTTGGGGCGGCTACAGGAAGGTGTTCCTGTATGTCAGATTGTTTGTAAGGGTACGGCCAGATTCAGTCGACCGTCTGGACCGTATTCTGGAGAGGTAGATAAATCGTCTAAGGGCGGTGTTACCGAGCACTTAGGTCGGCGTGTTTCATTTGGCCTGTTAGTGGGCAGCGAGTGTACACCTCGCTAGGACCATTGTTTGTTGCTTGGGTACTTTAGGTACCGTGTTTGACATGTATTAGATTTAAATTATAATTATTCGAAATGTTATGTCCGTGTTCCCGGACTTCGGGATAGCATCCCATACCTCATTGGGCGATTCCCCTGTCGCTCACCCCTCACTCTTTTCCCCTTTTAGGTGAGATCAATGAGCAGGAGTGATCCTATCAGACTTGGGCTTCTTGGTGCTATTTGGGGCTTTTGGGCTTTTACTACTATCGGGCTTTGGACTTCTATCACTCTTTTCGTTTTATCGCTTTTGGGCATTTGAGCTGCTATCTATCGCTTATGTTTATTTCCCATTTCAAACTTTTGGTTTATGTCGTATTTTATATTTCGGATGTTATCGTTATCGGGCCTTTTGGCCTTATGCTATCGTATTGACTTTTATATTATGATGGAGATTATTATTATTATTTGAGTTGTATTATTATTTTATTTCCGCTTTTATTTATTATTATATCTCGAAAGTGACGGGTGTCACAATGTGACTGAACAAAAAATTATATATTGAAACTTTCCTTACTTTCTCATCATTGACTCTATGAATTCTGGCTTTATAACTTGTCTTAATCTATTGGCTAATCGTTTTGTGGTCATCAGTTAAATGATTGAGATATCAAGACAGATTATGTATCTAGAGTTTTGGAAAATATTCAGATGATTTTCAAACATACATATTCTTTGGATCTATATATCATACCTTATACATTCGAGCTTGTGGTTAAGTTATTGACGTGTCATGACATATTTCTCAATTTTAAGATCTCATCAAAACATTAGAAAATGGCATATAGTATTTCATTAAATTTGGAATCTTCTCATATATCCTGTATATATAAATAATTGTCGCTGTTGCCAACCACTCCCTCTCTCCATCTCAGTTGCACATGCAAACGCAGCCACAGGTTAACTCCGACCAAACTCACGTTATTAGTTAACACTGCTAACTATTTTGTAATTATTACTTGTTAAATATTCCACCAGATAATTTTTTTTTTGTAGAATTACACAACTTCCCTCATTCAGTTATACAACATTTTAAGCTCTAAACGTATTCAAATTTCAACGTATTTTAATATATTATTTGTATAAGTATGTGAGGATTATGTCATCCAATCTACATCAAACTCACAAGTCAACTATTTTAATCGGAGCATTTTAAAAGTTTTGTTGACTAAAATATACGGAACTTCTGTGGTGTATTAAGAAGCAATCATGCTTTTTTAAAATTATAATATTATTGTGAAAACAATTACACCTTACCAGAGCACGTGCCGTTTAGGGAAGAAATATTAGCTCAAACAGAGAACATGGAATCAACATTGCTTGTCGTGTTGGCTTTGTCATCTGAATTGTTTAGTTTTTGAATTAAATACTTTAAACTATCGTGTCATTTACTATTGATGTTTTAATTTAAAAATATATATTTATAAATACATAAAAAAATTTATTTGTTTTCTACGATATAAAATGTTGATAATTTCAAACGAAAATATAAAGAAGATATGGTTGACAAAAACAAAAATACCGTGCAGATTATTCTGGATATTCGTAGTTTATTTTTTCTTTGAAAGGAGTCGTCCACAAATATAGCTAGACAAAACGTTAACTGTGGGTGTGATCGGCTATTTGCTTAGGTGCTTTCCACGGCTACAATTATACCCACAGCTCTAAATGTACGGTAATTTTGATTTATATTTTTTTAAAACTCACAATTTTTTTTAGTTCATAGCATTTCTTTAAATTTATGTCTTTATAATTGCTTTGCATAGACAAATTATTACAGTCCAAATTTAAAATTTTTTACAAATTGAAAATCTAGAACCAAAACCAAAAAAAGTCACAGCACTATTTCTATAGCAAAAATAAAATCACAGCTCTTTCTAATCACACCCTTTCTGTATCTAGAAAATGGTAACAGATATACGAAAATATGAATCAGATAAAATCAGATTTTATATTTTCCCACAATCCTTTTTTTTTGGGCAACTTATTTTCCCATAATCCAAAACATGACAAGAACAGATTTCTTGTTGGATGTTTTCCATATCTTATGCGAATAACCAAAAGTAGAACAAGGACACACAACTCACAACATCCTAAAAACTAAAATGAATTTACTTTAGTACTAAAATAAAATAAAATATTTTTTTAGAATATTTTAAAATAATGAAATTTAGCTCAAAAGCCTGTTTTCATCCCGAATATTTAACATAATATCCTTTTACAAATTTTCCAATTAAAGAAATAAAATTTGAAATCTAAAGGGAAATATAAAACGAGAGAGAGAGAGAGAGAGAGAGAGAGAGAGAGAGAGGAAAAGGCGCATGTGATCAAGCCTCCACCGTAAAAGAGAAGGCCAAAGACCTCCACAGAGACTCTCTCTCTCTCTCTTCCGGCGATTTAGTTCAAATTTCGCAACCGTGCTCCGCCGCAGCCTTCGCCGTGAGGGACAAATCTTCGCCGAATCTCTACGATTCGCGACCTTATCTCCGCCGCAGCTGCCAGGGGACTTATTATGTAATCTTCTGACGAAAATTAGGATATTGAGATCTGTCGATTTTTCCTCAAATGCTAGCGAAAAATCGGCTGCCGGGAAGCGGCCACACTACACCCTCCCCTCCGGGGTCTCCTCGCCGCTCTCCTCGTTACCGTCGGTCAAAAGCCTCCGGTCGCTTTCCCACCGTTGTTCAGCCAAATCGGACCCTCGCTCATCGCCTCTCGTGGCTCATCGTATCGGTTCTCCTCCGGCGTCAGGGGGTTTTCCTATTCGCTCCTCTAATCTACATCTCGTGTATGCTGATTTACATGGGAACTGTTTCGTTCGACGTTGGTCCCATCATAAGGCATCGGTCTCCGCCTGGATCCGTCTACAAAAGCCCCCAGCTTTACGCCAAGCTCCGCCCTGAGATGGACGCTGATAACTCCACGGCTGATGCGGTTAGTTCCTCTGGCTCTTCCTCGTGGTTTTCGAAAGGCACATCCTTTGAATCCATTGAACAAAAAAGGTTTACTCTTTAGTTATAGGTTGGTGCTGCTTGTGCCAGCATGTTATATGGTTTCAATTCTGCATTGGGAGTTTTAATATTTGATTGGTTAGATAGAAAAACCAACTACAACATGCTATTCTTATTCATGTATCATCAATGTTGTTATTGGTATACATCTCAGATATCAACCATTTGGAAGCATTCCTATAAAGGTGTGGAGTGGAAGCCGTACGTGAACAAGTCCACTGGAGGTAGGTACTTCATTGTTTTTTCTAATGTCTTCATAAATCTTCTTGCTTGCAGTAAGCTGTAGAGTTTTTGAATCATTTATTGTCAGAGTTAGCCTGTTCGTTGGATCATAATCTGATTTTTGTTTACAATTGTAGCCTTGCCGGACTCGAACGGTTACATATATGTGGAGGCAAACGGGGGCTTGAATCAGCAACGGACATCGGTAGGTTTGTTGATCTTTTCATGAATGCATTTCGCTCAATCATGTCTAGCAATCTTGTTAAAATGTCAAAGTTGTTGACTTTTCTCAGATATGCAATGCGGTTGCTGTCGCAGGCTATCTTAATGCAACTCTAGTGATTCCTAACTTTCACTATCACAGCATATGGAGAGATCCAAGGTTATATAGTGCTTTCTTGTCTTGACGTTGTTTGTTCAAGCAAAACCTATCTTTTGTAAGACTGATTTCTAACAGAGGTATTTCTTTCAGTAAATTTGGGGATATCTACGATGAAGAGTTCTTTGTCAGTACCTTAGCAAATGATGTGCGGGTGGTTGACACAATTCCTGAATATCTAATGGAGCGATTTGACTATAACATGACAAATGTCTACAACTTCAGAGTCAAAGCTTGGTCACCTATTCAATATTATCGGGACTCGATCTTGCCGAAGCTACTTGAGGAGAAGTAAGTTGCAGTTGTTCTTTAGAAGATCGTTTTCACATGCTAGTGTTGGTTACGCATTGTTCTTAACAGGACAGTAAACCATATGTTTTGGTTTGTATAGCATCTGTCATTGAAGAATTGTCGTCTTTTAATGGCGCAGGGTTATACGAATATCCCCATTTGCAAATAGACTTTCGTTTGATGCTCCTAAACCTGTCCAGAGACTTAGATGTTTGGCGAATTACGAAGCTCTGAGGTTTGCAGAACCCATACTAACCCTAGGAGAAACACTGGTGAAGAGAATGAAGGAGCAAAGCGCAAACCACGGAGCAAAGTACGTATCTGTACATCTGCGCTTTGAAGAGGTTTGTTCCATGTAAAGGAGAGACTTCTCAAGAATCCCAACTGGTCTTTATCATGACTATAAAAAAATCTGAATGAGCTTTTTGTCTAAGGTGAGAGATATAATAAGCCATTTATTCATGTTGCAGGACATGGTAGCTTTCTCCTGTTGTGTATTTGATGGTGGCAAGCAAGAAAAACAAGATATGATTGCAGCAAGAGAACGAGGATGGAAAGGAAAATTCACAAAACCAGGCCGTGTTATTCGACCTGGCGCTATCAGGCAAAATGGGAAATGCCCGTTAACTCCTTTAGAGGTATTCATCTATTCGTTTGTTTCTGGACACTGCTCCTACTATCTACAATATATTAGCATTCTTGGATCTTCAAATATTAATCATCATCAGAATAGTTCCACAAATCCTTTTGAGCAATAGTGTTAATTGTGACTTGTTCTGTTGGGTGAGCAGTAGGGTGACTTGTTCTGTTTGGTTTATACTTTTCTTGTAAACCCTTCAGGTGGGTTTAATGCTTAGAGGAATGGGTTTCAACAAAAGCACATATATATACCTTGCATCTGGTCAGATATATAATGCGAATAGAACGATGGCCCCGCTACTAGAGATGTTCCCGAATTTACAAACAAAGGAGATGCTTGCCTCAGAGGAGGAACTTGCTCCATATAAGGTCTGTCTTTTTCCCCGCTGTTTGTTCCAAAGTATTAGTTGCGTGGTCAATTAGTTATCTGACTTGAGCTCTGTGTTTAGAACTTCTCTTCCAGAATGGCTGCAATAGATTACACGGTCTGTCTCCACAGTGAGGTATTTGTGACCACACAAGGTGGAAACTTTCCTCACTTTCTCATGGGTCATCGAAGATACTTGTTCGGAGGGCATTCCAAAACTATTAGACCAGACAAGCGAAAGTTAGCAATCATCTTTGACAATCCCAACATTGGGTACTCACCTCTTTCTTCTACTCCTTCAAGCTCCACGTTTCTATATTTGCATTGTTTCGTTTTTCATTCACCATACCAGTTTTGCTCTTATATTCTTCTGCAAACGTTAAAGTCTGTCGCATTATTATCCCTTTAATGCTGAAACGCTGTTCTTGTTGTGTTTTGTCCCGGCAGATGGCGGAGTTTTAAACGTCAGATGCTGAACATGAGATCTCATAGTGACTCAAAAGGGTTTGAGCTTAAAAGACCTAATGACTCCATTTACACATTCCCTTGCCCTGACTGCATGTCCCGTAGGAACAAAACAACGACCCCAGATACTAGGCCACCTTCTGCGTCCTGAGAATACACGTTCATTTAATTGCCGGTAGAGTGGTGTTCATTCCTTGTAATTCTTATTCTTTCAAATCAGAGTGGACTTGGGGACTTGGCCGGCCCATAGTTTTAGGGGGAAGCAGCTGGAGGGGCTGCAAAATCGTCTATTTATCTCCGGGAAGGGTGGCGAAGGAGTAACAGCCACAACATTGTTTGATACGTTTTGACACATTGAAGCTGATGCACTAACAGGAGAGAAAATGAAGGTTTAGTTCAATCCCTGACTGCTGCTGGTGGGAAAAGATTAGACAGCGATTGGATATTGTTTTCTTGGGTGTTTTGTGATTTGAAGCGTTTGCGTTTTGTACATTGTGTAAACGCAGAAGTGAGAGTCTTTGGTGTTAGGAGATTTATAGTCACAGGCAGGAGGAGAGCAGAAAGCTGCCTTGAAAGTTTTGTACATTGGTTTGGTTAGAGAGACCATCGTGTCCTTTTTTTGGGTTTATTGAAATTCTTTTGTCACAGGGTTTTATTTGTCTACATCATATTCTTGCGAGGAGAATATTGTTTAGGAAATAAATTCCCAATATTGATTTAATTCTTTCTTTTACTCCCAATTTGTTTCTTCTTGGTCGCTGTGGTTCTTTCTTTAGATAAAGTTCAGTAAAGTGTTACAGTGATTACAGATTTGAGTTCACAGTAATTAAACGTTGAGGAAGTCATAAGAAGTATCTAGAAATCATAAACAGATGTAGAAGAAAGATTTGAGAAACAATTGACCATTGGATACAGTTTTTTTTTCTCTAATTGTCGAAGACGTTTAACATGTTAATTTGAGAAATTGGACATTATCTCGGTCCTGACGTAATTGCACCAGCAAAATAAAACGGGGGGACTCATCTCTTTAGGTGCAGAAAGAAACAATCGAGTCACAATTAAAGAGTTATTGTCGAAGTTATAAATGCTTTGTGCGTAGTTGTCTTTAGGCAGCGTTCGTCATCCTGGTCTGTCTCAAAAGACAGTTTTACATACCATTATAGATCAATAGCACTTTTTTTTGAAACTCGTACAATAGTACATTCATGTTATTAAATAACAAAAATATGGGTCAATCTTATGTTTCTGGTAGAGATATTTTCTCCATATTTTTTTTGTTGTCGATTGTATTATTAAGCGTTCTAGACAAAAAATTCTAAACAATGAGAACTATTGAAACAAATATAGAAAAGGGACACACCAGTAGTAAACTAACACACATCTATTTTTCGTGAGGATGACTAAAAATTTTTCATATAAAAATCTCATTGCTTCTGGAATAGTTGAATCTCAAGGGAGATAAACTTCGTATTAATCCAAAAACACTCCGCTACAAACTGAATTGGAAACGATTGCCACTTTCTTTTTAATATTCCAGTAGGAGGCACTGAGACAAGACAACTTTTATATTGCTCTATTGAAAATAATAGAGTCAAAGAGATTAACATTCTACAGAATTTCATGTTGTCTTTCGAAGTAACCATATTTTACAGCAAGAACTCCATCACCATCAAATGAAGAACCATCAACGATCGAAGCCCGTAAGATCCGTCGCCATCATCCGCAATAGATCTTTCAATTACCTTTTTTAAACGGCTCAATTGAACCGAAGTTTTTGTTTTACCAAATCCATTAGAAGAAACATACAAAAAACAATATATTAATGGTTAGTGTGAGAAAGATTGTAGTGCACAATTAAAAAGTATTTAAGTCAAATTGTAATATTGTAAAAGAATGATCTAAAATGTAAAAACAAAAAATATATGGGAACACATGTCATCAAACATCTCTGCCACTTGTCACTAGAAGAGAAAAAATTAACTTTATATATATATATATATATATATAGATAGATATATAGATTTCTCTCACTGTAGCCCACTTTTTCTGATAATAAACCCACATATATGCTAAATTCACTGAAAAATGTAAAATGATTCTAAAAACATTGCAATGTCAGCATCGAGTGTCTCTCTCACACAGTATTGCAGAGGAAGAAAAATGCAAGTCAACATTGACAATTAGTGGATCAATGAAAGCTTTCATTTTCAGACATACATACATACATATATAGGCTGAGCTCCAAAGTCCAAACCCAACCCCCAAGGTTGTCTGACTTCACATTCCGGTAATCTATATATAATAGCAAACACTTTCCCTACTTGCTGACATCATTATTATTATAGGAATTTTGTTTTTAAAATTGGAATATATTTTTATTAAAACAAAATCCGAAAATATGATTAAAATATATATATTTTGGAATATGCTTGGAATTTTAAGATATTGGGAGATCGTATCCCTTATATATTAATTGAGAAACATTACAACCTTTAAGTGTAGCCACGTGTCATCACCAGAATGAAATTCAGAATCCTTAAAAAATATGTTGGTCCAATTAAGTATATATTATACTTTTCATTAAACTAATCATAAAATTAATTAAAGTGTACAATTACTATTTTCTTTTCTTTCCTTAAATAAAGTCTACGGAATTACCAAACATGACTAATATATATATAAAAAATTAATGATTATAATAATAAAGATTTGATAACAATTTATATCCCGTCCATTGTTTTAGTTTAATTTTATATTATTAAAATAAATTAAACAATCAAATTAGCTATAAAACTAAAATATAGATTTTTTCGTATAAGTTATATTTTGAATTTTTAAAAACGACAAAATTATTAAAAATATTAAAATTATTATGTAAAAAATTAATGATCAATGGTTTAACATCCCCTATATATTAATAGGGAAACATTTAAAAAGTTTAGAACTTGTAGTTAATAATTAAAAATATTTCGTGCTAGGTTGTCACGTAACTGGAATGTTAATTTGTTGACGTGGCGACTTGAAAATCAATTGAGAATTTTGTTAGTATAAAATTAAATTGCTAAAGAATGTTATATTATATAGTATGTCCATTATGTACCATTCATTTATCAAATTGAAATTTATTATATATTATTTCCTTAAATAAAACCTACAGAAGTACCTTATGTGATTATGATATATATAATAAATAATGATTTTAAATAATGAAGATTTGCTAATAATCTGTATACTTTTTATCATTTTTGTTTAATTCTTTATTATTAAAATAAATTACACAATTACATTAATCATATATTAAAAATGTAGATTTTTTTTGTATATGTTGTATTTTGAATTTTTTAAAATGAGTATAAATTACTAAATCTATTAAAAGCCTCACATAAACTTTTGTGATCAATGTTTAAATTTTTTATATAATAAGATACAATGATAATAAAATCATATAACCAAATAATTTTATTTTAATAGGTGTTTATGTTAATATATTTCATATCGTTTAAATTTAATTATATATCATATACGATAGATAAGATTAATTGTTTAGATTTATTTATTCTAAAATGATTGCGAATATACAAGAGCGGTCATTTGATTTATATATGCAGACCAATTTATTAAATAATAGTAATTGATTTCTTAGTTATTTAATATATAATTATTATTTTATTATTTCATAATATGCACAAAAATATAAAATAAGTAAAAAGTATAAAATATTTTTTTTGCACAAGGTGCAGATCTTAACTTAAGTATGTATCTCTTTAATAATTTTGAATCTTAAACACTTTCTAAATCTCAGGCCAAAATAAAATAAAGAAATGAGAATAGACTCAAAAATTAATATTTATATCGAGCAAATAACCAAAATGACAGAAAACTGAGAAAACTATTGAAGATAGATAGGATTGACACGTGAACGTAAACCTCTCATAACCATAATTAACTTTCAAATTGCTAAATCATGATATAAAACCGAGCTGTCATAGTTCCATTGTAACCAAATAGTAGGCATGAGATTCTTCGACCTAAACGTTAGGTTTTTATTTGATAAATAATTTTTCGACCTAAAATATTTTTAAAAATGGGACCGTTCATTAGTAAACAAATTATGTAGTTAACAAAAAAGTTTTTTAAAATTTTTTTAAAGGTCAAAAATATTAATTCGAGCAATAATATAAATTTTATTTTCTATACGATATTTCTTAAATAATTTTTGTATGAATTTACCCTGCGCAAGGCGCAGGTCTTATCCTAGTGTATATGTAAAACTTGATAAAATTGGAATATAATAAATGTTCATTAACCACATGGTTTACTCTGAATGATTACGGTTATATTATTAGTTTCTAATTGGTTATTTGGATCGTATCTAACTGACATTTAGAAAGACCAGAACATTATATAGGTGTAAACCGAACTAACCTGTTTATAGTCAAATAATTGTAGTTGTTATACTCTTGAATTGTTAAGATTTACATAAAAGAATCGTTGGTTAGTAGTTAGTACTATCCTAAACATTTTAGTGTAATATATTTTTTTGGTTTGACTCACTAACATTTGACCGATTTGGAGAAGATTGTAACCATAATTGAATTATTTTATTAAACCGGTCTGACTCAATAACATTAGACACATTTGGTGTCTTAAACAAATTAATGTCTCATATATAATGTATATAAGATAGCTCACGTAAATGTTAAGGTTTTGATTAGATAATTGTTGTAATTTAAATTAATAATTTGTGTTAAATGCAGTAGCATGAGATATGGTAATTTTTGAGAAAAATTCATGGTTAAATACAAAATGTTTTAATAGTTTAGATATGATGTAAACTTGGGCTGATTATGAAGTAAAGAACATGGAAGACATTCAGAAATCAAACCATGATGTTAACATGTCCAACCCATTTTTATAAAGTTACAAGAAGAAAGTTCAAAAACAAATGGTTCCTTTAATGTTCAAGAAAAGTGAGGAAAATCAAAAACTAAATTGCATGGAAAGTTTTTCTCTTCTGCAATGCAAATAATGCTTGTTCCAAGAACCTTCTCTCTCTTCCATATAATGTTTTGTGATTTCCTATGTATTAATTATCTGGCTTGCTCAACAAATTTAGTTTCCTATAAATAAGTTGTAATCTCTATTGAAATAAAATAATCTCTGAGTATTATTTTGGAACCTTGAGAGGGATTCTCACTTTCTTTCACTGGTGTGAATATCCATTGATCTTTTCGATCTCTTTTGGTGCGTCATGTTCAAGGGATCAAACCGATTCGTCTTGGTCGTCATATCCAGGGAATCAACCTCATGTGCAACCATTGACTCCACATCCCTTGTCTTTGAAGCTCTACGGTTTCATAGCAACTTATCTCCTTTACCAACTTAGAGTGCCGACTCCTCGGGAGAATCAAAACCTATAGAAATACAGAAAATGTGTATTTTGGTATTAGTACACAACGTGAAATCTAGCAAAATAAGTTTTATTTTATTTTTAGTAAACAAATTAATAACAAAATTTTGGTTCATTTTAAACATCACATCACAAACAGCCTATTTCGTCTCATTTAGCAATTATAAATTTATAAATCCTCTCTAATTTAATAATTTATTTATAATTATCAGGTTTTTTGTTTGTTTTTTATAAGGAAATCAGAGGTTCAAAATTTCTGTGAATCTTAGAATTGAAAAGATAAAAAAAATAAAAAAGAAACAAATATTATTAGGGCTAGCATTTCGTTTTGGTTATATTTTTCAGGTTATTACCGTTTATTTAAATGAAAAGTTATCTTTTTAACTCTTAACTCTATTTATTTTACTACATACATCTTTTCATTTGTAGGTTCTTGTTGCATAATCTCAAATTATAATAAGGAGAACCATTTTATAATGTAAAAAATATTCTATAATAATTAAGAATTGCATACCATTTTAGATCCAGTGAAAAGAAATAAAAAACTCATTTTTTTCAAAGACTTTTTATTTATCTTATTTCGATTTGAATAATTATTTGTAAATTTTGTAATTTGATATTTTTGTAAAAAATATTTAAGTTGTAAAATATTTTCTTATTTGGTTGTGAAATATATACTTTATATTTGGTTTTAAAATTAGATGTATGTTATGCTTTTTGAGATGATCATCATTTGCTTCTCTAAACCAATATTTTAACATACAAAATATTTTATCATTAGTTAAAAGTTATCATGTTTAACTAAGATATTCATTATTTATTTAAAATATTAATTGAACATTATTTTAAAAGGTTAGGTCTTTTATATATCTGTATTTTTCACTTATAATCATAACTGTCTTAGAAACTATAAGTAAGATTTTGGTTTTTTTGATGATCCTTGTATCCGAATGCCCTCGAAAGAGACCCGACTAGCGTTTAATGACCGTCCACTGGAGTTGAGTTGGGGAACCCGCCGAAGGCATCTAGAGGCCGCCTTTTTCACCCTATTTTTATCGACGGTGGCCGGGACTTGAAACTAGGTGGTGGAACTCACAACCATGAGCTCATTATCACGAGGCCACAAATGCCTGGCTATAACTAACTAAGATATGGGAAATTGCTAAAAATACCACATTCATACTATCCCTTTTCATGTTCACACTAACCACTTTAACCTCATTTTTAATGAAAGGTAAAAAACATTTATAACCCTAGAGTTAACTAATCTAGATTTAGGGTTTAGAATTGACGGGTGAAGTAGGGTTTTTGAAATGTGAAATTTAGGATTCTAATAAATATATAAAAAAATATTTAAAAAAAATCAAACAAAATTTCAAAAATAATTTTTGATTTTCAAAAAGAAATTTTCAAAAAAAAAACAAATTCAAAAAAAAAAAAAATTCAAAAAAAAATTATAACAAATTCGAATTTGAAAAAGTATAATTCGAAAACATAGAAAAAGTTATTTTTTCATCTTTTATTTATTTAAATAATTATTTATTATATATATGAAGAACAAGAGTATAAAAGTTTTTGCATTTAATGAAGAATGTATTTTGAAAATGTCTCTTTAGTACTGGTAAACATGAATAATGGTACCAAGAAAGTGGTAAACATAAAAATTCCTCATAAGATATTAACGTTTTCATCATCATTTTGTAATATACTTTTTCACTCTTAGTTTTTTATAGGCAAATTGCCACAAATACCATATTCATAGTACCACTTTCATGTTTACACTAATCACTTTTACCCTCACTTTTAATGAAGGGTAAAAGACACTTACACCTCTAGGGTTAACTAATCTAGACTTAGGGTTTAGAGTTGAGGGGTGGGGTAGGGTTTTTGGAATGCGAAATTTAGGATTCAAATAAATATATAAATATATAAATATATATGTTTTATATTTTTTATTTAGTTAAATAATGATTTATTATATATATATATAGATAACAAGGATATAAGAGTCTTTTGTCACTTAATGAAAAAGATATTTTTGAAAACATTTTAGTGGTGATAAATATAAAAGTGGTACAATGAAAATGGTAAACATAAAATTTTCCCTTGTTTATATTATTATGGTAACTTTAAATATATTTATTTTAATAGAGTATATCTCTGAAAAAATCTTTATATATAAAGTAGACTTCTTGGCATAGAAGAATTTTGACACATGTTCTCATATTTCATTCTGGTATCTTAGATCCTTCTTTTTTAATATTATTGCAATTTAATTCATCATTTTCGAATTGTGCACTATCTAAAATAGTGCATTTTTGAATTGTGCACAACTAAAAGTATCATGAACTGTCACTATTTTATTATTTTTACTATTTTCTATTATTTCATTTACAAACTATATTTCTTATTAAACTATTAAAATCACAAATAACCAAATTTAAATCTAAAATCTTCACAATCACTGAGAAAAAAAAATATGTCATAGTAATACTAACTCAATAAAGGTCTGGAGCTGAAAAGAGAACAAGACAGAAGACTAACTTACCTTATAGTACCGTACCGTAGAGTGTCTTGGCCAGAACAAATAAAAGTAAAAAAAGGATAGAAAGATAAAATCTGAAACAAAGTTATCCCCATAACACAAAGACGCTTGATCAAACACCAACAAAGTCAACAATACACTGGTGCTGTCCTCGAGCTATGAAAAAGAGCATATATAGAAGTCAAATCACAGAAAACTATATCTTAAAAACCAAGACGAACAGAACTATTGACGGTAAGCCAACAACGAGAAAGACAACATCAAAGACGACTAAATTCTGATCCAACCCAAGGAGTTATAATTCCTAACATCAGCTGAAATCTAAGGAAGAAGAGGAGCAACTAATATTGAATAGAACAACTTAAAAATACGCGAGAAACAACCGCACAACTGAGAACAGGTACCAACTCCAATGCGTGTGATGCTCAATACTTTGCTTTAGGCGGGAAAGACTTCCGAGTTTGCTTCCCAACTAAGCAGGCGCTGCACACATCTTTCTCGTGTATCACCTGAGGCATCCCTACTACCTTCTCCTTGTCTACCATATTCTTCATGACTCCGAAGTTCACATGTCCTAACCGTGCATGCCACGTCCATGTAACATGAGTTTCTTGTATTTGAAGACACTTCGGATATTCAACCTCCATTGGCGTCTTGTATAATCGGTTTGGTTGCCTTGCGACTTGTACTAATAGCCTTCTATGGGGATCTTTCCGCATCAGTAAGTCTTCTTTCATATTAACCTCACAACCCATCTCGGTTGCTTGTCCAAGACTTATGATATTGTGTTTAAGACTTGGAATACAGTAGATATCTTTGAGTGCTCTTATCGCCCCTGTTTTTCTAATGAACGTGATCGAACCTTTCAATTGTTGGAATTGTTAAGTCCATGTCCAACTCTATATTATCTGATTAGTATGATATTGTCCACTTTGGGCCTTAGAGGCTGGCCCACATGCACTACAAGAAAACAAAGGTATTCTGACGGACATTCCGACGGAAAATAAAATCCTCGGAATATCCCGAGGAATTTCCGAGGAAATTCCGAGGAAGCGCAAAATTGGGTTTCCTCGAAATTTCCTCGGAATATACCGACGGAATTCCAAGGAAATATCTATCCGTCGGAATATTCCGAGGAAATTCCGAGGGAAAATGGGTTCCTCAGAAAAAACCGATGAATTCCGAGGAAATATTATAGCCGTTGGGGATTTTACAAAATTCCGAGGAAATTCTGACGAACTAGCCTTTTCCGTCGGAATTCCGTCGGAATTTCCTCGGTCTGTCGGCAGGATTTAAACTATAAATACAAGCACTCCTCTTCCTCTTCATTCACTCCATATCTTTATCCTCTCTCTTACTCTATTTACACACGAATTTGATTCATAAAAAATATGTCTTCTTCAAATTATTTTCGTTCTTGGATCGATCGACCTTATTTGGATCCGAACACGAGATTGCTTACGGAAGAATACCAACGAGGTATAACCGAATTCATGGGGTTAGTTCACCGACAACCGGAAGAAAAAACAGGTATGTTAAGATGTCCTTGCTCTAATTGTAAAAATAGAAAGGTTATTAAAGAGTGGGATGTTTGGACTCATCTATATTTGAGTGGGTTTACACGAAGTTACAAAATTTGGTATCATCATGGGGAAACTGATTATGAACATGGTAGTACTAGCGAACCTCAGCCAACGGTTAGATTAGAAGAACCAATTAGAACAGATGTAGATTATGGTGTAGGTACTGAGCAGATGGTAAATGATCATTTTAGAGGGGAAGATTTACCCAATGCAGAAAGCTAGGAGATTTTATGATATGTTGGATGCTGGAAAGCAACCATTGTACGAAGGTTGCAGAGATGGTCATTCAGCTTTATCATCTGCTACAAGATTGATGGGCATTAAAACATATTATAATTTGGCTGAAGACTGTGTGGATGCGATTGCTGATTTTGTAAAAGGTATTCTACCCGAGGATAATGTAGCTCCTGGTTCATACTACGAGGTTCAGAAACTCGTAGCTGGTCTTGGTTTATCGTATCAGGTAATAGATGTATGCAGCGACAACTGCATGATTTATTGGAGGGCGGATGAACAGCGGGTTACATGCAAATTTTGTGGAAAGCCTCGTTATAAAGATACGAGTGGAAGAGTTCCAGTGCCATATAAAAGGATGTGGTATTTACCTTTGACGGAAAGGTTGCAGAGGTTGTATCTGTCTGAACGGACAGCGCAACCAATGAGATGGCATGCGGAGCACTCAACAGATGGTGAGATCAGACATCCTTCAGATGCAAAAGCGTGGAAGCATTTCCAATCAAAGTATCCCGACTTTGCGTATGAGAGAAGAAATGTCTACCTTGGATTATGTACTGATGGTTTCAGTCCGTTTGGCAAGAGTGGAAGACAGTATTCTCTATGGCCCGTCATTCTTACACCATACAACCTACCCCCAAACTTGTGCTTGCGACGAGAGTTTTTGTTTCTCTCGATTCTCGTTCCCGGACCAGAGCATCCTAAGAGATCACTTGATGTGTTTCTTCAGCCACTAATATATGAGTTGCAACAACTATGGGCTCAAGGTGCTGAAACATACGATGTTTAGTGTAAAGAAAACTTTCAAATGCGGGCAGTACTAATGTGGACAATAAGTGATTTTCCAGCATATGGTATGTTGTCTGGATGGACAACGCATGGAAGGCTATCATGTCCATATTGTCAAGATAACACTGATGCTTTCCAACTAAAACACGGAAGGAAAACGTGTTGGTTTGACTGTCACAGGAGATTCCTACCACCTGATCATCCATATCGTAGGAGTAGAAATTTGTTTACGAAGAACAAGAGGGTGTTTGACAGTCCACCTCCGGAAATTTGTGGGAAAGATTTGAAGATACAACTAAGAGATTTTGGTGCAGAAAGGACGCCAGACGTCTGTGGACATGAGCGTTTTCCGGTAGATGCTGTTGGAGAACTACATAACTGGCACAAAAAAAGTATTTTCTGGGATCTGCCATACTGGGAGGATCATCTGCTAAGGCATAATTTAGATGTCATGCATATTGAGAAGAACTTTTTTGACAATCTCATGAACACGATCCTTAATGTTCAAGGTAAAACAAAGGATAATTTGAAGTCAAGACTGGATTTAGTCGATATATGTGCTCGTTCAGAACTTCATGTTGAAATTAAAATATTAATTAATTACATTATTGTCATCATATACAGGATTTTCATGGCAGAAAAGCGGTTCGAGTATAGATACGCCACAGAGGATGAACTAGAAGAAATGAAGCAGAGAGAATTTACTGGATGGATGTTTACTTATGTGAGTGCTTTAAACAAATTAAAATATATTTTATCACATATTTATACTAATTCACATTTATTGATATAACATATATATATGTGCTATTAATAGGTGTCTGTTGGTTTGGCCAGAGGTGAAACATTTGACGATTGGATACGTGAGATGGTCGTTGGACCAAACTTTGTTGTGAAGTCATATCCGATATTTTGTACTCGAGGATATGCATTCACAACTCAGAAGAGGAGACGTTCGAGTACGACTTATGATGCTGGCGTTTGTTCTGCATCAGGAGATGATGTATACTACGGACACATACATGAGATTTTGGAAATCAAGTATTTGGGCATGGTTGGATTGCACTGTACTATTTTCTATTTTGATTGGCACGACAACACTCAAGATCGAGGTGTGAGAACAGATGCATTTGGTGTTACATCAGTAAATTCGAGGTGAAAGCTGCAATATTATGATCCTTTCATTCTTGCTTCTCAGGCCGATCAGGTATTTAAATGTTAATTATTCAGAATGATTCATCATCATGTGTATTAATTTATAATTTTTTTAAATGTTACATGTTTGTTATATCAAGTACCCCCGGGTGAGGAACAGAGATGATCCATGGGTTACTGTTACAAGACTCAACCCGAGAGGCCGAGTTTAGGGAAGTTCTGAGCTGGAAGACCCACTACAACCAAGCACATCTGGCAACTTAAGTGCAGCAGAAGATTTAGCTGGAGTTGGCCTTGTAGTCGATTTAACCGACTTTGGAGAGGAAGCCGTCGTTCACGTAGAGGATGAACCAGTGATTGGAGAGTTTCACCAAGATCCAAATTCAGATTTATCTGATGATGATGACTCGGAAACAGACTACCATTGACTTTTTTTTTTTTTTTTTTTTAAGAAATACCGAGGAAATTCTGAGGAACACTTGATATAACTTCTTTCCTCGGATATTAGTTATTTGGTTTATCTAGCAAGGCAAAGCTGAATACGAATTAAAAACTACTCAAAACACAACCAAATAAAACGAAGAAACCATGTAAAAGAAATACGAACTCATAATTAAGAAAAAAAAACTAAGTTCAAAATTAACAGAAAATAAGACCATAAAACGTTAGAATAAAAAAGAAAATAAAATAGCGCGAACGGAAATCAAATGGCAATACTGGCCGGTGATAGCTCCTACTCCTCGTCTCCTGCTCCAGATGTTCCTACATCGTTGGGTCTCTTGGACCTCTTTCTTACCCTGTGTGTACCACTCGAACCCGAACCAGAGCTGGATGGAGAGTTGTCCCGATGAACTACATCATCCTTTTGGCAACGACACGGCCTGATACGTGAAATGGCAGCCCAGATCTTGTGTAGCATGTCGTTGTTTGTCTTTATGCTCTGATCTCTCCAATGTTGTTGCTGGCGCGAAGTGGCGTTCGGTGGAAGCTCTTGCAGCTTATATTGGCTGGAGTCTGATGGGAGTAGCTGATGGGGTTGTGAATCATCTGGAATGGCTTGTGCAGCCTCATCTTCTCCTTCTTCATCAACCACGGCCTTGCCTTTGGTCTGATATTTTGGCGTGAAGAAGGATGGCTTGTCTACTAGTGCGGTAGCAGGGGGTAGGAACTCAACTGCAGCCTCTGAAAGTAGAGCAGTCAGGCCAATCTGAGGCAGGTGGCAGTAGAGTGTTTTCTTCGCTCGGTCCTGGAATACGTAGACGTAAGGACCATCCCGATCGATCCTCGAGTGGGGACCAACTATGAACTCCTTACTTACTAGAGAAATGACATCCAGGTAGTTCCAAGCAATGTTGTTTGATCTGTCCAGTGCTACCTGCTGGTTCTGGCAGTCTACACCCACATGTCTAAGGATCCGAGTAATCACTGCACCAAATCCACATGCATTGCTCTTGGATTTGGTTACTTTCCCCTTGTATCCTGCTAAGTTTGCGGCTAGCACCGCTCCCATGTTGAAGGCAGTAGCAGGTGGGAATGTAGAGTTTCCAAATGCCGGTAGCAAATGCCTCACACCTTGGTACAAGAGGCACAACTCCCATTGCGTGACTAATGCGTCTGTGGTTGTCCCGTATAGCAATGAGCCAATGAGGCGTGTCGCATATCTCAGTACTGGGCTCCGGATAAGTGACTCCTTTGGCTGAGAAGATCTATAAACCCCTGTGCCAATCGTTTCCCAGAAGTTCAACAGCTCTGAAGTCCAATAAAGACCAGATGTCCTCTCCCCCGCACTCAATCCAAATAGTCCGCTTAGGTCTGTGAAAGATACCTCATAGTATACTTTCTGCACTACGAATGCCAGAAAACCTTCCTGATGGCTATCATCGGGACGGCTAACGTATGCGGATGCTATGAACTGGCGTACCAACTCCGGATAAGTGGGTTCCTTGAGGTTGCATAGTTGGCATAGACCCATGTTCTGGAATAGCCCTTCAATGTCTGCTTTGATTCCCAATATTGTCATCATCTCAGGACATGCTAGTTGTGTAGCCGGAACGGCTACCTTCTTCATGTTGTTGTAGTGGGTCGTATCAGACTTATCCCACTTCTTTGGCCTTTGCGTCTCTCGCTGAGACGAACCCTCTTCTTGTGTGTTCTTCTTTGCTGATGTTTTCGTGCGCTTCATTCTCTACAAAATAGAATCATTGCTCTCAACATGGTTATAATCAATTAAGAACTCAAAGCAGCATGAAAATGAAAGGCGAAATCGAGTTGTGATAAAAAAAAACGAAATTGAAAAAAATTCTCAATCCCTAAATCATCTCAATTGTGTTCCAAACTCGTTGATCACAAACAATTGTGTTCTATTCCATGTTTAAACATCTGTTTCATGCATATTTGATCAAGAACACGATTTCAGAATGTGGAGATTCGCGTAGTATACCTGTCTTAGGGTGAAAACGAGTGTAGGAATCAGGTAGAGCTCGAAAAATCAAGGGGAATAGAGCCCAAAATTGTTCAAATCGGATGATTATAGATAGAGAAAGGGGGGGGGGGGAATTATAGGGGAAATCGGAGGGGATGAGAGTTCTAAGGTTTAGATCCAAAAAAGGTCGGGTTTTGCCTTATAATTCTGTTTCCCGCACACGCATCGATCGATGCGTTTTTGAACAAATACGGATCGATCGATCACATTCTTACGCTTTGGTCCATCTTAGTGATCGATCGATCCGTTTTTGGACATATATCCATTGATCGATCCGTTTATAAAAAAACTTACAAGATTTTCCGAGGACATTCCGAGGAACATTTGAGATTCTCGATCGATCGATGGGATAATCTCATCGATCGATCACATTCTTACGGTCCGGTGCATCTTAGTGATCGATCGATGCGTTTTCGGACATATATCCATCGATCGATCCGTTTATAAAAAAACTTACAAGATTTTCCGAGGACATTCCGAGGAACACTTGAGATTCTCGATCGATCGATGGGATAATCTCATCGATCGATCACATTCTTACGGTCCGGTGCATCTTAGTGATCGATCGATGCGTTTTCGGACATATATCCATCGATCGATCCGTTTATAAAAAAACTTACAAGATTTTCCGAGGACATTCCGAGGAACACTTGAGATTCTCGATCGATCGATGGGATAATCTCATCGATCGATCACATTCTTACGGTCCGGTGCATCTTAGTGATCGATCGATGCGTTTTTGGACATATATCCATCGATCGATCCGTTTATAAAAAAACTTACAAAATTTTCCGAGGACATTCCGAGGAACACTTAAGATTCTCGATCGATCGATGGGATAATCTCATCGATCGATCACATTCTTACGGTCCGGTCCATCTTAGTGATCGATCGATGCGTTTTTGGATATATATACATCGATCGATCCGTTTATAAAAAAAAATTGACGTATTGAAACCCCAAACACTAGTTCCTCGGAATTTCCTCGGAATATTCCGAGGAAATTCCGAGGAAGAAGAGGGTTTCCTCGGAGTTCCCTCGGAATAATCCGAGGAAATTCCGAGGAAATAGGGTTTTTAAACCGAAAACAACGTTTTGCGGTTTGAATAACACCTATATAACCCTTATTAAGTGTCTTACGTTCATTATGAAGTCAAATATTTGTTCCTTACCGTATAATTAACACTTTTCCGATTGTATGAACGAAATCCCACAACATAAGAGAAACACTTATACCTTTTAATGAACGGTAAAGGGAATACTTTCAATTAGTTTTGAAATTTGTTATTTCATGGTTTATGCTCATCTATACAAAGAATCCTCAATGGTATGCATTACAATTGTATAAGAAATGAAATACGGCAAAAAAAATTGATGTTTTGAAACCCCAAACACTAGTTCCTCGGTATTTCCTCGGAATATTCCGAGGAAATTCCGACGGATATTTTACTATCCATCGGAATTTCCTCGGAATATTTTCATTTTACCGGGCAAATATTTCGCGAAAATTAAAATTAGAATTCCGACGGAATTCCGACGGATATTATCCGTCGGACACTAGGTTTTATAACCACGAGCCGCTTCTTCTTCCCCATTTCTCTCTTCTTCCTCTGCGCGACTCCTCTCTCCTTTCCGGCGATTTCCCCCTGAAATCCGACGATATCTCCGGCGATCTCCCCCTTCTCTTACACAAATCATGTAAGGACCCTATCCCACTCTCTTAGGTTCTATTTGTTAGGTCCAGTGCATCTTAGTGATCGATCGATGCGTTTTCGGACATATATCCATCGATCGATCCGTTTATAAAAAAACTTACAAGATTTTCCGAGGACATTCCGAGGAACACTTGAGATTCTCGATCGATCGATGGGATAATCTCATCGATCGATCACATTCTTACGGTCCTGTGCATCTTAGTGATCGATCGATGCGTTTTTGGACATATATCCATCGATCGATCCGTTTATAAAAAAACTTACAAGATTTTCCGAGGACATTCCGAGGAACACTTGAGATTCTCGATCGATCGATGGGATAATCTCATCGATCGATCACATTCTTACGGTCCGGTGCATCTTAGTGATCGATCGATGCGTTTTTGGACATATATCCATCGATCGATCCGTTTATAAAAAAACTTACAAGATTTTCCGAGGACATTCCGAGGAACACTTGAGATTCTCGATCGATCGATGGGATAATCTCATCGATCGATCACATTCTTACGGTCCGGTGCATCTTAGTGATCGATCGATGCGTTTTCGGACATATATCCATCGATCGATCCGTTTATAAAAAAACTTACAAGATTTTCCGAGGACATTCCGAGGAACACTTGAGATTCTCGATCGATCGATGGGATAATCTCATCGATCGATCACATTCTTACGGTCCTGTGCATCTTAGTGATCGATCGATGCGTTTTTGGACATATATCCATCGATCGATCCGTTTATAAAAAAACTTACAAGATTTTCCGAGGACATTCCGAGGAACACTTGAGATTCTCGATCGATCGATGGGATAATCTCATCGATCGATCACATTCTTACGGTCCTGTCCATCTTAGTGATCGATCGATGCGTTTTTGGATATATATACATCGATCGATCCGTTTATAAAAAAAAATTGACGTATTGAAACCCCAAACACTAGTTCCTCGGAATATTCCGAGGAAATTCCAAGGAAGAAGAGGGTTTCCTCGGAGTTCCCTCGGAATAATCTGAGGAAATTCCGAGGAAATAGGGTTTTTAAACCGAAAACAACGTTTTGCGGTTTGAATAACACCTATATAACCCTTATTAAGTGTCTTACGTTCATTATGAAGTCAAATATTTGTTCCTTACCGTATAATTAACACTTTTCCGATTGTATGAACGAAATCCCACAACATAAGAGAAACACTTATACCTTTTAATGAACGGTAAAGGGAATACTTTCAATTAGTTTTGAAATTTGTTATTTCATGGTTTATGCTCATCTACACAAAGAATCCTCAATGGTATGCATTACAATTGTATAAGAAATGAAATACGGCAAAAAAAATTGATGTTTTGAAACCCCAAACACTAGTTCCTCGGTATTTCCTCGGAATATTTTCATTTTACCGGGCAAATATTTTGCAAAAATTGAAATTAGAATTCCGATGGAATTCCGACGGATATTATCCGTCGGACACTAGGTTTTATAACCACGAGCCGCTTATTCTTCCCCATTTCTCTCTTCTTCCTCTGCGCGACTCCTCTCTCCTTTCCGGCGATTTCCCCCTGAAATCCGACGATATCTCCGGCGATCTCCCCCTTCTCTTACACAAATCATGTAAGGACCCTATCCTACTCTCTTAGGTTCTATTTGTTAAGTTTTTGTGTAGTTTTGATAGATTTTTGTTAGGGTGATTGGTTAGGATTGTGATTTGGTTGTATAATAGGTTTAAAATTATGATTTTGTTGAATAATTTGTTTTGTTGAATTGATGTAGAATTTTTTTATAATTTTTTTATTTTTTTGTATTTATAAAATCGATTTTTGTATATAAAATCGATTTTTGTATTTTACAAATCAATTTTTCTATATAAATTCGATTTTTTAGATTTTACAAAAAAATTTTGGTATACAAATTCGATTTTTTTATATTTTACAAAACATTTTAAATATCTATAAAACTTTTTTTGTGATTAAAAACTATTATTTGGGATTTAAAAATATTTTTAATATATATATATATTATTAAAACTATTTTTTTTTAATTATTAAACTATTTTTTTTATTAAAACTTTTTTTTGTTTATTAGAACTATTTTTATATATTTATTAAATATTTTTAATATATATAAATCTTTTTTGTGACTATATTATTTGGGATTTTTTTTAAAAACAAAATTAATTTATATATTTCTCTATTTATTAAATATATTTTTCTAATTTACAGGTCTCATGATGATCAGACCCGGCCTCGACAGCGTCGTAGTCGTGGTGGTACGGGGAGCCAGTCTCGGGATTCCAGCCATTTTCAGGATTCTCCTTCGCCCCACAGCTCCAACCATACATCTCCCTCTGCTGCACCCGCTCCTGCTCCTCTCGCTCCCGCTGCTGCATCCGCTCCTGTTCCTCCGGGTCCTCCGGGAGTGATGCGTGTCGCGGAGTTGGTTTAACAGCCCGGTCGTGACCATCTTCCGTATCTCACTCCTTATCCACATGGACGGGGTCAAACATGGTAATTAAACATTTTTTTCTTTAAATTTGGATTCATTATTAACCGTTTATTCTTTTTATTAGGTTCAACCGATCCGGGAACGAGATCAGCGCATGGATCAACCGTATGATGTACTCGGCCCTCGACAGTGGACATCCGATTTTCACTCACTTCCCTACCGAGAAGCAGGTTCTGTGGTTTCGTCAGTTTGCGGTAAGTATTCTAATTTCTTACTTATATTTTTAATCTTTAATATAATTTTTCTACTAATTGTGTTTTTTTTTTCAGCAAGAGTTCAACTGGAATTCCGATGAGACGCTCTTTATCTATCACCACTTCGTCCATAAAGTAATGGACAACTATGGGAAGCAGATCCACGAGTGGAAGAAGAAGTGGGAAATCAATAAGGTTCGATTTAATTTATTAAACAATTTTTTAATTTATTAAACTATTTTCTTTTTTTTTTTTATTAAAATGTCCCAAAGTTGATGAACGACACGGTCTGGAAGGAGTTGTGTGCGCATTGGGATAAAGAAGAGACGAAAGAAACTTCTTCCACCAACTCCACCAACCGCAGGAGCGACCGTAAAGGGAAGGGCATCTACAAGCATAACTTGGGTGCTCAATCTATTGCCACTCTGGGAGATCGCATGGTAAGTTCAACCGTTTTTTCTTCAATTATTTGATTTTCAGAATTTTAATTTATTGTGCATTTCTTCTAATTTCTAATGTTTCTTTAATTTATGTTTTTTTTCAAGGCGGAAGAAAATGATGGCGAGCCGGTTGATGATCTCGCCCTAATGAGGAGGGCGTATACCAACAAGAAGACCGGCCAGATTGATGACGGTCTTGTGAGGGACGTGGTCGACCTGGTCCAAACTCAGGTGGTAGACGAAGTGTCTCAGCTTCAAACCGAGGATGACGCTTCGACAGCTTCGACCAACTTGTCCCGGTTTCGAATCAACGAAATCGTTGAATCCGTAAGTTCTTTTTTTTTTAAAGTTCAATTCATTTATTTCTTGGTTTAAATTTGTAAATTTGGCTATTTTCTATTCAGTCGGTTCCAAAGAAGAAGGGACGTTTGGTCGGTTTGGGTCGTCGCACCCGGTCGGTTCCTCCTTCTTCTGCACCACCGCCCTTTGTTGATCCAGAAGTGCTTACGGCTTAGTTGAAGGACAAAGATGATCGTATATCTTTGTTGGAGACCCAGATAGCGACTCAACAGGCGGGCTATGAGGCACAGAGGAGGCTGAACCAGCAAATGATGGAGATGATGCAGAGGATGTACCCGAACGAGGTCTTCCCGGACGTGCCAGACCCGTAGTTTTTTTTTTTTCCAAAAACTCGGAATGTTTTATTTTTATTTGTGAAACTTTGAATATTAATTAATATGATTTCAATTTTAATTTTAATTTCATATTTTCGAATTTAAATTTCAGAAATTTTATTTTTTTTAAAAAATTAATATTTTTTACATTCCGAGGAAATTAATTATATTTTTTACTCGATCGATCGATCTGTTTATAAAAAAACATTCGGAATATACCGAGGGAAACCTTTCCTCGGAATATACCGAGGGAACGGTTCCTCGGTATATACCGAGGGACATTTCCCTCGGAATATTCCGAGGGACAGATCCCTCGGAATATACCGAGGGACACATTCCTCGGAATATTCCGAGGAATATGTCCCTCGGTATATTCCTATCGATCAATGTATATATGCCTAAAAACGCATCGATCGATGAACGTCCGAGGAAGTATCCCGACGAAGTTCTCCCTCGGTATATTCCGAGGACCTTTCCGACAAACTAGTGATCCTCGGAATTTCCTCGGAAGTTTATTTCCTCGGAATTCCGTCGGAAAATTCCGAGGAATTTCCGAGGAAAGAAGAAATTCCGAGGAATTATTTCCGACGACTTGTTTCGTCGGTATGTCGCCGGAATAATGATATTCCGACGAAATTCCGACGATTTTTTCCCTCAGAATCCTTGCTGTTTTCTTGTAGTGATGGATTTACTTTTGGTTTCCTTCCCAAAAGGCCTCGTACTATTAGAGTTGGACATCTCTTTATATATTAGACACTCCTTGTCTAATTCTCCAATCTGGGACTTAGTTTGTTATATCACATTCTCCCCTTCACATTCTCCCCTTCAAACTAAGGATCACATTCATCTCGTCTCCCACAACTGACTTCCAAGATCTTTTGACTTGATCTCTGCAGCACACACCTCCCAATCCTAACTCGATGGGTCGCGTTCCTATTCGAAGGGTATTTTGGTCTTCTTGCAGATTTCTCGTCAACCGCTCTGATACCAATTGGTATCAGAGCCAGGTTTGATGAAAATTTGTAAGAAGACCAAAATACCCTTCGAGTAGGAACGGGACCCATCGAGTCAATTGTTGGAATTGTTAAGTCCATGTCCAACTATATATTATCTGATTAGTACGACTTTGTCTATTTTGGGCCTTAGAGGCTGGCCCGCATGGATTTAACTTTGGTTTCCTTGCAAAAGGCTCGTACTATTAGAGTTGGATATCTCTTTTTATATTAGACATTTCTTGTCTAATTCTCCAACGTGGAACTTAGTTTCTTATATCACATCCTTAAGTTTGTAGGGATCAAAATTATATAGATTGTGATATAGAATTATTTCTTCTTTCTTTAAGAGATTCATCTCTTTTTTCTTGTTATATTTTAGAAACTTTAGTTTCTTTTACAAGTAGTACAGACGGTCAAATAGTTGAAGGCTGTTGTTGGACATGTAGTCCATGATATGAAGAAACTCAAACTTTGCTGCCCTAGTCACTTTTATTTCAGGGAGAAAATCAATAAAAGATTTGTCAAAAGAAAGGACATGTTGTGCTTTGTTACTGTGGATTTGTGAACCTTTAGCTGGTGGTCTATCATACTTTGCCTTAATAGATAAACCAAAATATTTGTGAACATATATTTATAGAGGCAGGGAGTAAAGAAGATACATTTACACTTGTATGTATTAAATTTTGCTTATAAATAGATGCAACTTGTGGAGTTCCAAAAAAAAAAAAAAAATAGATGCAACTTGTATAATAACCTGCAAAATGAGGAAAACAGTAGGTGCTACAATTAGCATTAATAAGTTCATACATCGAATTATTAGTTTGAATGATGCGAAAGTGGTGAATGCAATGAACATGGTTCATTGCTTAATTATTTTGATTTATTTAAATACTCTTGTAATGATGTTGATTTGATTGTCTCTTTTTTAATTAGACTGTAAATGATGTTTTTTCTTGGAATGTGCAAGAAAGACCAGCCTGATCTCAATGTGATACCTGATCCTCATCACCTTTGTGATCACATCATCGAGTCTTTCCAGTCCATTAAATCGGCTGTTTTGGAAATGGGTTCTCACAAACTGGATTTTTAACTATTGTTTTGCTCTTAAGTACAAATTCATGGATCTTAGGATTTTCATGAGGAAAATGCATTTTTCTTAGAAACCTCATGAGAACATTCACAATAATCTATACACAGATTCGATTGGTTGATAGTTGGTGCATCTCGACTTAGATCTCTTAATCTTTTCAATATATCATTCTTATCTTGGTGTACATATCCGGAAACAAATCATATGGATTATACCAAAAAAAACAAGAAAAAACATTCCAAGTCACTATATTTGACAGTTTGACACTGAATGATTCTTACCATGAATGCAACTTAGAATATTTTTACCTATTGATAAGGCTACCATAATATTTTTTTTAGTGTTGAAAATGTATATACATACATACGTGTATAGATAATAATGAGTGAAAATAGTTAGTGAAAATAAAACTATTAATTTTTAAAATACAATTAAGCAACAATAATATACTTTCCGTATAAATCTCATGAAAAATGCATGGATATTGGAATTCCATGAGAAAATATACTTTCCATGGAAATCTCAAGAAAAACTTTACAGTTAATAAACACACAGATTTTGGCTGATAGTTGGTGCATCTCTGTGTACGTAGATATCATACTCTTTTAGTATATTTTTTTTCATGCACACATCTGGAATCTAATCATATGATTATGGAAAATATCAATTAAAAAAAAGAAAAAAAAAATATTGAGTCATTACAGTTGGCAACTTTGATTAATTTCATCTATTGGTAAGGCCACCATTAAGGAATCTGTTTCTTCATACATTTTGTTCATGATTATAAATTGTTCTGTATTCTACATGGATTGAAACATATAATTTTAGACATCTCCACTATACAATCAATTTCTTACGGATTCAGTTTTTTAAAGCGACAGAAGTGTCGACCTCTAAAGGCACAAGAAGAAGCCGCAGAACTCACAAGAACACACAGACCTGCTGCTTCTGCTTCTTCTTGTGCGTTTAGAGGTTGACGCTGCTGTCCCTTCTGCTGCCGCTGTGCCTCTGCCGCTTCTTCATGTGCGTTCTAAAGAATGATCAAATACAGTATTATGAATACATGGTCCAGGAGATTTGATCACTTTAGAGATGGTGCAGTGGGTCTTTCGTTCGTGTAACATGGGCGCCAAAATAATCTTAATTGAGCAGCAATATCTGAAAGTAATCCAAATCTCTAACTTATAGATTTGTTTTAATAGATATGTTTTTCGTAGATTAAATCTAGATAAACGGTTTTTTTTTAATTTAGGGTTAATTGCTCAGTATTAATAAAGAAAAATCATTTAAAGATTGCATGCTTAAGTTTAATAAATGGTTTATAAACATGTATGGTTTTGCAATGAATTCGTCTTTTAGAAGTCTTATCTTATTTACTACAAGTTTTTTTGCCTATTAATTTTTCTGTTTAAGAATTTTTTGTTTGTTTATCACTTTGTAATATCTCAGTTCTTTACTCTATTTATGGTTTATAAAGATTGTTTGTTGTGTTACTGCTAAATAGCTTGCGTCGATCACACTGTCTAATTCAATGTTTATGCATGGTCTTGGCAGCTTGAAATTAATAAACCAGATGGATAGGAAGAAGATTGGTGTTAGGCCCTTAGTGGAGAACAAAAAGGAAGATAAACTTATGTTATTATACATCAAACTGTTATGGTATACGATATTCCTCAATCTTTTTCACAGACAAGGCATGCATTTTCTTTCTCTCTTTTTCCTATAACATTTTTATTGAACTGTAGAAGTGTTATATTTAGTTATTATTTTGTTCTTTTTCATGGAGTCACCTTTACTTCCAAAGTGTTTGAACTACAAAATACATGCGAGAAAAATAAAAATTATGAATCTCTTATGATACTATATTATCACTATTCTAATTTAAACAATTGTAAAAATCTGTACATGTATGTTTTATTTTAGAATATGATTATCAAAATTATAAAATTTATGAACTCTTCCTAAAGTTTTTGAAACTATATTTTAAGTTTCGATTTTAAGCAAAAAGAAAACTAAATTTATGTTGTGGTATTTTCGATCTTATCTCTTCTATTTCCTAGTTAAGATGAATGGTTTCTTCTCTTCTCGTGTCATTATTTTTCTTAGGAAAAATGCAGGTGTGGAAGCAATTTACATCTAAATGATTCTAATAACGAAACAACCATGTAAAATTGTTAGCATTTCGTTATTAATATACATATAGTTGTAAATTGCTATCCCACCTGTATTTGTCTTAAGAAAAATAAAAGTGTGGCGTGAGAAGAGAAGAAGGTATTCATTTTAACTAGGAAATATAAGAGAAAAGATTTGCAATGCCACAACATAACTTTAGTTTCTTTTGCTTACAAATCGATACCTAAAATTTAGTTTCAAAAGGTTAGGAAGAATTCATAAAAATTTATGATTTTGATGATAATTTTCGAAAATAAAACACACATGTACAGATTTTTAAAATTATCTAAATTAGAATAGTGATAAATTAATATCTAATTAGAGATTCATACTTTTTATTTTTTCTCGCATGTATTTTGTAGCTCAAACACTTTTTGGAAGTAAAGGTGGCGTCATGATAAAAGAGAAAAATAATTATTAAAAAGGTTTGTTCAATGTTGAACCTGAAATTATCGTAATCGGTAGGGACTCCTAAATATTATTTTACACATTTACAATAAAAGAATTTATTGAAGAAGAAGGAAATGAAAAAAAAAAGATATCTATTATTCTTTAGTCTTAGCGGGCATGAGATCAGAAGACGCGAATATGCTAATAGCTAATATGATAATGGTTAATGCAGCAAATATGGATTTTGATGATGATTATTAATGGTGGAATACCCTAATTATTTCACCAAGTACACTTGAATCGGTAAGCGATATAAACTATAACATGCAACTACAGGAAACAATTCAAGAATCTGAATACCAGTGTTCCAGCCGACCAGAGAATATGCAATTGCTTGTTTGGAAGTTATAATCATTAAAGATGATGAAAACCATTTACAAGACCAATGTGTTATTTGTTTGAAAAAGTATTTGATAGGATCAGAAATGGTGATTTTAAACCGTGGTCGCAAATTCGGAAAAGAATGTAGTTTAATGTGGCTTCATTTAAATAATAGCTAATATGATAATGGTTGCACAAAATATGGTCTTTGATGATTATTATTATTGGGGGAATACCCTAATTATTTCAGCAGGTACACTTGAACCTGTCAGCGATATAAACTATAACATACAATTACAAGAATCTGAATACCAGTATCCAACCGACCAGCGAATATGCAATTGCTTGTTTGCAAGTTATAATCGTTAAAGATGATGAAAACCATTTACAAGTCCAATGTGTTATTTGTTTGAAAAAGTATTTGATAGTATCATAAATGGTGATTTTAAACTGTTCACAAATTCGGAAAAGAATTTATTTTAATGAGGCTTCATTTAAATAACAGATGTCCTATTTGTTGGAATAAGTGCATTAATTTATAAGACTAAATTATATTACTTGTTTACAAATTTTTTGATTAAGAATAATAGCACTAATAATTTTTTATATGCCACATATGTTTTTACGTAGTGATTGCATTACTCTTTGAATATTTTTTTAAGAAGTTTAAAGTAAAGTGTTAATATAAAAGTAATCATAAAATAAAATTTAACAAATTCCATGTGTAAAAATTAAATAACTAACTTCAAACTATTTATACTAGAATGAAAATTTATGAAATAAAATTTAACCTGTTTCCATATGAATAAATCCAGTGTGAAAACTAAGTCAAAACAGGAACAAATATAAAATAACAAAAGTTTTTGGACACACTTATAACGAAGATATTTCCCAGCTCCTTTGTATCTACATATACTAACCTACTGATTTACAAATCTGCTTTAAAATTTACATATATCCTCTCTTATGTATAAAGTACAGTGATGAGCACAATACTATTCAACAATTGTAATGATTGATAACCCAAAAACCAATCATATAGAATTAGTCCAGCAGAATAATATATTACTCTGAATTTAGTCTTTCATATATGTCCAAAAGTGACGAAAATCATAAACTAAATTGCTTGCAACGCTTATCTCTCCTGCATGCAAAGAATGTTTATTCTAAGAACCTTATCTCTCTTCCAAACAATGTTTTGTGATTTCCTATGTATGAATTATTAGGCTTTCTCAACAAATTTAATTTTTTATAAATAAGTGGTAATCTTTATTAAAATAAAATAATCTTTTGAGTATTATCTTAGAACCTTGAGAGGGATTTTCATGTTTTGGTGTGTAATATCCATTGATCTTTTCGATCCGTCTTGGTGTGTCATGTCCAATTGATCAAACCGATTCGTCCTAGTCGTCATATCTAGAGAATCAACCTTATTGTTGTCTAGGTGCGTCATATCCTAGGGCATTGAGTTGGTATATCGGAGGCCTTCCGCATCCTTCATGCCACCATTCACTCCACATCCCTTGTCGTCTTTTTTAAGCTCTACGGTTTCATAGCAACTTATCCCTTTTACCAACTTAGAGTACCCATTCCTCGGAAGATTTTCATCAAAACCTATAGAAATGATTAACCTTATAGAAATACAGAAAATGTGTATTTTGGTATAAGTACACTGCATGAAATCTAGCAAAATAAGTTTTTATTTTATTTTTTAGTAAACAAATTAATATCAAAATTTTGGTTCATTTTAAACATCACATCACAAACAACCTATTTCGTCTCATTTAGCAATTATAAACGTATAGATCTTCTCTAATTTAATAATTTATTTATAATTTTCAGGTTTTTTGTTTGTTTGTTTTATAAGGAAATCAGAGGTTCAAAAGTGCTGTGAATCTTGGAATTGAAAAGATAAAGAAAATAGAAAGAAACAATTATTATTAGGGCGAGCATTTCCTTTTGTTATATTTAGATGAAAAGTTATCTTTTTAACGCTTAACTCTATTTATTTTACTACATACATCTTTTCATTTGTAGGTTCCTGTTGCATAATCTCAAATTATAATAAAGAACCATTTTATACTGTAAAAAATATTTTAAAATTATTAAGAATTGCATACCATTTTAGATCCAACGAAAAAATAAAAACTCATTTTTTTTCAAAGTACTTTTATTTATCTTATTTCGATTTGAATAATTATTTGTGAATTTTTTAATTTTATATTTTTGTAAAAAAATATTTAAGTTGTAAAATATTTTCTTATTTGGTTGTGAAATATATACTTTATATTTGGTTTTAAAATTAGATGTATGTTATGTTTTTTTGAGATAATCATCATTTGCTTCTCTCTTTTTTTTTTCTTTTTTTTTTTTGAAACACAAATTGATTAATTAAGAGAGTTAGTTGGGAGCTATGAAAGCATCCTCAACCACCAAAGTACCAGCCACAATCAAAGCAGCCTTTGCTAAAGCATCTGCGATTACATTTCTTTCTCGAGGGATCCAAGAGAAAGATACCGAATCAAAGACTGAAACAAAAGAGTGTATGTCCGCGACCACACTGTAGAGTTCGATTGTCGTTACCCCTCCTGTCACTGCTTTTATCAGTTGCGACGAATCTGACTGGAAGGTCACCGCTTTCACGCCCAAGGTCACACATGTTTGAACTGCTTCTCTGAGAGCAAGCCCTTCCGCCATCAGTGGTGTAGCTACACGATTCACTGGTTTCTTGAAAGAGGAGTTTCCCGCATTTGAGAAAATGACCCATCCCAAACCCGCCTCTTTAGACTCTGAAGACCACGCGGCATCAGTTCTTACCACCAGCGATCCCGGGCAAGGTGGAACTATTTCCAAAGGAGTCTGTCTCGAGCCGAGATTATCGTCTTTCTTAACTTCCACGCCCCATTCTCTTGCAAGTCTTATGGCGGTCGATAAGGTTTCCTCAGGAGAGGCTGAGTGGCCTTCAAACACAAAGTTATTCCGAGCTTTCCAAAGTGACCACAAGATCCACAGAACAAGCGATCCAGTAGTGATACCTGCAGGGGGAAGGCACTTGAGAGCGCAAAGGCTGTCCCAGCTAGACATCAAATCTATAGTTCCGCTGACATCCAGGGTCGTAGCAAGAGGGGCAAGGTGCCATACTCTTTGAGCAAAACGACAGTGGAATAGGAGATGAACAATAGATTCTGAACAGCTGCAGCGTTTACAGAGAGGGTCTATCGGTACCTGTCTCTCAACGAGTCTTTCGCCCACAGGGATTGCTCCTCTAAGTAATTTCCAAGAGAAGAGCTTGACCTTTGGCGCGCATGGAAGATTCCAAACGCTATTCTTCCACTTGAATCCATCTGCAATGGCCACGCCCGCCATGTTATCCTCTTTGTTAACTGCAGTATAGTACCCAGATTTTGTTGTATACTCTCCAGATTTTGTGCCTAACCAGACGAGCTTATCCGGAGTCCCGGTAAGGCTTGATTTGATGCTCGTGATACTGTTTTCATAGGCTGGGAGTAGTAGTTGAATTTTAGCAACATCCCAGTCCTTTGTTGTATGGTCTATAAGGTCAGCGACCGAAAGCTTCACGTGCGCCTCATTCGGAGGTCCCATAGGTCTCTCTTGACTGGTCAGGCTCAGCCAGGGGTCATCCCAGAGGTTTATCGACTCCCCATTTCCAACCAGCCACCCCAGATTCTGTAGTAAAAGGTCCCTGCCCAATAGCACGCTTCTCCACCCATGCGACATTGTAGATGAAGGAGTAGCGTTCAGAATATCGCTCCCCGGGCCATACTTCCCAAAGAGAACCTTCCCTAGCAAGCAATCTGGCTTCTGGTATAATCTCCACCCAATCTTGGCCAGCAGAGCAACATTGAACTCTTGGAAGTCTCGGAGGCCTAAACCACCTGCCGCTTTTGGCTTTGCCATACTTTCCCAAGACACCCACTCCATCTTCCTCTCATTTTCATTGTGATCCCACCAGTACCGTGTCACCGCGGATTGAATTCTTTTACATAGGGAAACCGGCATCATGAAGCTGGACATCGGATAAGAAGGGATTGCAGAGAGCACACTCTGAAGCATTACCAGCTTTCCCGCCGCTGAGAGGTATCGGTTTTTCCAGCTCCGTGCTTTTTGCTTTATCCTGTCAACGACCGAGGAGAAGAGATCTTTTTTACGACGTCCGAACAGCTCGGGTAGTCCCAAATATTTTCCAGCTCCTCCCTCTTTTTCAATTTGCAGTTGAGCTTTGACCATAATCTTTAGGCTCGCCGGGGCTTTCTTGGAGAAGGTGATGGCTGATTTTTCCTTGCTGATGCACTGTCCCGAAGCTTGCTCGTAGTCACTCAAGATGGTTTTTAGAGATGCACAATTCTCCTTATCAGCCTGGAGGAAGAACATTGTATCGTCCGCGAAGAAGATGTGAGACAGGCGAGGGCTGCCCCGAGCAACTTGCAGACCCTGGAGAGAGCCTTCTTCTTGCGCTCTGTTGCATAATCCCGAGAGGACTTCGCTACACATGATGAATATGTAGGGAGAAAGAGGGTCACCTTGGCGGAGACCTCTACTCGGTACTACCTTCCCTCTAGGCAAGCCGTTAATGAGGAAGGAGTATGTAACAGATGTGATACATTGCATTATGCATCTAATCCAATCTCGGTGGAATCCCAGCCAAGCCAATACAAGCGAGATAAACTCCCATTCGAGCCGGTCATATGCCTTGCTCATGTCCGTCTTTACCGCCATCGCACACCGCTGCTCCGCTTTGGAGGTTTTGAGGTAGTGGAGGACCTCATGCGTGATGAGGACGTTGTCTCCTATGGCCCTTCCTGGTACGAAGGCGGATTGGTTCTCCGAGATCAGTTTATCCATCAGTGGTTGAAGCCTCCTAGTTAGGATCTTAGAGAAGATCTTGTAATAAACATTACACAGGGCTATCGGTCGGTAGTCCGAGACTTTCTGCGGTTGGGAGATCTTCGGAATGAGCCGTATGTGTGTGCTGTTTATCCCCTCGGGCAATGGCTCTCCCGCGAAGAATCCTTGCACCTCCCTTATAATATCAGGCCCTATCTCATTCCAATGAGTATGGAAGAATCCCGCCGAGAACCCGTCCGAGCCTGGTGCCTTTCCTGCATTGATCGCAAATAAGGCTTCTCTGATCTCGCTTGCTGTCGGAACAGCAATGAGAGCTATGTTTTCCTCCTCAGAGACAATAGGGTTGAGGGCCCGGCGCACTGTTTCTTCCCTATCTCCCTGGTGTGATTCAAACAGCGTTTGGAAATAGTTGCCTATCACCTCCACAATCTCCTCTTCTTTGTGGACCATCTGCCCCTCTTCGTTTTCAACGAATGAGAAGCCATTAGCTCTTTTCCGGCTTTTAGTTATAGCATGGAAGAAGCCGGTATTACAATCTCCTAGCTTGAGCCACAGGAGTCTACTCCGATGTTTCCAGTACTCCTCTTCAGCTAAGTAGGCCGCATTGAGCTTCTCGGAGATCGTTTGGATCAGGACGGTATCATTTGCTGGGCTGGAGAGAGCCGCATCAAGCTCTCGTTTCTGCTGCTCTATAATTCTCTGGCTATTGCGTTGTTGCGTTTTGTTCCACTCTGAGATCGCACTTCGGGTTGAGCTGAGTTTCTCGCTGACTGAGGTGTTGACCGAAGCGCGCCATGAATCAGATATCACTTTCTTCGCTTCTTCATTGTTGCACAGTCTGCGATCATAGCGGAACATGCCCCTCCTCCTCCTGTTTCCTCTATCAAAAAAGGATATAAGGGGTTTATGATCAGAGCTCTCGAAGCCGAGATATTCGCACCGAGCCGTCGGGTAACATTCCGCCCATTGGGTGTTAGAAACTGCTCTGTCCAACCTGCACCGTACAAGGTGATCTCCTCGCTTTCCTCGCCATGACAGGAAGTCTCCTGAGTGTTGGAGATCAAACAGATCCCCCTCCGAAAAGAAAGTACGGAGGTCAGAGTAAGATCCCTCTGTTCTTTCCGTTCCACCATCTTGTTCTGCGCCATTTATAAGGTCATTGAAATCACCGGTTACGAACCAAGGTTCATCCCTTCCTACAGCTTCTGTAACCAGATGGTCCCATAATAAATTCCGTTGATTTCTGTCGGTGCTACCATGGACAAAAGAAGAGTAGAAAGACTTTCCTTCAAAAGCTACAATTGTGTCTATTACATGGGCATTTGATTCTAGAATTTGGAGATTCAACTCTTGTTTCCAGAAGAGTCCTAACCCTCCTGCTCCATGACCAGTTGGAGAGACCAGGTGGTGACAATCATACTTCAGGCGGAGATGCTCGAGCTTTTTCAGTACCACTTCATCGGGATTTTTCGATTCCATTATGAAGATAATATCAGGATCATACTTCTTTGATATCTCTCCTAGGCGTCGAACTGTCCGAGGATTCCCCAACCCCTGACAGTTCCAACTAGCAATCGCTAAGGAGCGAGGCTGGATGGAATCCGAAAATCCATCCGACGTCGCGTAGACTTTGGTATTAAGTTGACGAAGGGAGTATTTTCCGAGGCTGTGGGCTGTCGTTCCTGCTGTGCACCTGCTCGAGAGGTTCCTCCTGTCTTCGCTCTACCTGTCTTTTTCTTTATTGTTGTTGTACCCTCTGAGTATGCAGTGATCTTCCGGCGAATTGGAGAAGGCTTTTGTGTAACCTTTCTCTTACTTGCTATTACTCTTGTTTTGGAACTAGGATTTTCCCCTGTATTCTTCCTTGGGCCAGGAGGGCGGCCTGGCTTCCTCTTAGTCGGCTCTGGCTCCGGTACAACCCGTGTCTCCTCATTCTCAAGGTTTAAAGGTCCTAGCCGCAGGGGGGCTGGAACTCTTTCAGTTGTTGTCACTGTCTGGATTTCGCTCCTCTCGTTGCTGAGCTGGCCTAGCTCCAAGGGAGGGGGGCCTAGTCGAAGAGTTCCTGGTAGTCTTTCCCGGTTGTCTGTGCTGAGATATGCGGAATATTTCCTTCTATCAGTAGAGTGGGACTGGGGAGCCGGTCCTAATCTGTGGGAGGCTGAGAGGCGCTCCGGAGTGGCATTGGCTGGGGTATTGTCCTTGCTGATCGTATTGTTAGATGCTTGCAGCATATGGAGGGCAGCTTCTTCTAGCTCACCTCTCTCCTCAACCTGTCTCACCCTTTCAATTCTTGCCTCTCTTTCTGTCGGGTCAGCGGCTCTAGTATACTGTAACATGACGTCCCTAACTTCGCCTATAGCCGCTTGTAGGGCAGCATGCGGTACTGAGTTCAGATCGTTTTCATTTTCCGGGGGATTCCCCCCTTTGGCTGGTCTGCTCAGCTGCTTGGAAACACTAGATCCTGTATCTTTTGTATCTATTCCTTTCCTAGGAACCTCCCGATAGTAGCTTCTGTTCGGGGGGGGAGGGAGGTAACGCTGGCTTTCAGAAGCTCGATAAGAATGTGTGGATCTGCCACCTGCTCCTCTGGTTCTCTCCCTAGCCTGATTCGACCGGCGATATGAGCTCCTTTCTTGCCAGGTTTTTGGTTGATCTTTATATGCTCTGTGGTGCAGCGTTTCTCTTAAGTCCTTCGTAGGTCTTTTTTCAAAGTTGTCTCTGGTTAGAGGCTGAGAACTGGAAAGGGGCTGTACTTCGCTGGCCTCTTTCTCTGTGGCTAGGCTCATTATGAGCTGAAGCGAGGGAAGCTTCTCTGGCAGAGCCCGCTTCCTGGCCTGAGTGGCTAACTGGTTTGCTTCTAGTTTCCTCTTGGGACGTCTTCAGAGCTCTTGCTTCTGCCCTAGCCACTAGGCATTCTTTTAGTTCATGGTCAAGTTGATGGAATTTGGTGCAGTGCTTATCCAAGCGCTCATACACCAGAGTAGTAATAACCTCGTCTCCGTTTGGATACTCCACGACAGATTCTTTGATTAATGGGAGCAGGCCATCGATGTGGACTCTCATTCTAGCGGTAAGGGGAGTGATTTCAGCCTTCTCGTACATCCCGATATCTGCCCCTATACATCTAAGGGTAGGTTCTGTCCAAAGATGAACAGGGAGTCCTTGAACCTTAATCCAAAAAGGAATAAGGGAAGGGAAGCTGGGGGAAACCGTAGGTTCCCAGCGCTGCAAAATGATCATCCATCTTGCATAGTGGTATGGGCGCTGCTCTAATACCGCTAGCAGATCAGATTCTCGTTCAAACTGGAATTGAAATAGTCCATTGCCTAGATCAGCTCCAACCGGCTTGAACTCTGTTTTCCAGTGCTCCGTGAAAAAGGGTATTAACGACCAGACTTTCTGTGCTGTCTTGTTTGTTACTCTACCGATAAGGGTGAGTGAATGTTTGCGAAGTAATTCCGAGTTGTATGGGGGGGGGGAACCCTCACACGAGCAGAGCGAGATGGTTGTTGAGACCCTAGGTCTAGCCCCTTCCCTTTTTCTGCAGAGGAGATCCGACGGTGCGCCATGGCTTAGAGGAAGGATAGTCTTGATGCGAACCGTAGATATCGCTTAGGGGAATCCCCCGAAGTCAACACCACACACACTTGACCGGGAAGTTCTGGTTAGGAAGAGGGTTAACTGAGGTTGCCTCTAGAAAGCTTTTTGTAAGCCTGATAAGAACGAAGTACCGGGAATCCCCAGTGGAATTTGTGAAGGAGATAGGCTGGGATCCTTCAGGAAGTTCTTTGTAGTCCCTTTGGACAGAGGGTTTGAGCGCTTAGTGCTGATGGTCCTTCCTGCTTCATTGTCGGTTTGGGGTGAGTTCCGTCGTCGGTGAGGAGTCTGATGGCGGAGGTAGTCGGACCTGTCGACCGGAGTCGCAGGTGGAACCCGGTGATGGACCGTCAGAAGCTTTGATGGACCAAAGGATGCTTCTAAAAGAGGGAATTTTTTGAATTGGCAGAAAGGTATCTCAGGTCCTGCACCAATCAGAAGGGAGTGACCGCTGGATCTTAGGCTGGGGGACCGGTGGGACCGTAAGCTAAAGACTTATCTCGCACGCTGTGCCTGGGAGAGAAAATAAAGATGCTCTACTTGGATTCTCTGCTTTTCATCATTTGCTTCTCTAAACCTATATTTTAACATACAAAATATTTTATCATTAGTTAAAAGTTATCATGCTTAACTAAGGTATTCATTATTTATTTAAAATATTAATTCATTATTTATTTAAAATATTAATTGAACATTATTTTAAAAAGTTAGGTCTTTCATATATCTGTATTTTTCACTTATGATTATAACTGTCTTAGAAACTATAAGTAAGATTTTTTGTTTATTGGATGATCCTTGTATCCGAATGTCTTCAAAAGAGACCCGACCAGTGTCTATGACCGTCCATCGGAGCTGAGCCGGGGAACCCGCCAAAGGCATCCAGGGGCCGGCTTTTTCACCCCATTTTTATCGACGGGGGCCGGGACTCGAAACTAGGTGCCGGAACTCACAACCATGAGCTCTTTATCCCGAGGCCACAAATGTCCGGCTATAACTACCCATTAGAGTCCTAAAAACACATATATATGTATGTATGTATATGTATATATTATCTGTGCATATGTAATTGTGACATCCATGATTTTGTGGAAACCCCAACCCAACCCAAAGTGTTTTAAAAAAAAAATTATTTTGAAACTTTGGGTTGGGTTTTCCACAAAGTCATGGATTCACAATTACATATGCTATTATATATATACATACATACACATATATGTAGTTTTAGAATTCTAATGGGTAAAACCTTCCATTGGAGGTGCTCTTATGTTTGGAGAGGTAATATGTATTTTTTTGTCAGCGATTTATAATATACGTCCATATAATACATATATTAAGTGTTTCTTTGTTTATTTGCATCCATAAACTCAGTATTTACATTAAAAATAGATATATGTGGTTGTGGGTTTGTGTGCGGAAAAGATGGACAGCTCTTTGTCTGATCAACTCGATAACCACCTATAATTGCCACTAATTATAAGTAATGTTCCACTAAATGTTATAATACAAACAAAAAACTTAAAGTATAGATCACACTTTTAAATTAATAATCAATATCCTATATATTTATATATATATAATTAGCTAATAATTAATCACCTGATGATGAATATCGATCCTTGACGTCTTGAAGTGGTTCACGAACGTTGTTAAAATCATTATCATCTCCTTGACGACAGCGTTGTTTAGCTCTCTCTCTATAGCCTTATGATCCTGAAACCAGTAGAAAACGTTTTTGCTCTCGATTCTGCCATACTTACGGAGCTTAGATGCTATCTGTTGGATTTGTTCTGTCGTCCGTGTTTCTCTTCTGTAAACCTCTACTAGTGTCGTGATCTGTTCCGGTGTTGGAGTCCATCTCGACGGCGCAGCCGTCTGCGAGTTATTTATCGGATCACCGAGTTCTGCCGATGATCCGGTGATGAGCTGATGCTGATGAATGTTCCTGTCAATATCGCCTACAGGATCAAACGTATTAATAACCAAAAATTTCATATAAGGAAACTTCTTGGTTACACAACAAAAACCATACACAGTGATTGATATATAAGATAAAAAGAGATATTTAGGGTTTTGATACATTGTGTTAGAATATGAGGCTGAGTAGTGTTGGTTGTAATTGATTTTATTGAAAGGGTGTATGTATTAAGAGTTATGACTTTTAGTAGAGGTTACTGATTTTTGTATTTTAGTGGATTTGAAAATCTAAATTAAATCTAGTGTTATTGATTCTATGATTTTCAAATATGTATTAAAATCACGTGTTATTTGTTTAATGATTCGTAAATTCTATATCAAATCAAGTGTTATTCAATCGTATGGATTTACTAATATATTTGATTTTATAATGGATTTGTTTGAAATTTTTTGTTAAAAGTACAAAGACTCAAATTCGAAGAAAAACCTCCGGATTTGCAAATTTTACTTGGATTTATAAACACTATATGAATTTCTAAATCAATCAAAATATATAAACCAATAACACCTTAATTAGTTTTATTTAGGACCTTTAAATTCACCTCCTATGGTGAACCTTTAAATTCATCAACTCTCTTACCACCAATCAAACTTCCACCTAGATAAAAATATTAATTTTTATTTAAAAAATTTAAACTAGTTGAAAAAAGAATGTTTCCTAACAAAACCATAAATCCTAAATTCTAAACGCAAAATCTAAATCTAACCCCTAAATACTAAACCCAAACCCTATACTCTAACCCCCAAACACTAAGCCCTAAACCCAAACCATATACTATAAACCCAAATCCTAAACCCTAAACCCAAACTGTAAACCCAAATCCATGATCCTAAACCCAAACCGTAAACTCTAAACTTAAACCCAAATCCTAGACCCTAAACCAAACTGTAAACCGTAAACCCAAATTCAAAACTTTTGGGTTTGGGATTTACGGTTTGGGTTTAGGGTCTAGGATTCAGGTTTAGGATATAGGGTTTGGGTTTGTGGTTTATGGTTTATGGTTTAGGATTTGGGTTTAGGGTATAGGGTTTGGGTTTATGATCTTGAGTGTGGGTTTAGGATTTAGGGTTTAGAGTTTGGGTTTATGATTTAGGGTTTAGAGTTTGGGTTTAGGATTTAGGGTTTAAATTTTAGGTTTAGGATTTAGGGTTTAGAGTTTCGGCTTAGGATTTAGGGTTTAAAGTTTAAGATTTAGGATTTTGTTAGTGGCATCATTTTCTTTTTTTCAATTATTTCTGACTTTTTTAAAAAAAAAAATTAATCAACACTATTAAAAGGGAAGAAGTCTTAAAACATCTATCTATAAAAGTTGTTTGGACCATTTCATTTATCTCATTATTTTTTGGTCTTACCTTAAATTTAGACTAACAATATGTTACCATATATTTCTCTAACAATAATTTATTCAATTCATTTATTTATTCAAATCTCACTCATAAATCCTAATCACTACTGTTACTATATTTACCATTTTGATTTTTAATCGTAAAGCATTGAAACTAATGTTTTATATTATCACTTTTATCATATAATAATATATGATTTAAAGCAAGAGAAGTTTCACGACATATATGTGTAAATTCTAACTTCATCTTTCCTTTATAATAAAGTAATCATATCATATATAAACTTTCTCACTAAAATCTCATATCATATACTAAACTTTCAACCGTCTATAGTTTGATAGATATTTTCAGATTTAAAATGAGTTTTCTGAATATTCATGTTACCATCACAAAAATGTAGAAATTCATTGGTTCTGTTAAAATTAACCCGACTTCACGATAACTGTATTGATTATTCACGATTTTGAAAATTATTGGTTTGGATATTATACCTTTATATACTTTTCACTTAAAAACGAATCAATACTATTAAAAGAGAAATAGTCTTAAAAAATCTAATATAAAAAAGTTGTGGAGTCATGTATAACAATTTTTTTTGGTAATACCATTAATCATTCTAACCATACAATATTTAAATATTTTTAACAGATCCTAATATTATTCCTTATGATACCTTTTCGGGTATTTAGGATCCTTAAAAAAAATCGGAATATCAAAAAAATCTGAAAATATTCGAAACTCCAAACAAATACCCAAAAAATTCAAATACCTAAAAATTCAAAATCTGACACGATTAACTGAAAAATACCCAATTTTTTTTAATTTGAAAATTTACATGAAATCAAAAACTATAATCATAAACCAAAAAATTTAAAAAAAAATATCCATAATACCGGAAACATATTCGAAATATCCAAATATGCCTAATAAATACAACATATTTATGATCGGGTCTAGGGTAGGACCCAGACTCAAACAAAGACCTGCGGGTCCAAAAGAAAACCAATAGGTTATCTTCTCTGCATCTGACCTAAACTTATATTTTCGGGTCGGTTCGGTTTTTTTTTTTGATCCGGATATAATTCTCATGCCTAAAAGAAACTTACGTAAAAGTGTACATATAAAATCTCAAATAAACTAATTCGTAGATTATATAACTGTTAAAAATTATATTTTTCGATATAATAAGACTTTGTATTATAATATAATCCAAAAAAACCGTGCTTGGTCAAACTCTAGTCAATACTATTAAAAGAGAAGGAGTCCTAAAAAATCTACTTAAAACAAGTCATAGTTGGACCATTTCATTTAACTAGAATTCCTATTATTTCTCATACTACTAACTTAATTATTCTTCATTAAAAACAAATTAGTCATAAAAAAATGGTACTAACCTAATTCTCTACTTATACATTTACAATATACACATTAGAGAAAATGACACAAAGAACACCAAACAAAGTTTTCCTCCCCAAACTAGCACTAAGGATCAGAAATCACAAAATAGGTTTCACTAAAGGGGTAATTTACCCTTATGCCCTCTTCTTTAAGTAATTAAAAAGAAAAATTTGAAATCAATTGTCGCCGTCCTCGTTTCATCGCTTCTTCTTCTCCTCATCGCTGTCTTTCGTCGTCGTCATCTCTCCCTCGTCGTCATCGTCGTCGTCTCTCCCTCGTCGTCATCGTCGTCGTCTCTCCCTCGTCGTCATCGTCGTCGTCTCTCCCTCGTCGTCATCGTCGTCGTCTCTCCCTCGTCGTCATCGCCTCTCCGTTGATCCGTCGTCGTCGTCTCTCCGTTTATTTATCGTCGTCGTCGTCGTTTCTCAATTGATCTGTCGTTTCTACGTCTATTCATCTTATTCTCTCTCTCGTGTGTCTGATTTGATTAAGGTTTGAATCATTTCATTTTTTTATACATTATCTAGTTTTTGTTATATATTATTCATTTGTTGATGAATTGAAGTTGATTTTGTAGAACAATGGAAGTTTTGTGCATCTGTGGACAATGGATCTCAAAAGAATATCTCCAGTGGGAGTTTCTTGTTGATTTGAAGAGGAATGCATCAATCATTTCCATAGAAGAAGATCTACTGTATGAAGATTTGATGAAGATTGTATCTGAAGATTTTAGTGTTAAAGAGGAAGAAATCAGTTTGAGTTATGGTATTTCATTGGATATGAAATGTATTATTGAAAGTTTCCCCCCACTCTCGATAGGTAATACTCGTCAGCTCAGAACTTTCATTTCCAAGACTAGAGCATTTGATGGAACCTGTCGTTTGTGTGTTAAGGTTTGTATGATTTTTTTCTTCCTTAGACTTTTCAGGATATGCTTCCTAATCAAGTATTATGCCTTACAGAACTACTCGACTTTTGCAGGTTAGTACTGATCCAGCTAGCTGTAACACTCAAGCTTCTGATACATTTGCTTCTCCTGTTCCATTGAATGCCAATCCAATGATTCTTTCTACTGTGCAGAGAGAAAAACAGGTACATTGTCCCTAATTCCCTTTTTATGTTTGTGTTTGCATGATATGCTTCATAATCAAGTATTATGCCTTACAGAACTACTTGACTTTTGCAGAGTATTCTATATGAAGGTGTTTCTACAGTTCCTCTGAATGCTCTTCTGGATTTTAGTCCTGTCCATATTGGACTTTTGCAGGTTAGTACTGATCCAGCTAGCTGTAACACTCAAGCTTCTGATACATTTGCTTCTCCTGTTCCATTGAATGCCAATCCAATGATTCTTTCTACTGTGCAGAGAGAAAAACAGGTACATTGTCCCTAATTCCCTTTTTCTGTTTGTGTTTGCATGATATGCTTCATAATCAAGTATTATGCCTTACAGAACTACTCGACTTTTGCAGAGTCTTCTATATGAAGGTGTTTCTACAGTTCCTCTGAATGCTCTTCCGGATTTTAGCCCTGTCCATATTGGACTTTCACCAACCACGAGAGGAGCTGGCGATATTAAGGTGAATAGCTATTTTAAGACAAAGAGAGAGTTGATGTTGAGGATGAAGAAATGGGCTTTAGAGTGGAAGTTTGAGTACAAGACTGTCTCTTCTAACAAGTCAAGAGTGCTTTTGAGTTGTGTTGATGAAAATTGCACGTGGAGGATGCGTGCTACCAAGCTACCTCTTTCAGATTTTTTCGTTGTTAAAAAGTATGTTCATGAGCATACATGCGATACAACACACAGGAAAGCCAACCACAGACAAGCATCTGCAAAGTTGTTGGGTTCTTTGATTTGCAGCAATTATGGAGAAAAAAAGGAAGGTCTCAAACCGAAACAGATCATTGAACAGGTCAGGATGCTGCATGGTGTTCACATCAATTACAAACAAGCTTGGAGAGTGAGAGAAGAAGCTCAGATTTTGGTTAGAGGGACTCCTGAAGACAGCTATTACAATTTGTCTAGGTGGTTGTATAAAATCACAGAAACAAACCCTGGTTCCTTGACTTATCAACATGTGGATGCTGCAGGAAAGTTCAAGTATGCATTTGTGGCTTTTGGTCCTTCGATAAGGGGATTCTCATTGATGAGGAGAGTTATTGCAGTAGATGGTACATTTCTGAAGGGAAAATTCAATGGGACTTTATTGGCAGCTTGTGCTCAAGATGGGAATTATCATCTATATCCTCTCGCCTTTGCAGTGGTTGACGCAGAAAATGGCGCCTCTTGGAAATGGTTCTTTAGAGGTTTGAGCCAGAAGATCCCGGACGCTTCGGATCTTGTTTTTGTATCAGACAGGGCTAACTCCATTTCTTCAGCGTTGGAGGATGTATATCCCTTATCTCACCATGGAATTTGCAGGATCCATCTGCTCCGCAACATCACTCCTACATATGCGAAGACTGGGTTGCTACCTCTGGTGGAAAGCGCTGCTGATGCCTATACGTGTCACGAGTTCTGGTTAATCTTCAAGGACATAAAGGATAAATGTCCTGAATTGGCTAAGTATCTGGAAGATTCTGATTTTAGGAAGTGGGCACGAAGCTATGCGCCTGCGAACAGGTATAATATCATGACTACCAACATTGCAGAGTCTCTCAATTCTATGTTGAGGATGCCTCGTGAGTTGCCCATTATCTCTCTCCTTGAAACTATCAGATTGACGATGACCACTTGGTTTTTTGAGCGACGCGAAGCGGCTGCGAAACATAAGCACCTGGTTACTCCAAAAGTTGTGCAGAAATTGGTATCTAGGTTAGGGGCCGCAATGTTGTTGAATGTGTATCAAGTTGATCGAAGCGAGTTTGAGGTGAAGAATGAAACAATGAAGTTTGTTGTTGACTTGGAGAAGCGGCATTGCACATGTAATGTTTTCGACATTGACAAGATCCCCTGCATCCATGCCATCGCTGCTGCTAAGCATATCAAGAGAGATGAAAACCTTTTTGTTGATGCTTCTCACTTGACAGAAACCTGGGCTAAAGCTTATGCTGAAAGCATACATCCTGGTGGAGAGTTGTCAACGTCCACCTATCCAGAGAATATTGATGAACTGTCTTGCCCACCTCCAGCTACCAAAAAGAAAAGTGGACGCCCTCCTACAAAGAGAAAGAGATCCGTTGGCGAGTTTGGGGGTTCCTGGATCTAAATCTCAGTCCCACAAGTGCAGCAGATGTGGCACAGGAGGGCACAACAAGAGCACATGCGAGAGGCCTATAGGATGAAGTTCTACATTTTTATTGATTATTATTTGGATGTTGGCTATTTGATGGTTACATGATATGCACCAGACCATATACATTTTTTCTTTTGGAACCTTATCCCGAATAAGTATGATTTCTTCCAAATTTTGTAATATACAACATTATCTTTTGATCTCATTTCAATTCTTAGTTTAAACTTCTTTGCTAGAAAAAAACACAGTAATATTCAACTATTCTGGAATCCCATCCTGAAACTCAGAGTTTCTTTCCAAAGTTTATAATATAACGTTTGCGGTTAAATTCATCTATGTGGACACTTATATCACATGATTCACTTTTTTTTAAAATTATTACAGATAAAAGAAATATATTCTGTTACTTACTTCACCTAACGATTGAAACACACTTGGTCTAGTGGTATACCTTATTCCGCCTTTCCTCCCAGACATTTCAGGTTCGAATCCTGGGAGATGTGTATATTTTTATTTTTTTTTTCTCCAAATTTTGCTAATCACAATTTGTACGGTTAAATATGTTTATGTGGGAAAATCTACCAGATGATTCTCCTTGGCCTAGCGGCTAAACCACCTATCTTTCGAAACTTATACACTTGTCTCGACCTGGGTTCGCATCCCCTTGGAATTAGATTTTTTTTTTAACGGTTCCTTTCTAAAACAGACATCATTTATCTCAGTAACCGTTCAATAATCGAAAGGTTGCTTTCTAAACCATTTTATAGTAATCGAAGGGTTACTTTTCGTTCTATATATACAAGGGAAGATATCAGATCTCTCTTTTACTGACTTTCATTTCTTCTGTGTTTTTTCTTTTCTCATTCATCAAGTTTCAATGGAAGGGTCAAAGAAGATGATGAAGCGTCCCATAAAGGAGGTTTACGGATCTGATGCTTCCGATGGTTTCAACAAAGGAAAGGCGGAAACTGTGGAACGTTACAGGGCTCTTCTTCGTTTGTCCAACGAACACAGGCTATCTGAAATTGAATGGCATCAGGCAGCCAGCAAAGCAAATTCCATTGCTTCCCAAATCGAGTTGCTTGAAGAGATTATTAAGGCTAAAGGAAAATTTGACTTCACTGCTGAGTTGGAAAAACTCAAAGAAGAACTCATGGAAGCGGATGGAATGCGTGCAAGCTTGAGGAAAAGTGGCTGTTGGATGAGTAATCTCATGTTATGATCTTCTCTTTTTTTATGTTTTAAAGCTTATGTTTTAAGAAACCACATTATGATTTGTTTTAAGAAACCACATTATGATTTATTTTAAGAAACCACATTATGAGTAATCTCATGTTATCATCTTCTTTTGTGTTGTGTTTCAGTCAAAACAAAACAAAAACACTGATTAAAATGTAGAGGATTAGTGGTCTTATATCTGGCTAATCTCGGTTTCATATTCGTTTCTGGAAAGCCATCCTGAATTTGACATAAAATGCGGTTAAATTCATTTATGTGGACACATATATCAGATGATTCACCTAAGCCTAGCACACTTTTATTCATCTTTCGAGAGTTCACGAGTTCAATCCAAATCGGATCACATTCTTTTTCATTTTTTTTGTAAACATTAAAGGAATTTGTTTTTGGAAAGCTATCCTGAATACCTAAAATGATATCCAGATTATATAAATCTATCGTCGGTGATTAAATAAATTCACATTTACACTGTTATCGAATATCCACCATAGCCTAGTGGCAAGCCCTTCTACTCTTAGTGTACCCTTATCACACAATAAGCCGTGTTCGATCCCCGTTGTGTATACTCACATTTTTTTCTGTTTTTAATTAAATATTCAAAAGTTAACGAGTTCAATTGACATCGGATCACATTCTTTTTCATTTTTTTTGTAAACTTTAAAGGAATTTGCTAGGCTATGGTGCATTTTGCTTTCTCACTCTTTTTCTGGAAACCCATCCTAAAAGTACCATAAGCATTTGACAATTCATCAAGACATCCTAAAAAATTTTCAATAACAATCTAAATGAAAAAAACGTTAGGGATAATTCATTACAAACTTAAACTTAAACGTTAGGGATAATTAACGTCAAAGTAGAAAAACAGAGTAAAAAACAGAACAAATATGACATTTTCACTTCCTTTGACCTTCCTGGAAATCTTTATCCATAAACTGGTCGAAGATCTCACAACATAGCTTGCTTCGTAAGTCCATCGCAGTTTCATCATTTATATTAGCCATGCTCTTCAATCCCAGTGACCTGCATTCCAGCATCTTCACAACAAAAATACCACAGTTGTATGGAAATTTTGTCTTTGGAAGCCCTTCTGCAAACTTAACTTGAAATGGACTGATATCTTCGAAATTAACCTCTTCACCAAGAAGTTCCATCTTTATGGCACTAATCAACACTGTCATAAATACCCAAAATTATACAATAAATTAATCACCAACAGACAACAAAATGAATATGTAAAAATGCATCACAAGCACAAGCAGCAAGAGACAAACTTTTATTTTCTAAATTAGCTAAAATTCTTTTTTCAGGATACGCATACTTTCACAATCCTATCCATAATCAATGTAACAATATAAATAAAACTGATTTTTCTACACTGAATGATAAAATTAATAAATCACAAAGAGTTTTTACCTGCCAGTTCTTGGATTTGATTAAGAGCACGTTTGATATTTGCTTTTGGAAGACCACAATGGAAGAGTGTGATTGTGTTATCAATCAATTGTATCTCCACCCCAATATAGTGATAGCTCAACTTATCTTCAATGACACCATATATAACATCAACATCTTCCAGCCATACCTTCTTTGGATGTATTAAACCTTTCACAAGTTCGCCTACACAGCCCTCCAATAACGTTTGTTTTTTCTTATGTGGCTTCCTGACAGATTCATAAGCGTACCCAACCACTTCTAAGAATCTGACTGGTACAAAGCATGCTGCTGGAAGATTGTTGTTGCGGAACCAAGCACCTTGCTCAACCCTCTTACAATTTAGCATTTCAAATGCAACATTTATGTGCTGCCAATGTAACAATATAGTTAGAAACTTCATATAGAACTGCTATAACATGGACATCTAACATAGCTCAACTCAACCTCTTCCTAAACATATGACACAATCAAATATCCACAAAGCATTATTACCACTCAATAAGAATCGAAACAGAGTTTGTAAATACAAAACTCAATCATATCCTTTTCCTAATCACATTGCATCATCCAGAACCACATTAATTATTAACATTAAATAAATAGAAGACAGAACAGAGTGTTGATTACCTCTTTGTTGAGATTCTTTTCTGCATCGTCCATTTTTTGAAAGAACTCTTTTTCAATTTCTCTTCCATTGATATAAAACGGTCTGTAGTTGATAAAATTAACTAGTATCAATCGAAACTTTTACAAAATAAATTAGGAATATTTATGCAAGGACAAAAAGTTGCTTACACACGATATATGCCCCGTAGATCCATCCAGTGTGCAAGCCTTGAAAACCGAGGAAATTCAGGTGTCACAAATGGATCAATTGGAAGGATTACCTCAGGTGTTACAGGCATAGGAGGGTTTCTAGGTCGTATTGGCCTCTTCTCTTCTCGCTGTAGAAAAGGAAGCAAATCTACTGGCTGAGCATTTGCTTTCTTCTTCTTCTTACAAGCGACAGCCTTCGCCTTCCCCTTTTTGAATGACAAAAATTCAGATACATTTATATCTTAATTCCTAGTATGATGTATAAATATTTCATACCTTTTTATCACCATCTCCTTCACTTGGATTCACACTCTGCGTCTGCTCTTCTTCTATCTGAAAAACAATACCGAGATATTAAACAAATGACATTATTTTTCAATTCAAGTTATCCAAGGCATTTGTTTTACCTTTTCTGTCATCTTCCAAACACCATCTACCCATTTTCTTGGTTTTCGCATCTCAGAATGGTTGAAGTGAATTTGTTCAGTAGAATTGTTCAAAGAGACAAAACACGTGCCATCAAACAAAATGACTTTAACTTTTCCAGCGCACCAGGCACCATTGTCGAACACCTCTACGTCATCCATTAGCTCATAACTTTTCTTCGCTCCAGGTCTCTCAGGTGGTGGTTGAGGACGTATTCTGTCAATTGATACACGTGTCTCAACACTCCTTTTCCTCTTCTTTTCGTCCAGAGACGGTGCGGAGTACTCAACTTTCACCATCTCAACCCCATCAACCAAATATGTTGCCAACACATTTCCTGGATACCATTTATGACAAGTATTGTCATCTTGTGATGAAATCTCCACATTTGCTCCGATCTCAAAGGTATTTTGAACTCTGCTTTCTACATCCTGTGATGGTTTAGATTCAAGGATATCCAGTCATTTTGATAGTTGCTTTATATTTATTAAAGGTTTTAAAATAAAAGTAATACCTTATTTTGCTCGTGAGTCTCCTGAATGAATGGTTTCATGAACACGTACAAGGGCTTCCAAAAATTACTTGAAAAGTCCATTTTTTTAAAGAATGTACCTGTTGCGTCTGAATTGGAGTAAGGACTGGAGTCTCAATATTCTATTGAGCTATTGGAGAACCAGGTGTCTCTTTCGTGATCTCATTCATAGGCTCTCGTGTATCCTGAAGTCAGGAATGTGATTATGAACACGTACAAGAACTTCCAAAAATTAATTGAAGTACAACCAAATTCATAATTTTATAAATACCAACAGTTTTCAAAATTGTACTTGCCTCATTGTTAAGTTGTTCATCTGCTTGATCTGTATTGGCTTCACCTTGTCTGGAAGCCGTCTCATGAAATGGAGTTGTGTCAGTCTGTGCAAGTAGAACAAAAATTAGGAAGGCAATCCTAAATATGTATAACATCTTCCAAAATTACTTGACAACTCAAAAAAAAAACTGAATCAAGAACTAGATAAACATTAATTTTAATTTCCGAAAAAAAGTTACCTCATTGTTTGGAGTTTCATATGAAGTAACTCTTTGTAGTTTCTCTAGTTTTGTCACACGTTCTTTAATCTGTTTCCTGTCTTTTTCAATCAAACACAAACGATCGTTCATGATCCTTAAATTATCTCCCACCATCTCGCTGATTCTGTTGATCTTTGATTCCAAAGACTCCTCCTGATACGAAGAAGAAGCTTGACTCATCCCTCCATTCCCAAACAGTAAAGATGCTCTTCTTATTTGTTCATTAGCACCGTATAGGTCTACTGACATGTTTCGCCAATCTCTAATTTTAAACTTATAACCTCTCTTGGATAAATCGGCCATGTCATCCAGATCTTTATTAGCTTCGTCTTCCATGCAAACATCAGCTTCTGGATCATTAGGAATAGGAGGTAGGATGCATATGACCTTAAGCTGAAACCAAAAAATAATTAGCTTTTAAATGGAGAATCATAAGGCAAAACAGAAACAAGAAAAAAATAATGTAAAAACTAACATGATCTTTGATTTCAATTAGGAGAACATCTATCAGCTGTGGAGAAGCTATTTGAAGGTACTTCTCACACAAAAATATTGGGGTAGACGGTTGAACGCTCAGAATAGGAACCACTTGACTGAATGCATACTGTAGCAAAGGTACTGACTCAAGTATCCATATAAGAAATGCCATAGGGAATCCTTGCAAATCATAATTGTTTTTGTCGAGGCTTTTGTCGACAGCTCTCTGAAGTGATTTTAACAGCAAATTATAAGCTGTTCTCCCCCATGGGTATGTCATCAAGACATCCATATCCTGCGCTATTTTCACATAATCCAAAGTAAAAGTTGTGCCACCGTCGAGAAGGCTCTTCTGTAGTAGTATGCTCTCAATCAGGAGGAGCATTGCAAGGCAGAATCTCTCATCAGAAGCATCTTCTCTTGTGTTTCTGAGCTGCTTCTCCACATCCTTTACTGTATGAGTACGCCCTTTTAGAAAGTCCCACTTAAATCTCTCGGTTTCCTCTCGTGGTTCTCTTGCTTCACCAATACATTTCAAACCAGTCACCATGTGGAATTCTCTTATAGAAAACCTCATTGGCTGAGCACCAAAATGGAACCAGGATTCGTGTCTCTTCACTGTCTTGATGTTTTTGGTGAGAACTGCGTGCACTATCTTAGCTGATAATTTCAAAGACCTCTCTCCAAGCTTGATCACCGGTCCCAAAAACGTCCCTCTTATTCTGTTGAACTCATCATTTCCTAGAATTTCCTTAACAGTTTTGATATAAGCAACTATCGAGTGTTGGTTTATCGATATCGTCTTCTCTGGCTCTGATCCATTAATGGTAATGGATCTCCCATCTTGTTTCAGGAAGGGTTTCCTGAAACAATACAAATCCTTCCTGAAGTCTATTCACATGCTTTCACATGATCTAGAATTCTACCAATCATATTAGATTAAAACGAGCAAGTCAATACACAAGCAAAAACCAGGAGACCAATCTCTCAGAAATAAAACACACATAAGGTTGAATCTGCAGGAAGGGTTTCCTGAAACAATACAAATCCTTCCTGAAGTCTATACACATGCTTTCACATGAACTAGAATTCTACCAATCATATTAGGTTAAAACGAGCAAGTCTATACACAAGCAAAAACCAGGAGACCAATCTCTCAGAAAGAAAACACACATAAGGTTGAATCTGCAGGAAGGGTTTCCTGAAACAATACAAATCCTTCCTGAAGTCTATACACATGCTTTCACATGAACTAGAATTCTACCAATCATATTAGGTTAAAACGAGCAAGTCTATACACAAGCAAAAACCAGGAGACCAATCTCTCAGAAAGAAAACACACATAAGGTTGAATCTGCAACATACCTTAAAGAGATAGAGCTCTAGAAATGGTTTTTCTCGGAGAATAGAGAGAGCTCGCGTAAAAGATCGAGAGAGAGAGAGTTCTGGAGATGGGTTTTCGTCGGAGATCGAGAGATATGGAGATGAGAGAGAGATTCGAGAGGCGGAGACGAGTGAGATTCGAGAAGTTAGAAACGGCGAGAGTGTTGAGACGGCAAAAGTTTTGTCTTTTTCCAATCGAAATGTATTGGTTTTGGAAACCTATCCTATATTAATTGGTTTAAGTATGCTTATGTAATATTCTTTAACAGATGATTCACTTCAGACCAGCGGTTAAACCGAGGCATTTCATAACACAAAAGTCTCTCTATCCCCGGGTTCGATAAGTGGTGGATTCAAAATCAATTTTAATTTTTTTTTGTGTTATAGTTTAGAGTTAAATACAATTAAATGTAATCCATTAACAGATGATTCTTCTTTGCCTAGTGGCTAAAATCCCACACTATCCAAATACGCAAACTCTCTCCCTCTGTGTTCGATCCTTTTTGGATCTAAATTTTTTTTTTTTTTTTGTCTGTAAACATCACAATTTTAAGCTTACAATTTTTTCTGGAAACCCATCCAGAAACATTATTTAACCTTCCAAGATATATGACCCAAAAAAAATACTTGATATCCTTCCAATCTTTCTTATGTAACCAGACGCCAACAACATAACAAAATAAACAGTCATAACTAAAACCGAGTCTTAACTAAAACAAAAAATGTTTTGATGCATCATTCTCATTTCCCAAAGCTCTCATCCACAAATTGGTTGAAGATCTCACAAGACAAGGTTCTCCTTAGCTCCAATGCATTGTCATCATTAATCTTTGTCATGTCTCCTATCTTCAATGACTGGCACTCCAGAATCTTGACAAGAAATATCCCACAGTTGAAAGGATGTTTTGTCTTGGGTAAACCTTGTGCCTGCTCAACCTCAAATGGAATCATCTTCACTTTATCTACCTCATCACCAGAAGATTCCACCAGCAGATCAGAAATCAACACTGTCATATTTAAAAATCAATATCAAGATAGAATCAGTTGAATATTTCAAACCAAGAAACAGTTGAATACATCAAATACAAATTGTTTATATATACCTGCCAACTTTTTCACTTGAGGAATATCAATGCTGTTGCTTTCCTTTTGAAAACAATCATATACTGTGATTCTTTTCTTCTTCAAATGAATTTCCATCCCAATCCAGACATTGCTTTTTTTTCCAAGAGTAATCCCATACACAACATCAACATCTTCTCCCCATGTCTTCTCTGGATATACCTTCCCTCTTACAATATCTTTAAATAAATCGTTGAAAATCTTTTTACCTTTGACCTTTTCTTTCTTGTAAGCCAAATCATGAGAGAGCAAGCAATGCAAGAACTCCATAGGTAGGAAGCACGCCTTTGGAATCTTGTAGTTGTGGAACCAAGCAGCATTCTCATTTCTTCTGCAATTTAGCATTGCAAAGGCTCCATCAATGTGCTGCAAAAAAAAATGCAAACATTATCTATTTTGTTACTATCTAATTCCTGAAACTAAACAAATCCTTCCTGAATTTTTTTAAAAAAAAAGCTCAAGGCAAGAACATATGTAAAGAAATTACCTCTTTCTTAAGGTCCTTTTTTGCATTTTCCATGCTTTGAAAGAAAGATTTCCTTATCTTATTATCATTGATTGATAGGGACCTGTAGTCGATTGAAGATTCAAAGGAATTACTAAACCTTTTATACATAAATATAAGAATATATAGACAAGGACAGAAACATGCTTACGTTTCATGCATGCCGGGCTTTAATGTCATCCAATTTTGAAGCCTTGAAAGCTTATGTTCCGCAGGAGTTGAAAACGGATCAACTGCAGGTATAATCTCATGTATTACAGTTAAAGCCGGATTTCTTTCAGACTTGAATGGAGTTTTTGTGTCTCTAGATCGTTTAGGCACCCTCTCGCTCCTTCTTAGGAAAACATTATCCATTCCTGAATTTTGTGATGAGGCAGCAGCTTTCCTTTTCTTATCAGGCTTCACCTTTAATCAAACAATAGACACCAAGCAAAATATTATCAAATTTGTTGCAATCGGAATTTCTGGAAACCATTCCTGAAACTAAAATGTATGTATATCAAACAATTCACGTGAAGTATAATTCAAGTTATGATTTACCTTATCTGCCATCTTCCAGACTCCATCTTTCCATTCTCTATGAATTCGCAAATCTGAATGTTTGAATAGAATAGTTTCCATAGAAGTATAGAGACACACCGAGTATGTGTTATCACCAAGTACCATGCTAATTTGTCCGCTGCTCCAGCCATTGTTGTAAAAGACTTCTACCTTATCCATCATCTCAAAGGATTTTTGGTCACTAGTTGGTGTTGCAGGACGTATTTTGTCAGCCGTGATAGTATCCTGAAGTTTCTGAAGTCTATGTTGGTCTGCGAAGAGTGTCGTGTACTCAACTGTCAGCTCCTCTAGTCCTTCACACAGTTTAAGATCAACAACCTTTCCTGGATACCATATTTCGTCATCAGTAGACAAAATCTCAACCTCTGCGCCTATTTGAAAGTGAGCTAGAAGCCTGCTTACTTCAACCTATGAAAAATGAAGATTCAGTAACATCAGCGGTTTCAAATTGTTAGAATAATAATTAAAGATCAAATATACTCGATGCATACCTCGTTTGTTTCTGAAAAATCTATAGCACTTGTCTGAAGATGCTCTGTTTTCTGAGTAATAGGCGGTATCTTCGAAACATGCTCAGTAGTAGGTTCAGTAGTAGGCTCTGTGGAAACTAGCTCAGTAGTAGGTTCTGTAGTATCCTTGAGATTTTCTTCTGCTTGATTCTGCTCTGATGGTGTCTCATCGGATTGCTCTCCCTCACTTGTCTGAAGGTGTGTGTTTGCTGAGTAAGAGGCTGTGTAAGAGGCTGTGTAAGAGGCTGTGTCTTCGAAACATCTGTGGAAACTAGCTCAGTTGTATGTTTTGTAGTATCCTTGAGATTTTCTTCTGCTTGATTCTTTCTGCTTGATTGTGTCTCCTCTCCCTCACTTGGAGAAAAATATTGGGTCGCAGTTTCTGTCTCACTCTATAAGACAAAAGTAAATGGTAAGAGTTAGTTGAATAGAAAAATATTACATAAACATTTTAAATATTTCTTCTTACCAAAGCATTCTTATTTTCTTCAATAACTAGTGCAATTAGTGAAGACAATGGAGAGGAAGGTGTGTGATGCACAGCATGTGTATCCTCCTGTAATAACAATAAAATAAAAGAGGTAGTTATGAAGAAGTTTCTACAATTTAAAATTCAAGTTGTACTTATGAAAGACATTTCTATGCTTACCTTTTTATTGTTTGCTGAAATGATCTCAGTCAATGGTTGTGTAGCCTCATACGTTCCCTCTGTTACCGTCTGCAAAAAAAACAAAAAAAGTCAGGAAGGGGATCAAAAACACGTACAAAAGCTTCCAAACATTACTTGAAATCTCCAAGATTTTTTGAGCATTTACCTGCTGTTTCTGAATTGGAGTAAAAACTTGAGCCTCAATACTCTTTGGAGATATTGGAGAAGAAGGTGTCTCATTCATTTCCAGTGTTTCTTTTTGCGAAACTTGAGTCTGAGCAGCAGGTGACTCAATCACAATCTGCAAAAAATATCAGGAAAGGCCATCATGAATACATTCAATTATAATTTCTAGAGTAAATATTACCTCATCATTTGTTTTTCCTTCTTCTTGATTAGTTTTGGGTGGCGTCTCATCAGTAGAGGTTTGTGTTTCCCTCTGCCAAAAATTAGAAAGGTCTATATATGTAAATCACCCAAAACTAATTGTAAACTCCAACTGTCATTGAGCATATACCTCTTTTGTCAGATTAGGAGTGAAAATTTGACTATCAAGGGCAGGCGTGTCATCCGATGGCTCTCTCTCAATCTGTAAAAATTATCACGAAGGCAATCCAGAGTACGTTCTAAAGCTTCCAAACATTAACTTAAAAATCCAAGATTTTTTTTTGACCATGTACCTGCTGAGTCTGACTTGGAGTATAAACGGGAGTTTCAATACTCTTTGGAGCTATTGGAGAAGAAGGTGTCTCATTCATTTCCACTGTTTCTTTCTGCGAAACTTGACTCTGAGCAGCAGGTGACTCCCTTGTTAATTTCTCTCTCACAATCTGCAAAAAAATATCAGGAAAGGCCATCATGAATACATTCAACTATAATTTCTAGAATAAATATTACCTCATCATCTGGTTTTCCATCTTGATTAGGATTGGATGGCCTCTCAGCAGGTGACTCACTTGTTTCTTTCTGTCAAAAATCAGAAAAGCCTTTATATGTAAAAAAAATCACCCAAAACTAATTTGTAAACTCCAACTGTGAAAACAATATCATTGAGCATATACCTCTTTTGTCAGATTAGGAGAGAATACTTGAGTATCAAGGGCAGGAGTGTCATCATCTGATTCATTCATTGTCTCCTGCAAAAATCAAGAATGCATTCAAGAATATGTACAAAAGTTTCCAAATATTACTTCAAAACTCAACAATATTTATTGGTTACATACCTCATGTGTCAAATTAGGCTGTTGAGACATTGGAGATAAAGGCGTCTCACTCGATGGTTGCGTGTGAGACATTGGAGATAAAGGTGTCCCACTGGATCGCTGTTTGTCAAATATTAGGAAGGCATTCAAGAATATGTACAAGATCTTCCAAAAAATACTTGAAAATGCAAATGTAAAAGAAGATGTTTTGAGAATTTACCTGTTGTGTCACGTTAGTGGGAAAAACATTGTTGTTTCCTTCCAACTCTGACACACGGGCTCTAAGATGCATGTTTTCTTCTTCCAGTAATGACATTCGATCCTTCATGCTCTTCAGATTCTCCTCCATTACCTCAATGATCCTGTTCACTTTTTCATTTACTGAATCCTCATCAATCGGAGTAGAAGCTTGGCCAGTCTCCTTATTTGCCATCATTTGAATAAGAGCATCCAATGTTTCAAATGTGTCTACACACCTATTTTCCCAGTCATCGGCTGTAAGCTTGTACCCTTTCTTTGTTACATCTTTCAGTGTTTCCAGCTCGTCACTATATTTGTCTTCAATGGAGATATCATCTTCTGGATCATGAGGAATAGAAGGTAGTATGCAATGGACCTTCAGCTGAGAGTATTTTAAAAAAGACCAATGAGAAACATATTAAAAAGAAGAAGCCAAATAAACTGAGAAACATATACTTGGAAAAGCTTACCTTTGTATCAGCTTCAACCTGTAAAACCCTATCAAGTGATGGATTCTCTACGTCAGTGTATTTTTCACACAAGTAAGTCGGCCCAGGAACCTCAACTGTTGGTACACACTTACTGAACTTATTCCTTAGCAAAGGAATCGACTCTAGTATCCAAAGAAGGAATACTAGAGGATAACCTTGCAACTCAAATTTGGATTTATTCTCCAAATGATTCGCGACAGCGTTTTGAATTGACTTCAGGAGCACAATGTAAGCCTCTTTCCCCCATGGATATGTCATATCCTGTGCATTTTTCGCATATTCCAAAGGAAAACTCCCTCCTTTGCTCTTCCGCAATAATATGCTCTCTACCAGGATGAGCATTGCGAGGCATACTCTCTCCTCAGAAGCATCTTCTCTTGTGTTTCTGAGCTGTTCCACCACGTCACTTAACTTATGACTACGCCCCTTTAGCAATTCCCAATTAAATCTATCTGTTTCCCTTCGTGGTCCTTCTAATGCACCACTACATTTCAAGCCTGTCATCATATGAAATTCTCTTATAGAGAACCTCAGTGGCTGCGCACCGAAATGGAACCAGGCTTCATTCTCCTTGACAGAAACGATGCTTCTAGTGAGAATGGCGTAGACCATCTTTGCTGATAACTTCAATCCTCTCTCACTGAGCTTCATTATAGGTCCCAGAAATGATCCTCGGACTCTTATCATCTCATCTGGTTTTAGGATGCTGTCAACAATGGAGATAAACTCTGAGCCGGAATATTGGTTGATTGCTGACTTTTGCTTTGGCTGTGAACCAATAGGATACTTCAGCTCTGGCAGTGCTAGTTTTAGAGGTACTGAATCTCCCATCTTGTTTCTATCCTGCGTAAACAAGGAAAAAAAAATTTCAAACTTTTCTGGAAGGCTTTCCTGAAATAACACAACAAATGCTTCCTGGAACTATTATAAACACTAGACAGTTTCACAAGCAACAAAGGACTCATAAGCAAATTCAAGACCCTATCAAAAACAAATGCTTCCTGAAATTATTATAAACACTAGACAGTTTCACAAGCAACAAAAGACTCATAAGCAAATTCAAGACCCTATCAAAAATATCAACATTCCTAATCAAAACAAGACTCCAAGCAAAAAAGTTTCAAAATGTGTTACCATACGAGTTTCAATATTCAACATTCAATAGATGCAGCAACAAATGCTTTCTGGAAATCTTCTAAAAACATTCAATAGATGCAGCAAGAGACAACAAACTTTTATTTTATAAATTTGTACAAACACACAGAAGGTTGAATCTGCAACATACCTCAAAGAGATAAATTATGCTCCAACAACTTTGTGTTCCCACAATTCAAAAGTCTTTCATTTGCTTCGCTGGTTAATAAGAAAGAGTAACAAACAAATCAAAATCAAAACGCAAGCTTCACAAATTTTAATTCAAAAACCCTAATTTTAAAAAGTTACATAGTGATTTGTGTCCGATTTTGAGAGTAGAGAGTGTGACGCTGATGATTAGATAGCCGGAGAAGATGATTAGCGAGCCGGAGAAGATGATTAGCGAGCCGGAGACGATGATTCCCGAGCCGGAGACGATGATTCGCGAGCCGGAGACGATGATTCGCGAGCCGGAGACGATGATTCCCGAGCCGGAGACGATGATTCGCGAGCCGGAGAAGATGATTCGCGAGCCGGAGAAGATGATTCCCGAGCCAGAGACGATGAGTCGCGAGCCGGAGACGACAGTGCCGGTGAGGGTTTGAAGATTCCCGAGCCGGAGACGACACGGTTCGAAGAGTCGCGAGTGAAGGAAATGAATTTTGTTTGTTTTTTTTATTCTTATAACACAAGGGTAGTAGTGACATTTTGCCCTTTAATGAATGTCATTTTTGTGACTTTCATTTCCTGGTGTCATTTTTGTGACATAAACTTGAAAGGTGTTCTTTTGGTCAATTGCCCTACACATTATTCCATCATAATTATTTTGTGCTATTCTTAAATAACGTCCACCCTATATTTATATATATGGTTAGTTGTGATTTATTTAATAGATAATACATTCGAAGACTTTTTTTGAACAACTGAAATTTTTTTATAAACTTCAAACCGGCCTCAGGCCCAAGTGGTAGCAGCGTGATACAAGCAGGCTTTGGACAGATTGTCCGCATGCCCATTTTCTTCTCTAGGGACAAAGGAAAAACAACAGAATTCAAAAGACGCAGAGAGACATTCGATGTCCGATAGAACTCCGTAGAGGTTCATCGGCTTGGAAACCGAATTTATCGCCTTGATCAGCGATAGAGAATCTGATCGAAGCCAGATTTTGGAGATGCCGATGTGTAGGACGTGGGAAAGAGCTTCCCTCACCGCCAACCCTTCAGCCATAAGAACCGATGAAACTCGGGGTTGGAATTTACATCCATCTGAGACGATCAGCGCCGTAGAAGAGTCGAAGATCCAAGCAAGACCTGCATCAGAAGATTCCTTCCTCCAGGCCGCATCAGTATTGCACGCGACTGTTCCGGTCGGGATCGAATCAGGTCTTCCTTGGATCTGAGTGTTCTTCATTACTTTCAGGGGAGGTTCCTGAGCTTGTGTCCATTCCCGAGCACCCATCAAGGCCTTTAGAGCCGTAGTTTTCGCAGATGCAGGGCGTGCTTCAAACAACAACTGATTTCTAGTGATCCATAGATTCCACACCACCCAAGAGAAGATGTCACCTGAGACACCACAGGGTGGTAGGCAGAGCCACGATGTTGCTGCTCCGACAGCTGATATAAAGTGCGGGAAATCATCTGGTTTAATACGAGATGCGAGCGGTATTAGGTTCCATACCTGTCTTGCAAAAGAACAGTGGAGGAGGAGATGCTCTGTAGTTTCTGGTAGGCCACAATGTACGCATAGAGTATTCTGCATCAGTCCTCTCTTCTGAAGATTTTCCCCAGTGGGTAGAGCCCCATTTATAGCTTTCCATATGAAGAGCTGTATCTTTGGAGCAGTCGATACCGACCACACCGACTTGTACCAGTTGAAAGTACTAGGGATGTTTGCGCTGGTGTGATCTTGCTCCTGCATCGCTACGGCTGCTGCATAGCCTGACTTTGTTGAGTAGATTCCAGACTTCGAAGGATACCAAATGTAAGAATCCTTAGCTCCTGTCTTACTTGGCTTTAATTCTAGTATTGCCTCTGTGAAGTCCGGCATTATCTTATTGATGAGCTCCTTGTTCCATTCGCAGGCCCCTCTGGTAATTAAGTCTGAGACAAAGAGGTCACTGTCTCCCTCCCTGAGAGGACCGTGTGGAATGACGCGGGTCAAGGTGGAAATCCATGAATCAGCCCAGTCCTTCGAAGACTATAAACAGAATATAATATCCATTGTAAAAAAATACATTTTTTACAGAGATCAACCATTATTTTATACCAACCTTATTAACTAAACTGATTTCATTAACCATGTTATATATATGAACACTTCAACATTATCATTCACAAACTAAACGATGTTTGTCACAACTTAATATTCCAAGTTGGTTGTGTTATTTTAATACAAAACCAGTTCCTATAAAAATCCATAGATATGATTATGGTCTACATAAAACTGGTTCAATATTTCCATCTGCAATATTTTCAGAAAATAGCTATTTATCTTCGGTTCTGTTAGATATTTAGTCTAACCAATTATAAATCGTTTAGTGATAACTTCTAAAAACTTTGAAAACACTTTGTTATTTATTAATACTATATCGATACTTTAAAATAGGTTAGCAGTAGAATTGTGTTTTAGAACAAAATCTACTTATTTTAAAACATAAATTATTTTGAAAATAGTTTTGATACTATGTGTTATATTAAACATAGTTATATATATTTGAAATAAATAATTATATACATAAATTATACTTTTGGTTAACTAAATTATTTATCAACCAAATGAAAATATTCGGTAATTCAAGTTTTCGGGTTATCCAGTTTATAAATAGTATTTTTAGGATATGTGGTTATTTAAAAATTTAATATAATTAATATTTTTAAATATATAATTTTATTTAAAAATTCAGGTAGTCATTTGGTTCTCGGTTTGGTTTCAATTTTTCGGTCATAGATTTATGATTTGTTCTATTATTTATGCAATTTAATTCAATTTTGGTTTTTCAACTTGGTACGGTTTGGTCAGTGGTTTTGGATAAATGTGCTCAAACTTATAAACTATCTTATATAAAAATTCATTTAAAATATATTTAATTACAAAAACAAATCCGCGCTTTCCAAGCGCGGGTCATCTAGCTGACACTTTTATTGGTTATAAGAGAGGTGGTGAATTTAAAGGTTCAATCCAAGGGAGTGAACCTAAGTTTTTTCCTTTTGTTTAAGAGTTCAAAAGAGAAAAGACACAACTTTTACAAATAACACAACTCTTCCTTAAAGAGATATATTTACAATTGTAAAGACACAACTCTTCATTTGTGAACATATATTTATAGAGGCAAAGAGTAAAGAAGATACATTTACACTTGTATGTATTAAATTTTGCTTATAAATAGATGCAACTTGTATAATAACTTGCAAAATGAGGAAACCAGCAGGTGCTACAATTAGCATTAATAAGTTCATACATCGAATTATTAGTTTGAATGATCCGAAAGTGGTAAATGAAATGAACATGGTTCATTGCTTAGTTATTTTGATTTATTTTTAATATTTTTGTAATGATGTTGGTTTGATTGTCTCTTTTTAGTTAGACTGTAAATGATGTTTTTTCTTGGAATGTGCAAGAAAGACCAGCCTGATCTCAATGTGATACCTGATCCTCATCACCTTTGTGATCACATCATTGAGTCTTTCCAGTCCATTAAATCGGCTGTTTTGGAAATAGGTTCTCACAAACTAGATGTTTAACTATTGTTTTGCTCTTAAGTACAAATCACGATTAATATTGGTATTTGTTCGGCTCCTTTGGCAGAACTGTGGGGTGTTTACTATGGACTGTGCATAGCATGGGATTGTGGTATTCGGAAGCTAGAGGTGGAAGTTGATTCAGAGAGTGTGGCGGGTTTTCTTCGGACAGGGATTCATGATTCTCATCCCCTGTCCTTCCTAGTACGTTTGTGCTATGGCTTCATTTTATTAGACTGGATAGTCAAAATTTCTCACGTATATAGAGAGGCTAATTATCTAACAGATGGATTAGCTAACTATGCGTTTTCTCTACCGTTTGGTTTACATTATTTTGAGTCGGCTCCGGAGCATGTTGCTTCAGTTTTGTTAGAAGATTGTAACGGAGTGTCCAGAACTCGGCAAATTTGCCTGTAGTTGTTTTGTTTTTGATTTGAATAAAGAGTAGGAGACTATTGTCTCCTGCAGCCTACCAAAAAAAAAAAGAATTTTCATGAGGAAAGATATTTTTCTAAGAAACCTCATGAGAACATTCACAATAATCTATACACAGATTCGATTGGATGATGGTTGGTGCATCTCGACTTAGATCTCTTACTCTTTTCAATATATCATTCCTATCTTGGTGTACATATCTGGAAACAAATCATATGGATTATACAAAAAAAAAACAAGAAAAAACATTCCAAGTCACTATATTTGACAGTTTGACACTGAATCATTCTTACCATGAATGCAACTTAGAATATTTTTACCTATTGATAAGGCCACCATAATATTTTGTTTAGTGTTGAAAATGTATATACATACATACGTGTATAGATAATAATGAGTGAAAATAGTTAGTGAAAATAAAACTATTAAATTTTAATTAAAAATACAATTAAGCAACAATAATATACTTTCCTTATAAATCTCATGAAAAATGCATGGATATTGGAATTCCATGAGAAAATATACTTTCTATAGAAATTTCAAGAAAAACTTCACAGTTAATAAACACACAGATTTTGGCTGATAGTTGGTGCATCTCTGTGTAGATTTCATACTCTGTCAGTATTTTTTTTTCATGCATATATCTGGAAACTAATCATATGATTATGGAAAATATCAATTAAAAAAAGAAAAAAAATATATTGAGTCATTACAGTTGGCAACTTTGATTAATTTCATCTATTGGTAAGGCCACCATTAATTAAGGGATCTGTTTCTTCATACATTTTGTTCATGGTTATAAATTGTTCTGTATTCTACATGGATTGAAACATATAATTTTAGACATATCCACTATACAATCAATTCCTTACGGGTTCAGTTTTTTAAAGCGGCAGAAGCGTCGACCTCTAAACGCACAAGAAGAAGCAGCAGAACTCACAAGAACACACAGACCTGCTGCTTCTGCTTCTTCTTGTGCGTTTAGAGGTCGACGCTGCTGTCCCTTCTGCTGCTTCTTCATGTGCGTTCTAAAGATTGGTCAAATACAGTATTATGAATAAATGGTCCAGGAGATTTGATCACTTTAGAGATGGTGCAGTGGGTTTTTCGTTCGTGTAACATGGGCGCCAAAATACTCTTAATTGAGCAGCAATATCTGAAAGTAATCCAAATCTCTAACTTATAGATTTGTTTTAATAGATATGTTTTTCGTAGATTAAATCTAGATGAACGTTTTTTTAATTTAGGGTTAATTGCTCAGTATTAATAAAGAAGAATCCTTTAAAGATTGCATGCTTAAGTTTAATAAATGGTTTATAAACATGTATGGTTTTGCAATGAATTCATCTTTTACAAGTCTTATCTTATTTTCTACAAGATTTTTGCTTATTAATTTTTCTGTTTAAGAATTTTTAGTTTGTTTATCACTTTGTAATATCTCAGTTCGTTACTCTATTTATGGTTTATAAAGATTCTTGGTTAGTTGCTACTGCTAAATAGCTTGCGTTGATCACACTGTCTAATTCAATGTTTATGCATGGTCGTGACAGCTTGAAATTAATCAACCAGATGGATAGGAAGAGGATTGGTGTTAGGCCCTTAGTGGACAACGAAAAGGAAGATAAACTTATGTAATTAGACATCAAATTAACTTGTTATGGTATACGATATTCATCAAGCTTTGATATATAATAACTTGAAGAATGTCGAATACTGTAACAAGTTTGATATATAATAACACAAGTTTATCTTCCTTTTCCTTCTCCGTTAAGGGCCTGACGCCAATCTTGTTCCTAGCCATCCGCTTGTTTCCTTTCAAGCTGCCACGACCATGCATAAACATTGAATTAGACAGTGTGATGATGCAAGCTATTTAGCAGAAACATCTAACGAGTAATCCTTATAAACGCTAAATAGAGTAAAGAACTGAGATATACAAAGTGATTAAAAAACATTTCGTAAACAGGAAAATTAATAGGCATAAATCTTGTAGAAAAATAAGAGAAGATTTCAAAAAGATGAATTCATTGCAAAATCATACATATTTATAAACGATTTATTCACTAGTAAAAATTCACCGCATAGCCACTACAATACAGTGGCTATGGAAGAGAAAAACGTGGCTACAAAGAAAATAAGCCACGCTTATGGATTGTAAATTTACCGTGGCTATAGCCTGGTGGCTGGAAAAAACTGTGGCTAAACGTGGCTACGAGCCACGGTTTTACCATGCTGCTTTTCGTGGCTAACATAACTACAAATAACCACGGTTAGCCACTATCTCACCGTGGCTTTATTAAAATTAAAAAAGAAAAAAAAAACAAGAATAAAAAATTAAATAATTTATTAATAAAATATAAAATCTTATAAATTACATGTTTATTATATATGTATATCCTCGCACAGCACCACGCGCACCAGGGCATGAACCACGTGCAACATTCCTCCGGTTATAGCCCACCCCCGTGATCACCGGTGATACACGCACCACCGCACCACCTTCATCTTCTTCAATATTGGCTCTGGAAGGAGCCAGCGAAGCTTCATCTTGGCTTTTCTTCTTCTTCCTTTGTCTTCTCTCCTTCTTCTTCTTCTTCCTAGTTTAAAAATCTGAAACAAAATAAACACATTAATCGAAATCTGAAAAACGCAAATACGAAAAAGATTCAGTATCACCTCCGCTTCTTCCTCAGCCATCTATGTCTCTCCATCTTCGTTACCGTCGCAGTCCACCTCCGTATCTGTCATCTATCAAAACAAAATCAAATACATACACAACTGATAAGAGACAAACATAGATATGTGAGTAGAGGCATTGATGTTTCTTCTGTGAGCAGAGATGGAGAGATGTGTGAGCGGTAGAGAGATCTGTGTGAAAACGAAACTTAGATCTAGAAAAAAATCAGAGACGAGAGAAGAGAAGGAAGAAGAAAATAAATTAAAAATAAAAATAAAAAGCGTGTGTAGTTGTGGCCGTTCGATGGATCTTTATGAATGGTTGTGATCTAACAGGGGGTAATCCGTTCCTTTCTTCTTTTGACCAATGAGAAGTCAGTTTAGGAATTAGCATTAGATTTCAGTATTTCTTTTCTTTTTATTATTTAGTTGTTAGCTTATGATTATAGTGCATAACCTAAAGAAAATTGATAAGATTTTCAATTTAAATTTCAAAATTTTGAATTTAAGATATAATGCTTCATGGTTTAATGATATAGGTTTACAATATAGAGTTTATACTTTGAGAAATAGGATTTGAGTACACTTGTTAAGGATTAAATGTAAATGTTAAGATTAAATAATTGAAAGTATAAATGTTTTTAGAGTTTGAAATATATAAATTTTGGGTTTAATTAGATTTAAATATTTGTGATTTAATGTATGATATAAGGTTTGTGGTTTGAAAACATTAGATTTATGGTTTTTGTATGTAAAGTTTAAGATAAGGGTTTAGGTTTAAGATTTATAATGGATTTTAAAGAAATTTATATTTAGAATTTAAATTTAACATTTATATTTAAAGTTTTTCAAAAATGTTATATTTGTATTTTGGTTTTAGTATCTAGGATATATAATTTAATTTTGAAGTTTAGAGTTTAGGGTATAGAAAAACTAAATAGCCACAAAAATAAAGTGGCTGAGTCGTGGCTAACGATTAGCCACTGTCATTTCGTAGCTAAATCGTGGCTACTAAAATAACCATGATTATTTAGTGACTGAATCGTGGCTAGAAAAGAATAATCGTGGCTTTTTAAAAAATTGTGGCTAACCGTGGCTAAACAGTGATTTTTTCAAATAAGCCACGATTTTACACTGGCACTACCGTGGCTATGCGGAAGATTTTTACTAGTGATTAAACCTAAGCAGGCAATCTTTAAAGAAATTTTCTTTATGTTATTACTGAGCAAATAACTATAAATTGAAAAACCGATTATGCAGATTTAATCTACTGAATATACATATCTATTAAATAAAATCAATAAATTAGGTAAAATAAGATAAGATTTCTAAAATATGAATTCATTGCAAAACCGTACATGTTTTTAAACAAATTTATTAAACCTAAGCAGGCAATCTCTACAGAATTTTTTTTTAATATTATTACTGAGCAAATGACTATAAATTGAAAACCCGTTTATGCAGATTTAATCTACTGAAAATACATATCTATTAAAACAAATCTATAAATTAGATATAATAAGATAAGATTTCTAAAATATGAATTCATTGCAAAACTATACATGTTTATTAACGATTTATTAAACCTAAGCAGGCAATAATTAAAGAATTTTCCTTTATATTAATACTGAGAAAATGACTATAAATTGAGACCAGTTTATGCAGATTTAATCTACTGAAAATAAATATCTATTAAAGCAAATCTATAAACTAGATAAAATAAGATAAGATTTCTAAAATATGAATTCATTGTCAAACCATACATGTTTATAAACAATTTATTAAAACTAAGTAGACAATCTTTAAAGAAAATTTATTTATATTATTACTGAGCAAATTAGGGGGTGTATTGAATTAAGAGGTTTGGGAGATTTTGGAGTGTTTTAATTTTGGTGAGATTTAGGTGTGTTTTGAAGTGATTTGAGTGATTTTAGTAAAAAAATAAAAATAAAAATAAAATTTTACTGGAAATTTTAGAATTGTTTAGGTGATTTGGCAAGATATTTTACTGAAAATTTTAGAATTGTTTAGGTGATTTGAAATAATAATATTTAATTCATAATATTTTCTCCAGTGTTGAGAAAATCAATTCTCAAATACGCAGATCTATGAAATAAGTACGTATAGTTCTAATCATGTGAACACATGAATACATTTCAAAGTTCACTTCTTTTTCCCTTTTGTATTCATGAGTGTGGATGCTAGCTTATCTTTCTCTTCTTGATTAATCAGTGTTTCTGAAATAGTTGCTTTATGTTGTGTTTGTTTGTGGTAACCTGTCCCTAGCTTGCATCGTGGTAATGACATCTCCCTTTTCTTTCATCATTATGCTCCATATTCATCTGTGTAGGTTAGCTTCCATGGTCTGATTAGATACTTTGTTCATGATGATCTTATAGAGTGGGATGTCTTTCATCAATGAACCATTTCTAGCCTCAGTTATTGCAGGTGATCTAGGCTGTCTGATTTCATCCGAGAATTTGTTTTCAAGTTCCATCTCTTCAAACAGCCTGCGGTCTCTGCTTCTGTGCCAAGAGCGCTTCTTCTCTGCTTTCCAAGCCTCTTCTTTTCCCTAACAACTGCTTGCTCGATGCTTTTAGTTCTTTACTTCATGTCCTGCAATAGCACAATTCCATTGTTTTGGTTGGTACTGCTATACCCTTTAGGTTCTTCAGATATTACCGCTTCTGGATACTCACCAACATGAAGAAATTGAAAGAGTTTAGCTACTGAGGAATATAGAGGCATATATGCAACATGCTCACGCTTCTGGATACTCACCAAATGGAAGGCGCTAGAGGTGACATGTCATTTATAATAATACGAATATGTTTATCTGTCTACAACAATCTCTCTTTTCCCACTAACAATTGGTGTTGCCATCACTATGACGTATACTGTAACATCCCCGAACCGTCCTAGACATATGGTCGACCAACCGGTCAACAATCAAACAAGAACATGACCGATCGACCGTCCAACACCTAGGATTAAAGATGTATGAGCCAACTGGCCAGCCAACAATCAAACAAGAACATGACTGGCCGTCCAACCCAACACCATAGTCCGGAAGCGCTACATGACAGGTTAGGGACGATCCGGCCAGAGTCACAAAATTTACTCTACGACCTCGACCAGTTCCTCCATTAACTCGTCCCGCTGCGTCAAGACACAAGGCTTTGCAACCCGTACCTAGAGTTAGCGTTTTCGGTTAGATCGAGGCCTAACGCTTTTCAACCCGTACAACGACCTAACGTTGTGTTAGACCGGACTAGTCAAATATCAGAGTACTCATGAAGCGCATATAAAACATTTACTTTATTGATTCAAAAAATATCCATACATTGAAATAATTCAAGACTGAGCCCGGCCTAATGTCAAATCGACCCAACAAAACAGATAACGCAATACCGTTTACAAAAGGCATGAAATCTACTCCGGCGGTCCTAACGTCCAGCACCAAGTTATCCGATCATCCTTACCTAAAGCGACATGCAAAAAAGACAACGGAGTTGGATGAGTAACCTAATGTTACTCAGCGAGTTACAATCCCCAACTAACACATACAACCCCTCGCTATCCCACCCCAAACAATCTAAAGCGAGAGGTTCACTTAATAGCACAATTCCATAACAATAAGCAATATCTGAAATACGCAGCGGATAATAATAGCAAGATAATTAACGATATGAAATCATAACCGCTAATGAGTAGCTAACCATTTAAACTCAAACTCAACTCAATCTAGGGTTCAACAACCCTCTACACTATAACTAGGGCTCTTTGTGAGTTAGTATTCCTCCTCTATCCTCGGCAATATCCTATCTCCCTACCACAAAGGCCAGAAGAAGGAACTTTCAACCGAACGTGGCCCACAGTACGTTCGGGTCACCGCGCGACAGCCCCAGTACGTTCGGGCCACTGCCGGTTTTCACACGACGATTGCGGCCCACAGTACGTTCGGGTCACCGCAAGACAGCCCACAGTACATTTGGGTCACTGCCGGTCACTACCCCGTCGTGCAACCACTCAGCCATAGGTCATGACCCCATCTCTCTGAGTGTTCTCGATCCAGCGAATAATGGGTTTCCTTAAATCCGCTGGGTACGAGGTCGAGGAAACACTAATCCACCTCAAACATTCCTAGCATGGTGGGTTACACACAAGCTATATGACATCACACTCTAACTCTAGAAAACTAACAAAAATATCATTACTAAACAAATCAACCAGTTAGTCACTCCCTTACCAAGAGCTGACTAACCTCAATCAACAAGCAAGAATTCAACATTCGCTAACTAACCAATCAACTTAACCATTAGCATGCTACTACGGTTCCCAAGCAATAACTAAGCATGCTATCAACTCAATCAACTAAAACTCAACTATTAACTAATCAAACCGTTACTCAGTTAGAGCCGGCCCCCTACCATGATCCAACTTTCAAGTAACGGGAACCTGCATGAAAACAAGTCAGCAATCAATTGATCACAACTCACAGTGTTCTTTGCCGATAAGCAGCCGGTTGATCGGAGAAGACTTGGCCAAAACCTAATTGACGACATGACTGGAGTGGATTGGACTGATCTTGTCCTGGACACAACTTCGGCTTCACCATGAAGAAACTGGCAGGCCTCAACAGACTGATCTGGACTCGGACAGAACCTCCTTTAGCTTCTGGACAGTTCTTCGGACTTCCCGGCGGAGTATCGAGCAGAACTTCAACTGATCTGAACCCGTAGAACTGAACTAACTCCGGACAGTATCTCTAGTTGATCATTAAAGGAACTGAGTGTCCTGGACGAATTCAGTTAGACAGAACCGTCCCTAGGCGCTGACTCGAAATCAGTAGAAAACTGATCTCGAAAACTCTCCAAAACTCTCGAAATAGCTCGGAATCACTTGCTTTCTTTTTCTACTTTTCTCTCACGTTTTTAACTGGCTTTGGACAGGTCTGGATGTCCTCAAATGAGCTGGGGTCGTGGCCTATTTATAGAATACAGAAGCCAATCAGATTCAGGTTGGTGGCAGCCCGTGTGTCGCTTCGCATGGCTCCGGACGAATGCGCGGCGACACCTCGTGTTCCACATGTCTGGCTGCATGTCCAGGACACATGCAGGACGCCACCACTCCTCCCAGATGTCAGGTTGCATGATTGGAATGCATACAAGATGCCACACCAGTACACACATGTCGATCAGCATGTTTCGGTTGCATGCGCGGAGACACCTCGTGCTTGGTCGATCCACCTCGTGCTTCTACATGTCAGGCTACATGTACAGCTTCCATGCACGGTGACACCTCGAGCTTCTATAGACACTCAGCTTGCTGGATGGTTGACACCACGTTCTGAACCCATGCAACGAGCCACATGGAGCTTCTCGGTCCATTGGCCTGATTCTGGTCCTTCCGGTAAATTTCTGACCCGCGATTAACCCCAAATATTTTTCTTCTCCCGTTCAGATGAGTTTAATATTTTTAATAAACTCCAATCTGAAGTCTAACCTTGGCGGTAAATATTTCCCGATCCTTCGGCTTCATCGAAGACTTGCATAATACCGAAATTAGGGTTTTTGTCTAATTTCGGGTGTTTCCGTCGTGCTTTGATCCCGTCGTGCTTGCTTCTCATCCTGCTTAATTCCAGTCCTGCTTCCGACTTATGATGTCTCCAGAATAATATTTTACTGATATGAAGATTTTCCGAGAAAACTTCGTGATGAAGAAACGTCGGTCTTCAAAAACGTCGAGCTTCTAAACCGTCGTGCTTCCAAAAACGTGATGCTTTCAAAACGTTTGTCTAATCAATCTAAGACATCCTCTAACTATGGTGGAGCAACTTATTCGACTCATAGTTCACTCACGATCAATTCTCGCCTGCGACTCGACCACCACAAAGATACTCGACCATTCTCTTTTTTTTTTATACGGGTTTCTACTTTCTCCCCCCCCCCCCCCTCCCCTCCCCCCTTAATAGAATTCGTCCTCGAATTATTAGTTGCGCAAATTCTCTTCTTCACAACATTCTCCACTCGTCTCCATATACTATTTACTCTGTCCACCACGGTTCCTCGAGTGTCCTCCACAAGGTTTCCACAATTGTCTTCAGTTGAATGATCGCTGGATCATCTCTTACTGTTGCTCTGCCATAACACTCTGATTTCCCATGATACGAACTTGTCCAGATTCCTCAAATCCTTCTTAATCTTCCTTTTCCCAAAATAATGATGAAGTCCTTTCCCAACGAAGTCTTGTTCCTCACCATTTGTCCAGTATATACCACTGTCCAGTACCTCTGAAATTGTCTCTCCTCTTTCGCTTCGGTTTTTGGTTTGGCCTCCAACTCCCTCCACTTTAAGGTTTTCATCCCTTAAAGTTCCGATCAACGAACACACTTACTCGCTGCAACTCAAAAGAACACTTCACACGCAATTTAGTAGACAATTAACCCAATAATCTAATAACCCAACAAATTCTAACAATTCAACCTAACCACAATTCTAACCAGTAACCTAGCAATTCTAGATTCAACAATTTCAATCCTAATTCCTAGAACCACAAATTCTATCGCTGGACGTGACCGGTTTCCCTAATGCCTTTTGCGACTCTTTTTGACTCGATAAAATATTTAAAACCGATTAAATCATGAGTTCTGAGAGCATGGACGAAACCATGCTCTGGTACCACCTCTGTAACACCCCCGAACCGTCCTAGACATATGGTCGACCAACCGGCCAACAATCAAACAAGAACATGACCGATCAACCGTCCAACACCCAGGGTTAGAGATGAATGAGCCAACCGGCCAGCCAACAATCAAACAAGAACATGACTGGCTGTCCAACCCAACACCATGGTCTGGAAGCGCTACGTGACGGGTTAGGGACGATCTGGCCAAAGTCACAAAATTTACTCCACGACCTCGACCAGTTCCTCCACTAACTCGTCCCGCTGCGTCAAGGCACAAGGCTTTGCAACCCGTACCTAGAGTTAGCGTTTTCCGTTAGATCGAGGCCTAAGGCTTTTTAACCCGTACCACGACCTAACGTTGTGTTAGACCGGACTAGTCAAATATTAGAGTACTCATGAAGCGCATATAAAACATTTACTTTATTGATTCAAGAAATATCCATACATTGAAATAATTCAAGACTGGGCCCGACCTAATGCCACATCGAGCCAACAAAATAGATAACGCAATACCGTTTCCAAAAGGCATGAAATCTACTCCGTCCTAACGTCCAGCACCAAGCTATCCGATCATCCTTACCTAAAGCGACCTGCAAAAAGGACAACGGAATTGGATGAGTAACCTAATGTTACTCAGCGAGTTACAATCCCCAACTAACACATACAACCTCTCACTTTAGATTGTTTGGGGTGGGATAGCGAGGGGTTGTATGTGTTAGTTGGGGACTGTAACTCGCTGAGTAACATTAGGTTACTCATCCAACTCCGTTGTCTTTTTTACAGGTCGCTTTAGGTAAGGATGATCGGACAACTTGGTGTTGGACGTTAGGACCGCCGGAGTAGATTTCATGCCTTTTGTAAACGGTATTGCGTTATCTGTTTTGTTGGCTCGATTTGGCATTAGGCCGGGTCCAGTCTTGAATTATTTCAATGTATGGATATTTCTTGAATCAATAAAGTAAGTGTTTTATATGCGCTTCATGAGTACTCTGATATTTGACTAGTCCGGTCTAACACAACGTTAGGTCGTGGTACGGGTTGAAAAGCCTTAGGCCTCGATCTAACGGAAAACGCTAACTCTAGGTACGGGTTGCAAAGCCTTGTGCCTTGACGCAGCAGGACGAGTTAGTGGAGGAACTGGTCGAGGTCGTGGAGTAAATTTTGTGACTCTGGCCGGTTTGTCCCTAACCCGTCACGTAGCGCTTCCGGACCATGGTGTTGGGTTGGACGGTCAGTCATGTTCTTGTTTGATTGTTGGCTGGCCGGTTGGCTCATTCATCTCTAACCCTGGGTGTTGGACGGTCGATCGGTCATGTTCTTGTTTGATTGTTGGCCGGTTGGTCGATCATATATCTAGGACGTTTCGGGGGTGTTGTTACATATACGTACTTTCTAAATGAAATATGGTGGAAAAATTTTGGATATCCCAAGGGGAAAACACTTAAAACAAAGTTTATGTCCATAATTTTTTGAAAATCAACAAAAAGACTTGTGACTGAGAGCTTACTGCCAAACCGGTGAAGAAAAACATGACTTTCCCTTTGCCAGCTATTATTTTCTTTGTGGAAACTAAAGAATTGTCATTACAAATAGTCTAGAAATAAGAAAAAAAAACGTTGTTGCAATCAAGATTACATATGTGTAGCATCTGCCCACATAGTTGCTGCAATATTTGCTCTCCAATTATTAGCATTCACTCTTTATTGTTCTTAAGTACCTTGAAAATTTTCATCAGCATTGTTTTCCTCTTCGCCTTCTTCTTCATCTCTACTTTCTTCAACAACAATTTATTCAGGAAGAAACATATCTGAACGCATTCCTTACGAAGATAGTTGTGTAAAACAACACATGCAAGTACTAACTCTGCTCGCGTCTTATACGGAAATGGTGGTGCACATTTGAAGATGAGAAATCTAGATTTAAAGATGCCAAAAATTCTCTCTATTACATTTCTGAAGCTTGAATGACGATGGTTGAACAACTCATTTTGATTTACCGGATCTTTTCCTTGTCCTCTAAAATCTTGAAGATGATAACGGGTACTTCGATATGGAGCTAGAAAATTATGACGATTAGCATATCCACAATCAACCAAATAAAACTTTCCTGAAATTTTAGAATGTATACAAATATGAGAAATACGTAAATTAACATAAGATTTTTTTATCATAAGGAAAATATGTACTTTCTGGAACTTTTAGTCGGTTGCTACTTCTTGTTAAAGCATCTTGTAATACTTTTGCATCATGAGCTGAGCCTTCACATCCACTAAGAACATACATGAATTCTAAATCAAAATTACATGCATCTAAAACATTTTGCGATAGTTGTCCTTTTCTGTTACGATAACTAGATGAATCTTTTCCAGTTATCATTGTAAGAATATGTGTACCATCAACAGCTCCAATGCAGTCCTAAGAAAAATATGAATTCAGTGTTAAAATTTAATTACACCTAAAGAATACAAAAAAAACTATTTACCTTAGAGTAAGGATAAAACCTTGTGCTGTCTCTTATGTTTGGAGGCACCGTTCCAGGTTTAGCTATATAGCTTGAAGCAAGTGCATTTAATACCTTGAGAATTGTATTAAAGCTCCTACTTATTGAGAAACGTGACTTCTTGAATCTATCTTGAGCTTGAATATATCTTGAATTTTGACCAACAATAAACAGAAACGTGGCCAACATTTCTTCGACTGAAACGTATCTTGTATCTTGTACTCCCATCCGTTCTCTAATAATAGAGCATAGCTTCAGAAATACATCCGGAAACATACGATATAAATGTCGAAAATGAGCAGGATCTTCAACCAATGCATTTTGTATGTATTCATGTCCAAGTCTTGTAGTTGATCTTCTAATTGGGTGTTGTATTTGCAAAATCTGCGAAGTCAAATACCGGATCTTTGCGATGATGGACAAAACCAGGATCATAATATCAACATCTGTTTTAAAATTTGCCATCTTCTTTCTTTTCTTCCTAGCTTGTAACTTGCATACACAACGTGATTCATTGTATATCCTCCCTACACAAGAAATCATTAAAAATTATATAATTGTAATTTGGAAAGTATGATACAAAAATCATTCATAAACTCACAAGAAAGCAAAGCGGCGGAGAGAACACTCTTCTTACTCTAGAAGGATGAGGACAAATAAATGTACATGTAACCCTCACTCCACCCGCCAAATTTGACCGCCAAATTAAAACAGAACCTTTGTTGGTTTAAGAGATCCACTTCATAAGGAAATCTCTTTTTTTTTGTTATTTATTTGCTAGATTCTTCGGCTGTATATGGTATCAACATAAAGATATTGGAACAAATCAAGCATAACAAAATCTAAACATCTGAATCGTTGAGAAACAAGATAGAGAAGAAATTGATAAGGTCAAATAAAATTAATAAAGGTAAAGGTAACAACCATCCCACCTCCAAATTTGACCGCCAAATTAAAAGAGTCTTTGTTGGTGTAAGTAGACCTTATAAGGTATACGTTTCTTCAAGAAAAAGCATATTTGTAGGAGCAGAAAATATTTTATTGAATGATCTGAAACTAGATAAATAAATAAAAAAACATTGAATCGTTGCTAAACCAATGAAAGAACCATAGCAATTTGCTAAAAGTAATAATAAAAAACTCAAAACCTAAGAAAATTGAAAAGCTCCACAAACGGAAAAACCACCCGTAACACTTCAACCCTTTGTCAATGCATTGAACCTCATCAACTTTGTTTACGAAGATTTTGTTTTATCCATCCACGACGATCAGCTACAGACATCTTCACGAATCCAGATTTCATGCCTAAACTGTGAACAAGAGTCATAGCTTCATACCGTAAATCATCATCCAAATCAGGAATTTCGTTGATAGCATCCCACACATTGTTAGCTTTGTCCTCAGCTTCTTTCTCTTCAGCTTCTTTTTCCCATCGTTTCTGTATCATGCCAAAGATTTGGCTACTGATTTCTGTCACCTCCTCACAAGCCTTTTCTAAATAAGAATCAGTTCTGGCTTTCTTTCTTGGGGGAAGTTTTTCTCCGTACTTTTTTCTGATGAAGAAAAAACTACGTTTTCATAACCTTGTTGGTGTATTATATCTTCTCCACTATTCATCATCTAGACAAAACTTATATCATTTTCCCTATCACAGTCTTCAATTTGGGAGTTAAAAGGATTAACATCATCACCTAACCCCACAGCATTTTGCCCTGTTGCAGTGTTTTGTCCAAATATCATTTGTAACTCCTCAAAATCTTCAAATGAATCCTCACGCAAGTATTTATTATTGGGATTAGCCTAATTAAAAAAGAAAAATATCATGGACAGAACTTGGGTTCATCCCCTAAGGTGAATTATACAATTCACCTCACTTCCCTAAACCAATTAAACTGCCACGTAAGATTACTAGAAAAAATGTATTAATTTTTTTTACTAAATGGAAAATAGTTTTGTAAAAAAAAAAGGAATTAACTTTTGACGGCTCCGTTGAGAGTTTTGATCTGATTTCTCCTTCTTCATTCTTCGGCTTCTTCTTTTTTTTTCATCCCAGAAACACCCAAATAATTCTTCACGTAACTTGCAGGTTTGAACTACTTCATCACTCAATTAACATAATTATCCCCAAGTTTAATTATTGTTTGTTATATATATATATATATATATATATCTTGATCGTGTAGTTATAAGCATAACTAGAGTTATTAGATCTTTAATCATGTCTATGTATGATCATATTTGATTTTCTTTTAGATATTCTGATTATCACGTTTATATATGAACAAGCAATAGGGAGATTGAGTCAATTAGGTTATTCTATGCTTTTGTTGCTTTATTTTGATGGTGACAAAAAAATCAATAACTAATGATTATTGCCACACCATTGAAGTCACAATTATTCTGCTAAATCCTAATTCAATTTCACCTTCTCTAAGCTAAATCAACCACGTTCATCCATGGATTTCTGGAAAAAGTATCAAACAAGAGGAAGAAGAAGATGGAGAAAAAGGGCATCAAGTTAAGAAAATAAGTTTTTTTTGTTCGAATTGAACGTTTGATTAAATCTACAAACTAAGTGGATCTAAGAAGAAGTGCCCAAGAAGAAGAACAAGGAGATCGAGTAGTAGAGAACAAGCTACAAAGAAGTGAGAAGAAGAAGAAGAGACTTGAGCCACAAGAAATAAAAAAGTGAAGAAGAAAGGTGAGTGTGAGAACAAAAACAGAGTAAGTGAGTAACCAAGAACAAAGAGAGTAACAGAGAACAAGCTACAAAGAAGTGAGTAGAAGAAGAGACTTGAGCCACGAGAAACAGAAAAGTGAAGAAGAAGTGTGAATGTGAGAACAAAAACAAAGAGTAAGTGAGTGAACAAGAGAAACAAAGATGATGGAGAGGCTGGGCTGGCCGAGAGTATTTGAGCTGAGTGGAGAGGTCTTTGTTGTCTCTCCATAATTTTGTGAGAGGTCATCCTGATTTCTTGAAGAAGAAGCAGACCGAGACTTGCATTGCGAGGTTCAAGAAAATAAGAATAACAGCCAGAGCTATAAAGCCCAAGTAGAGAGACGATTGCAACATTTACAAATCTGAATCACGCTATGGGTATATATGTTCTGCAAGCTTTATTTCTATCAATTGGTCACTGAAATATTGGTCCCAAAGAGAAGAGGAAGATTAACAGAAATCAGAGTGATATGTTAGTTTATCTCTAAGTGGATTCAATACAACGCTTGCAACGTTGGGTGATTCATGCACCACAACGTTGGGTGATTTACATTATATTATACCATGTTCAACTTTTCTTGTTGAAATCTTATGTTCTTACTTTTAAGATCTCACTCTCTCATGTTTTTTTCTTTCTATCGAAACTCAAGCATGTTTGTTCCAACAAACCTACAAACCTGCCAATGTTCCAACATCAACCTCTAGTGTTAATCTATATATTATTTTGTTTAGTTTGTTTTTGTTTGGAGATACAAGAATACAACAGTCTATGAAGTGTTGAGCATTGTGTGTGCTTTGTTAAACGTTCAGCAGAGACGTTGAAGCTGGATATGACCTTTATTTTTTTTAAGATAATAATAAGTGTAAGAGTAAGAATACGCTAGAAACACCAAAAGTAAGAACGAAAAAAAACATAATGTCTGCTTTCACATTTAGAAAATAGAGTTTTACGATGATCCACTCTTGTCAAATCCCTACAAAATATGAAACACAAAATAACTAAAAATGCAGATAACTCAAATATAAATAGTATAGAGAATGAATTATTAACCTGGAGTAGTTGTGAAAAAGAAGGTTCATGGTGTAAGGTCGAACTAGTTGTGAAAAAGAAGGTTCATGTTTTTTCTGATTCTCATTGTTTGCCTCTAAAGCATCAACATCTTCAATTTGAAGATAATCTTCATTGTTGCTTATGTCCTCTTTTTCACCAAAATCACCAATTGAAGCATCGTCATCGCTGACCGAAGCACTGTCATCACTGAGTATATCATCTTTTTCCTCAGCTAAAAACTCATCTAAATTCTGATTTAACAAACTGGTTTCACCTGAGACTTGCATACGAGATTCATCCTGACTAGCTGGAACAGTTTTTTGACCATTTAAATGACTACTTCCCATTGCAACTATATAGAAAAATACAAACAATAGTTAAAAATTATTCTAGATAACATATAACCATGAGGAGTAAAACAAAAAAGCTCATACATCACGACTTGGCTTTATTTTTGTTTGAAATTGTGAGAATGATGAAAAAAAATTTTAGATGTCCCCCATAACAAGCTAAGCAATAGAATGTCCCAATAATAACTTTTATTCATTCACTGGAACCCCACTAACGTGTATGACTTCATCAAAATTCTTTTCTTTCTATAGTTATTACTTATTGCAGAATAATTGTGATTTCAATGGTGTGGCAATAATCATTAGTTATTGATTTTTTTTTGTCACCATCAAAATAAAGCAACAAAAGCATAGAATAACCTAATTGAATCAATCTCCCTATTATAATTAATTTCCTCGGAATGTAAAAAATATTAATTTTAAAAAAAAAAAAAAATTTTGAAATTTAAATTCGAAAATATAAAATTAAAATTAAAATTGAAATCATATTAATTAATATTCAAAGTTTCACAAATAAAAATAAAACATTCCGAGTTTTTGAAAAAAAAAAAACTACGGGTCTTGCACGTTTGGGAACACCTCGTTCGGGTACATCCTCTGCATCATCTCCATCATTTGCTGGTTCAGCCTCTTCTGTGCCTCATAGCCCGCCTGTTGAGCCGTCATCTGGGTCTCCAACAAAGATATGCGATCATCCTTGTCCTTCAACTGAGCCGTAAGTACTTCTGGATCAACAAAGGGCGGTGGTGCAGAAGAAGGAGGAACCGACCGGGTGCGACGACCCAAACCGACCAAACGTCCCTTCTTCTTTGGAACCGACTGAAATAGAAAATAACCAAATTTAAATAATATAAAAAAATGATAAAATAAAAATCAAGAAATAAATGAATTGAACTTTAAAAAAAGAACTTACCGATTCAACGATTTCGTTGATTCGAAACCGGGACAAGTTGGTCGAAGACGTCGAATCGTCATCTTCGGTTTGAAGCTGAGACACTTCGTTTTGCACCTGAGTTTTGACCAGGGTGACCACTTCCCTCACAAGACCATCATCAATCTGGCCGGTCTTCTTGTTGGTATACGCCATCTTCATTAGGGCGAGATCATCAACCGGCTCGCCATCATTTTCTTCCGCCTTGAAAAAAACATAAATTAAACAAACATTAGAAATTAGAAGAAATGCACAAAAAATAAAATTTCAAAACTTAAATAATTGAAGAAAAAGCAGCTGAACTTACCATGCGATCCCCCAGAGTGGCAATAGATTGAGCACCCAAGTTATGCTTGAAGACGCCCTTCCCTTTACGGTCGCTCCTGCGGTTGGTGGAGTTGGTGGAAGAAGTTTCTTTCGTCTCTTCCTTATCCCAATGCACACACAAATACGTCCAGACCGTGTTGTTGATCGACTTTGGGACCTTTTAATAAAAAAGAAAAGAAAATAGTTTAATAAATTAAAAAATAGTTTAATAAATTAAAAAATTGTTTAATAAATTAAAAACAACCTTGTTGATTTCCCACTTCTTCTTTCACTTGTGGATCTGCTTCCCATAGTTGTCCATAACTTTATGGACGAAGTGGTGATAGATAAATAGCGTCTCATCGGAATTCCAGTTAAATTCTTGCTGAAAAAAAAACACAATTAGTAGAAAATTTATATTAAATATTAAAAATATAAGTAAAACATCGTATGTTTCAGCACCTTGAGTCCATAGTTGTTGCAACTCATATATTAGTGGCTGAAGAAACACATCAAGTGATCTCTTAGGATGCTCTGGTCCGGGAACGAGAATCGAGAGAAACAAAAACTCTCGTCGCAAGCACAAGTTTGGGGGTAGGTTGTATGGTGTAAGAATGACTGGCCATAGAGAATACTGTCTTCCACTCTTGCCAAACGGGCTGAAACCATCAGTACATAATCCAAGGTAGACATTTCTTCTCTCATACGCAAAGTCGGGATACTTTGATTGGAAATGCTTCCACGCTTTTGCATCTGAAGGATGTCTGATCTCACCATCTGTTGAGTGCTCCGCATGCCATCTCATTGGTTGCACTGTGCGTTCAGACAGATACAACCTCTGCAACCTTTCCGTCAAAGGCAAATACCACATCCTTTATATGGCACTGGAACTCTTCCACTCGTATCTTTATAACGAGGCTTCCCACAAAATTTGCATGTAACCCGCTGTTCATCCGCCCTCCAATAAATCATGCAGTTGTCGCTACATACATCTATTACCTGATACGATAAACCAAGACCAGCTACGAGTTTCTGAACCTCGTAGTATGAACCAGGAGCTACATTATCCTCGGGTAGAATACTTTTTACAAAATCAGCAATCGCATCCACACAGTCTTCAGCCAAATTATAATCTGTTTTAATGCCCATCAATCTTGTAGCAGATGATAAAGCTGAATGACCATCTCTGCAACCTTCGTACAATGGTTGCTTTCCAGCATCCAACATATCATAAAATCTCCTAGCTTCTGCATTGGGTAAATCTTCCCCTCTAAAATGATCATTTACCATATGCTCAGTACCTACACCATAATCTACATCCGTTTTAATTGGTTCTTCTAATCTAGCCGCTGGCTGAGGTTCGCTAGTACTATCATGTTCATAACCAGTTTCCCCATGATGATACCAAATTTTGCAACTTCGTGTAAACCCACTCAAATATAGATGAATCCAAACATCCCACTCTTTAATAACCTTTCTATTTTTACAATTAGAGCAAGGACATCTTAACATACCTGTTTTTCCTTCCGGTTGTCGGTGAACTAACCCCATGAATTCGGTTATACCTCGTTGGTATTCTTCCGTAAGCAATCTCGTGTTCGGATCCAAATGAGGTCGATCGATCCAAGAACGAAAATAATTTGAAGAAGACATGTTTTTTATGAATCAAATTCGTGTGTAAAGAGAGTAAGAGGGAGGATGAAGATATGGAGTGACTGAAGAGGAAGAGGGGTGCTTGTATTTATAGTTGAAATCCTGCCGACAGACCGAGGAAATTCCGACGGAATTCCGACGCCAACAGCTAGTTCGTCGGAATTTCCTCAGAATTTTTAAAATCCCCCAACGGCTCTCTAACGGCTATAATATATCCTCGGAATTCATCGGTTTTTTTCGAGGAATACATGTTTCCTCGGTATTCCGTAAGAATATTCCGACGGATTTATATTTCCTCGGAATTCCGTCAGTATATTCCGAGGAAATTCCGAGGAAACCAAATTTTGTGTTTCCTCGGAATATCCTCGGAAATTCCTCGGGATATTCCGAAGATTTCATTTTCCGTCGGAATGTCCGTTAGAATACCACTGTTTTCTTGTAGTGTAGTGACCGTAATAACAATCTGTTTTCAGGTCCAGACCATATATGATATCGACCCTTACCTTTTGCATCTTGGGAATCTCCCATTATATGGAAGCTAACTAATCACAAAGTACAACAGGGATGGTAAGAACATTATGCAAAGAAAACATATATATTCATGAAAACATAACAAAGTATTAAAACAAATGGGGATGTAAAATAAAGTAAATAAAAATACTACTCACTATGATAGAAAAGAGGATGATCTTTGAAGTTCAATAACAATTTGGAAGCCTCTCCCTTTAGAATATAAGATAACTACGTGATATTGAACACATATATACACTGATATCTAACAACCTAACCCTAATAAATAACTAAGAAGCCCATGATTATATTTTGTCAGAAAACAGCACATCAGGCATAAAGTCCAAGCTAATGTTTTTTTTTTCTCAGAAAACAGCCCATAATTATGTTTTGCTCGATGATGATTATGAACAGAGAAAAAAAAGGAACAAACCTTGCAAGGTTGAGGACACGGTGGATGTCAAAAGAGAATAAACAGAGCTTGACTCATGACATATAACGACGATAAGAGACCAGTTCCTTCAAGTAATTAGTGAAGGCTGGCCTCCAAGATCGAACCTTTTAATTGTGTAGCTGCGCGTGAAGTTGTGGTGGAGGACGGGGACATCATGAGTGAAGAAGAAGCCACAACGAGGCTGCATCGAGTCCATGAGAGGATGAAACCAGCCTAACAACTAGATCATAGAGGTGGACAAGGGATTAAGGATTAGCGAGCTGGAGATAAGAAAAGCTAAAATCCTTGACACGTCAGTGGCACGTTGAACCGAAGGGAAGGGATAGAGAGGGGTAGCTTGGTTAGGAGGAGAGAAGAGCAGGTGAGGGTGGTGTGGAGAAGAGATCGGTGGCTAGGTGAGGAAGTGTGGGGTGATACGGAGAACTGATTCATATGTGCGTATGTTGTGTTCATACATATATTCAAAATGTATTAATTAATTTATTTCAAATATCCTCAAATAACATCTATCCCCTATATATTAATTGAGAAGCATTTGAAAAATTAGAACCTTAATTTTGTATTAATTAAAAAAAATCTCAAATCCTAGGTGGCACTCTAAATGCCTTCTAAATTCTATTTCAAAGAATTCTAGAGCATCTAATATAAAGTATAGTTTCATCTAATGGTGTCACATTATTCCATAATTATATAACACTAGAGAACATTATATTAACCTAAAATATATGAAGTGTGTATTATTTCCTTAAATAAAGGCTACGGAATTACCTAATATGATTTACATATATACGGGAATTAATGATTATGAATAATAAAGATTTGATAACAATTTTTGCATCCTTCTTCATTTTTGTTAAATTTATATTATTAAAAAAACTTAAACAATCACATTAACAATATAATAAAAAAATTAGATTTTTTCTTATATGTTATATTTTGAATTTTTTTAAATGACTTTAAATTACAAAATAAGGAAACCTTTATATGTTATATATATTTTTTTAAAGACTTTAAAATACAAAAATGAGGAGACCTTATATGTTATATTTTTCTTATATGTTAGAATTTTCTTATATGCTATATTTTGAATTTTTTTAAAACGACTTTAAATTACAAAAATGTAAGTTTTCCTTAAGTATACGACTAAAAACATTAAAATGACATGTATCAATTTGATGGTTGATTTGAAAGCTTTCAAAACCATATGGAAGATAAAAGTCAAAATAATTCAACTGTGAAAACAATACTGTTCACTTTTTTCAAGAATGTGTTCGCTGGAAAAAATAAGATTTTTATGTCATAATTTGTTTAATGTTCACTAGAGAACATTATATTAACCTAAAATATAAGAAGTGTGTATTCTTTCCTTAAATAAAAGCTACAAAATTACCTAATATGATTTGCATATATATGACAATTAATGATTATGAATAATAAAGATTTGATAACATTAACTATATAATAAAAAATTAGATTTTTTCTTATATGTTATATTTTGAATTTTTTAAAATGACTTTAAATTACAAAAATGAGGAAACCTTATATGTTTCTTTTTTTTAAAACGACTTTAAAATACAAAAATGAGGACACCTTATATGTTAGATTTTTTCTTATATGTTATATTTTGAATTTTTTTTAAACAACTTTAAATTACAAAAATGTAAGTTTTCCTTAAGTATACGACTAAAAACATTAAAATGACATGTATCAGTCCGATGGTTGATTTGAAAGCCTTCAAAACCATATGTAAGTTAAAAGTTAAAATAATTCAACTGTGAAAACAATACTATTCACTTTTTCAAAATTGTGTTCGAGGAAAAAAATAAGGTTTTTATGTCATAATTTGTATAATGTCCACTAGAGAACATTATATTAACCTAAAATATAAGAAGTGTGTATTCGTTCCCTAAATAAAAGCTACAAAATTACCTAATATGATTTACATATATATGTCAATTAATGATTATGAATAATAAAGATTTGATAACAATTTTTGCATCCTTCTTCTTTTTCTTTAATTTTATATTATTAAAAAAAATAAACAATCACATTAACCATATAATAAAAAATTAGATTTTTTCTTATATGTTATATTTTGAATTTTTTAAAATGACTTTAAATTACAAAAATGAGAAAACCTTATATGTTATTTTTTTAAAAAAAACGACTTTAAAATACAAAATGAGGACACCTTATATGTTAGATTTTTCTTATATGTTAGATTTTTTCTTAGATATTATATTTTGAATTTTTTAAAACGACTTTAAATTACAAAAATGTAAGTTTTCCTTAAGTATACGACTAAAAACATTAAAATGACATGTATCAATTCGATGGTTGATTTGAAAGCTTTCAAAACCATATGGAAGATAAAAGTCAAAATAATTCAACTGTGAAAACAATATTGTTCATTTTTTCCAAGAATGTGTTCGATGGAAAAAATAAGGTTTTTATGTCATAATTTGTTTAATGTCCAATCCGATCAACCCATGATGTATTAATTATAGTTTTGTTCCATTATTTTTAATAAAAATTGATCCGATCCATCGGAAAGAAATTATATAATAACAACAAAAAATATTTTATATATATAAATAAAATGATCACATATATAAAAAAAACTATCGATAATATATACAAATAAACTCATCCTGCGCAAGGCGCAGGTCTTATCCTAGTAGAGATGTTGTTTTACAAGAACTATTTTTAACTAAAAAAGAACGTGAAGTCTCCTAAAATCTATATCACAAATTTTTCTTGTTAAATATTATTTTCAATTGAATAACAGGAGATTTGATATAGTTTATGCAAATTGTTAATTGAATAACAGGGGATTGTAAGAGAATTGAAATGATTTTTCATAAATCACATATTGAATAACAGGAGATTTTAAAAGATTTTTTAAAATGATTGATTGAATAACAGGGGATTTTAATAAAATCCCAAAATCTCCTAAAATCATTAATTCAATACACCCCCCTTACTATAAATTGAAAAACCGTTTATGCAGATTTAATCTACCGAAAGTACATATATATTAAAACAAATTTATAAATTAGATATAATAAGATAATATTTCTAAAATATGAATTCATTTCAAAACCATACATGTTTATTAACGATTTATTAAACCAAACCAGGCAATCTTTAAAGAATTTTTCTTTATATTAATACTGAGAAAATGACTATAAATTGAAAAACCGTTAACGCAGATTTAATCTACTGAAAATACATATCTATTAAAATAAATCTATAAGTTAGATATTTGGATTTACTTTCAGATGTTGCTACATAATTAAGAGTAGTTTAAGTTGCACTCATGTCACATGAACGAAAAAACCTAGTACACCATTTCTATAGATCAAATCTTCTATATCATGTATTCATGAGCCTTAATCCTCTATGATTAGCTCATTAGCCTTAATCTTCCATGATTAGCTCATTGAATAAACCTGAAACAATCACGTCAAACATATTTTTGGATCGGGGGAAGCCTGAGGTGCACACTAATTATTATCAGCCCATAAATCTAACAAAAGTAAGTCCAAACCCTAGTCCTTTTGGATGGGGTTTCTGTTGTTTCCACATGAAACTAAGGTTATTTTTATATTGTATTCTTATTTGAATAGAATAGAAGACTACATATATTTAACTGTTCTAACGACTAAACCCATTTGTATTTCGTTTAAAAACTTTTATTTAATTTTCAATGATATCTTTTGTCAAACATTTGAACCTGATTTCGAAAATATCATACCAAGTAATTTACGTTTATGTATCTACTTCTTTTTAATAATTTACCTAAAAACAAACAAAGAGCAAACTAACCTTGTTTATAATGAATATTTGTTGTTAGCTAAAATAAAAATACTAGAAACTTAATTCTCTTTTTTTTGTTGGTGAAACTTTTTTTTTTTTTTTGACAGCAAACATTTACAGACTCATGTAGACTCTGTAAACCAAGGTGGTAAAACTACATCCATGTGCACGACGAAAGACAGTTGTTGCCGAGCACTCTGTGCCAAGCTATCCGCCCTTTTGTTCTCCTTCCTAAGAACATGAACAATTTCTGAGTTGACAAAAATTTGTCGCAAAGTCTTGATATCTTCCAGGTAGCTTTCAAATGCTGGTCATTCCTCTGGTTCCGAAACCATCTTCACCAGTTGAGAACAATCCGTTGCAAACGTAACCTGAAACTGCCTTAAATTTCGCATACATTCATAAAATGTAAAAATTTTATAATGTAAAAATTTAATCTAAAAGTAGAGATATTCAAAAACAAAAGTTTTATTAAATATAATCAAAAAAAATCATTAAAATTACATGAGTATAATTGTCTTAAAATATTAAATAAATATAAAATTCATAAAATGTGAGGAAATTTTATATTATGAAATAGAGAATATTTTAAAATTAAACTATACTAAAATAAAATTGGGAGACTAATCGAATGTATCTACTTTTCAACGTTGGTTAAATTAATCACAACCCCCACTTTATAATGATGAGCTTGAGGATATCATTAACGAGCTTATTTTTTGCCGTGCCAAAGAACAAACATACCCAACTGAATGAAGAGTAGAGAGATATGCTTCAAAAGGTTTGCTCTACTTGCAGATGAAGAATCGCACTGCACATCCTCCCCATTTCTCTCTATCAACCCCTATTTTAACCCTTTCCACCCCCTCCATCTCAAAACTTTCTCTTTCTTCCTTTTTAGATTCTGAAACCTATCTTCACCATCACAGACTCTGTGTTTCCTTATTCACATACATTTCTCACCATCTCATTTCATCGATTCACACATCGTCTTGAATGGTAGAAACAACTCCGACTATTTATCATACTTTGCCTTTATAGATAAACCATAATAGTTGTGAACGTATATATATAGAGCCATAGAGGCAGAGAGTAAAAAGATACATTTACACTTGTATGTATTGGATTTTGCTTATAAATAGATGCAACTTGTATAATAACCTGCAAAAGTGACAGAGTACACATGATTCAGAAAACTTAACTAGGGTGCAGAAAGTTACATAATTTGACCAAATTCATTAGTGATTGATTGATTAAACATGGGTGACCGAATTATTTTTTACCTTGTTAAGTTTTGCAACTCGTGCAAAGAAAATCCTTTTTGTAAAGCATCGGTTACGAGCTGAGAGCAGTTTAGGTAAAAAAAACCCACGCGCAATACTCGCGTTTGTAGTATTTTAGCTAAATCAACATTTGAGCCCAATACATCATGTCCGTTAGTTGAGCCCTTCTCTTCTCCACCTAAAATGGACTTCAAATTTGACCGGACCCACAAATAGCCCATGACTATTTCCCAGCCATACCTACTAGACATTTCCCGGATACATGAAAAAAGGAAAAAAAATATACACCAAACTATAAACAAAAAAATATTTTTGAAAAGCTTGGTTTCCGCACAATTCAACAAATCAGTATATAAATTTACAAATTTATTATTAAAAATGGAATGTAAGAAATAAAATATCGAGATTGAATGGGGGTAGTTGAATGATCACTATAGCTCCTTAAATCTCTCCATTTATGGCTCCCACTGTGCAAAGACATTCATTCCACATGCAACAACTTCTATCTCTCTCTGAGGATATCTTTAAGTTTAACTAAATGAACCTAAATAAAAGTATAAGCAGACTAACAAAATTTACATTTTACATTAATTTTTTCATTTATGCAATTTTGATGTGGCTTATTTCAAATCAATGTTTTCTTTATTCTTAAAGAAAATTGAATTTTTAACTTTTTGGCTTCACCGATTTATAATTTTAATGTGGTTGATTTGAAATTCTGCATTTAAATTTACTTAGAGCATCTCCAAAAGACACTCTATAACTTCAAATATGAAGTTTTTTGCTCTCCAAAAAGAAACTTCAAAACTTCAATTGAAGTTTTGAGGAGTGAAACTCTATATTTGAAGTTTCACTACTCAAAACTTCAAATTTAAAGTTTCATATTTTTATTTGCATTTTGGTCCACATAATCACACATCACTTTTATGATTTATAAATATTTTCATGTTTATTGTTTTAATCCTTAAAAAAACTATCTCATAAATATTTTAAATTTTGTTTACAGATTTTAAATTTTACACATAAAATTAAATAAACCTTTAAAATAAGATTTAAAAGATTTTAAGATAGATTTAGACAACAATAATATACACAAAAAAAACTTAACAAAAATATTTTAAAAAATTACATGAAAATATAACTATTACACAAATTTAAATATTACAACAACACTACTAGTCAGGTAAGTTTGATCCGGAACCTTCAAATTTTTAAATATTGTCCAATTTTTTGTATGTAAATGAAGATGGTTGTTGTTGTTGTTTTTGATGTCTTTTTCGTACAATTCTTTCTTGTTCATATCGAATATATTCACAAGTATTAATATCATCGAATAAAATTAGTATTTTAGCAATATTATATATTTCTCTTTTACTTTCTTGTTCCAAACTAATGTATTTACAAGTATCAATATTACCCGATTTCAACAATTTTTAGCTCGTAATCTACAAAGTAAAAATGAGGAGAGCCATTTTTACTTCGAAATACACTAATAGATCATATATGCATTACAAAAATCATTTTATTTTGTTTGAAGTTTAATATTAATTAATCTATTATTATTTGAATTTTTATATTTAATAAAATATTTTATTAATTAATATTATTGTAATATGTTTATATATGTCCTAGTTATTTACAAAAGTTTTATGAATTCAAATTAGTTATGACAAATATAAGGATCATATTATGAAATATAAATAGTTTTGAAATTGAGTTTAAAGTTTTGCTTTTAGAGAAGAATAACTTTAAACTTCGAATATAGAGTTTTAGAAACTTCAAAATATAATTCTTTAATGGAAATCTTTTTAGCCAAAGAGAATCATTAATCCGTGAGAGAATTAGTAGTACTGGTATTCATGTGAGCATTAAATGTGTTTTGTAAGTATATAATTTTGAGAAAATAAAAATAGAGGTCACTGGGAACAGGCAGGCATCACCATCGAGAGACGTATGCATTAAGTTCAAAGTTTTTTTTTTGGTGCAAGCAAATGATATAAAAACGTACTCGTATAAATAATAGGAGTAATTATCAATTCCAAAAATATTAATTTTATGATATGTAATTCTTTATCGACTATTCTATTATTAGGGTTCGACGTAGTATATTACTCAGCATATATAAGTAGACAATTTACATCCATGTCAGTCTAAGAAAAATACACCCACACATATGACATATCTAGTAAATGCACCCCCTAAAAGTATGTAGTATTTCTTTTTTTTACCATCAGCCTATTATATTCTCACTTTTATAATATATGAAAAATCCAAAATCCAAAACAATGGGCAGCTCATCTCTTAATGATTAAATAGTTATTATGCATGAAATTCACCACATTTCAAGTCTTTGGCCCTTTTTCAAGAGGAAGCAGTCAACAGCTTTCATGTTCATTTATCAATTTTAAAATGGTCGTTTAACTATACGATTACATCAACTTTATTAGTACTATATATAGTTTAGGAATTTGGAATCTTTGAACACATCTAACATCAAGATTTAGAAAACAATAAAATACATTAACTAATCACTTATCACAAAAAGACAACCTTCTTTTATGCAAAAGAACATGATCCTTCGAAGAAATCCATGCATCGGAATCTTCAGACTACTGTTTACTTTCTTAGAACATGGAACTTCTAAACATACTGATATAACTAAATAAATAAATTAAAACCTATTTTCAGTAATTCTTGGACCTTGAAGGTCGATGGTTACCATTGAAGCAAAAGAGTTACAACAAAGAGAACACAAGATCATTTCTTAGCATCAGGGACAAGAAGACTAACAATAATGATCTATATATCTCAATAGCGACAACAAAAGTTTACATTATAAAAACTCTACCGAAGTAACGAGACATTTCAAAGCAGATATTGCAGGCGATTGCTCAAAAGAGAAACCAGACACGTGATGCTAACTAGTTTTTAGTTGTGGAGAGGATTTGGACCTGTGTGAACTAATCTCTTGTCGTCATTAAAAACATCATCTATGTTTTCTTCTCTTCGACGTGGACCTATGAACGACACTGAGGCTCTAGGGGACTGAAACGAGGCTGTATTGTGGAAACGACCAGCCTTCCTTGGTGAAGGGATGGATTGGTGATGATACTGATCAGGAGAAAGAGCTAATGAAGAAGACAAACAAAACTGAGCAAAGAACAAGATTCCCCACAAGAACATGGTGGAGGTGGCTGCTCGTCTTCTTCTTCTTTTGTCACGCTCTTTCCCTACAAAATCTTCCATGGCGGTTTGATATGAGTGAAGAGAAAACGGTTTTTATGAGAAGCCCATGAGGTAAGCGAAAAAAATATTTGAGTACGTTTCTGTTTTCTTTCGAAAGAAGTTTCTTTCCTTTTTCTCGGTGTTTGGTAGTGCAGAGCAGGTTTGTATTCAAGAAACAGCTGAGAAAAATGGGTTTTCTTCGAGTAGTAACAGAGGATAAACCCAAAAGATAAACTCTTTTTCTTTCTTTGAGTGAAGCCTAAGTAACAAAAAGATTTGTCTGGACTTCTTTGGATAGCGAGAAAGAAGAAGAAGTAGAAGGAAGAGAGAAAAAAGCTGGAAATATTTTTAACTTATTTTATTGAATTAGCTCTCTGTATTCTATATTCTTTTATTTATCTTATGGGTCTTATCAAACGATCTTGACCCTTGATTCAGGGGAGAACCTTCTCATATCGGTTGTAAAAGTGGACCGGATATAGTAGGATCGCAGCTAATAATTTGAGAAATAGTGTAATAAATAGAACACCGGAATTAACGTGGAAAACCCCAAAGGATAAAAATCACAGACAAGGTAAAAGAATTTATTACGAAAAAAATAATAGGAGTTACAACCTCTCAATTATAATGGAGAAATCGATTAATAATTTTCTCGTTATAATAGGAGAAAATACCCAAACTCTCTAAATAATTTTCTCTCAACCCTCCCAAATACCCGTAAGAAATTATAGAAATTTTTTTTCTTACGTTCTTCTTCTTCTTTTCTCTTTGTGATTTTGATTTGGGATGAATATGAGGTGATGGCAAGGCTTGGTATTTATAGAGATTATGAGGATTGGTAGGTGCCTACAAGAGTTGACAAAACTCATTTCCATTTACGGCCACCATCCAAGCCGTAATCACCGTCCAAGCCGTGATCACCGACCATCAATTTGTAAACGTGTTTTAACAATCTCCCACTTGAAGATTTGATTGAGGATCAATCGGATCTTCACACCATTCTTTCTACCTTGTCATTCCATGTTGCTTACGTCTCCTTCAGGCCACAAGAGGATCGACACCAAATAAACTTGTCAGTAGTGACTGCTTTTGTCATAAAGTCTGCTACGTTTTCTTTTGTATGAATCTTCTACATATCCATCGTGCCCTCTTCCACTTTCTCAACGAAGTGATACTGGACTCGTATGTGCTTGGTTTTTGAATGAAAGGCTGGATTCCTAGCAAGATGCACGACACTCTGGCTGTCACAAAAAAAGAGAAATTTTCTCTTGTTTGTGCCTGAGTTCCTCCATTACCATATTCAACCACATCGCCTCTTTACTAGCTTGTGTAGCTGCTACATACTCTGCTTCGGTTGTTGATGTAGTCACAATTGACTGTAGTTTTGAAACCCAACTTACAGCTCCGCTAGCGAGGGCAAACACATAACCGGTTGTGGATTTGCTTTTATCTAGATCGCCTGCATAATCTGAATCAACATATCCTCTGACAACAATGTCTGATCCTCAATAACATAATGCAACATCCGAGGTTCCTTTAATGTACCGTAAAATCCTCTTTACGGCAATCCAATGCTCTTTGCCAGGACTCGCCATGTACCGACTTACTACTCCCACTGCTTGTGCAATGTCCGGTCGTGTACAAATCATTGCGAACATTAAGCTCCCCACTGCTGATGCATACGGTACTCGAGACATTTCCATCCTTCCTTCTTCACTGCTAGGACTCATACTGGAGGATAACTTGAAATTAATAGGAAGTGGGGTAGAGATTGGCTTACAATCTTGCATGTTGAACCTCCGCAAGATTTTCTTCAAATAATTCTTCTGTGACAGCCAAATCTTCCTATTATTTCTGTCTCGGTGAATTTGCATCCCTAGAATCTTGTTTGCTGGTCCCAAGTCCTTCATCTCGAACTCCCTAGCCAACTGTGCCTTCAATTCATTGATACGATCATTGTTGGGGCCTGCTATCAACATGTCGTCTACATATAACAGCAGAGTAATGAACTCTGTTTCACTAAACCTCTTGAAATATGCACAAGGTTCTGCATGAAGTCTGCTATATCCAAGGCTCATGATGAAGGAATCAAATCTCTTGTACCAACATCTTGGCGCCTGCTTTAGACCGTACAAAGATTTGTTTAACCTGTAAACCAAGTTCTCCTTTTCTTTTTCTTCAAAACCTTCTGGTTGGAGCATATAGATTTCTTCCTCAAGATCTCCATGAAGAAACGCTGTCTTCACATCTAGTTGCTCTAGATGTAAGTCAAATGTAGCACACATTGCCAACAGTATCCGAACTGTAATAAGTCGAACCACAGGTGAAAAAATTTCATTGAAGTCAATGCCTTCTTTCTGAGCATATCCTTTCACCACCAATCTAGCACGATACCGCTCCACTTGGTCATCACCATTTCGCTTGATCTTATAGACCCATTTGTTTCCAATGGCTTTTCTTCCTTGCGGTAATGGTATGAGCTCCCAAGTTTTATTTTTATGTAGAGCTTCAATTTCTTCTTGCATTGCTTCCATCCACTGAGAAACATCTGGACTGCTCATTGCTTCTTTGAGATTTGATGGCTCTCCGTCCTCAGTTAAAAGACAATATGCAACATTGCAGCTCAGATCATAATCCTCGTGCCAAGCTGGTGTAGTTCTTACACGTTTTCCTTTACCAAGTTCTTCTTCCAACTCAGCAGGTTCGGCTTCCTCGTGTTCTGGTGTTGCTCCAGAAGAATTCTCCTTTTCCACTTGTACTGCTACAGTCTCTGACCTTTCTTTTGAACTGCTTCTTTCTTCTTCGATCTTCTTATCTTCTGTGAAGATAACATCTCTGCTGATTATAACCTTGTGGGCAGTGGGATCCCACAGGCAATACCCCTTGACTCCATCAGCATATCCCAAGAACACACACTTTCTAGACTTTGGATCTAGCTTTGTAGTTTCTTGGTTATTGTACATTACGTACACTAGACTCCCAAATATATGGAGGTCTGAATAGTCGACGGGCTTTCCTGTCCACATCTCCATTGGTGTTTTCAACTCAATTGCAGTTGATGGCGACCGATTTATCACATAACAAGCGGTGTTGACTGCTTCTGCCCAGAATTTCTTCTCTAAGCTTGCAGCTCCCAACATTGCTCTTGTTCTTTCTAACAGAGTCCTGTTCATCCGCTCTGCCACTCCATTTTGTTGAGGAGTGTATGATGTAGTGAACTGCCTTTTGATGTCCTCTACTTTACAGAATTGGCTAAATACATCACCAGTGTATTCACCTCCATTATCTGTCCTCAAAGACTTGATCTTCTTCTCAGATTCAAGTTCCAACCCGTGCTTTGAAAACTTTGAAAACTGAAAACACATCTGCCTTACTCTTGATAGGATACACCCAACATCTCATGGAGTAGTCATCGATGAAGGACACAAAGTACTTCGCTCCTCCTAGTGATATAACTGGTGCTTGCCACACATCAGAGTGAACCAATTCTAGAATAACTTTACTTCTAGAATTTGACGTGCTAAACTTCAACTGATGCTGCTTGCTTGTCACACAATGCTCACAAAAGGATAGTGATACCTTTGTGAGACCCGGAAGTAACTTCTTCTCTGCAAGAATTTTCATGCCTTGTTCAGACATATGCCCAAGTTTCTGATGCCACACCGTAGTAGCTTTCTCACTGGAACTGCTTGAAGCAACAGATGCTTCTGATTCTGACAAAGTTTCTCCTCTTAACATGTATAACTTCGCAGCTATCTTCTCTCCTTTCATAAGCACAAGTGCTCCTCTAATTACTTTTAGAGTACCATTTTCAACCTCAACTTTGCAACCAAGATCATCAAGTTGCCCCACAGATAGTAAATTCTTTTTCAGGCCTTCCACGTGTCGCACCTCGTGAATAGTACAAACTGTACCATCATACATCTTCAGTTGAATGGATCCAGTGCCAACAATCTTAAGTTCATGATCATTGCAACTGTACACAGATCCTCCTGAGATGGGTTCATAATGATGGAACCATTCTCTTCTAGAGGTCATGTGATGTGTAGCTCCTGAGTCGAACAACCATATATCAGCGAACCTTCTTCTATTTTCACTTGAAATTGCTGCTTCACAACATAGCGCTATTCCATTATCTGAAGTGTTTGCGACATTTCCTTGAGGGTTGGAATTTTTTAATTCCCAACAATCCTTCTTCAAGTGACCCTTCTTGCCACAGTGGTAGCATTTAAAAGTCTTCTTACTTCTTGACTTTGATCTACCATGTTTGTGACTCCCACTTGAGCCATGTTCCATTGATCTCCCTCTCATCACCGTCAATGCCTCTATTTGGGAATTTTCTCGTCTGTCTTCTTTACTTTTGCGCCGATTTTCTTCTTCAAGAACCGCAACTGCAACATCGTCAAAGACTAGACTGTCGGTGGAGACATTATTTGTTAAGTTGATGATGAGTTGATCATATGAATCTGGTAGACTTTGAAGTAGAAGCTCAGCACGTTCTTGTGATTCTACTTTATAACTCAACGAAGTGAGTTGAGAAAATAAAGTATTCAAGGTGTTGATGTGCTCCGTCACTGAAGTAGATTCTCCCATTCGAAGGGTATAAAGCTTCCTCTTGAGGAAAATTTTATTGTGCATCGATTTGGCCTCGTACAATTTTGCAAGGTGATCTCATATCTCCTTTGCAGTCTTCTTCTCCTCTATGCTTGACAACACTCCATCTGCAAGGGCAAGATGAAGATTTGCCATAGCATTCTCATCCATCTCGTTCCATTTATCATCATCTGTGTATGTAGCCGGTCTTGCACTAATGGCAGCTAAACAACCATCTTTTCTCAAGATAGCCTTCATCTTCAACTTCCACAACGCAAAGTTACTGCCGTTGAATTTTTCGATCTCAAATCTTGCTGCCATTGCTTCTTCCAGAACCTATGCTCTGATACCACTTGTTGTAAAACTGGACTGGATAGAGCAGGGTCGCAGCTAATAATTTGAGAAATAGTGTAATAAATGGAACACCGGATTTAACGTGGAAAACCCCAAAGGGTAAAAACCACGGACAAGGTAGAAAAATTTATTACGAGAAAATTAATAGGAGTTACAACCTCTCAATTATAACGGAGAAATTGATTAATAATTTTCTCGTTATAATAGGAGAAAATACCCAAACTCTCTAAGTAATTTTCTCTCAACCCGATCCCAAATACCCGTAAGAAATTATAGAATTTTTTTTTTCCTTACGTTCTTCTTCTTCTTCACTTCTCTTTGTGATTTTGATTTTGGGATGAATGTGAGCTGATGGCATGGCTTGGTATTTATAGAGATTATGAGAATTGGTAAGTGCCTACAAGAGTTGACAAAACTCATTTCCATTTACGGCCACCGTCCAAGCCGTAATCATCTTCGAAGCGATGATCACCGACCATCATTTTCTAAACGTGTTTTAACAATATCTGTACTACTCAGATCATTAATTTTTGTTATCTCACCTCCAATGCTTTAATTGTTCTCTCTGCACAATTTTAAAATTAAATTTTAGATTCTTCTACCATTGTGCTTGGAGATGGTGCAGTGTACTACATTTCAGTATTAATAGCCGTTGTCTCCGGGGAAAATAATATCGAATTTATGTTTTCTGAGAGGAGATAGAGAGAGAAGGGGATACTATGTGTATTTGATATAATGTACAAAGTGTTTTTACTAATTAAAGCAAGTAGCTTTTAATGGATGGGGATTTACCTTAATTTTGCTAAACTGAAAACTATAAACCATTGTTGCAGAGATGTTCTTGCTTCACAAGTAATAACCTCTGTTCTCTGTTTTGTTTCCATCTCTCTGTTTCATTCAGATCTATTGTCCTGTCTTTCTCAAGAGAAAGCCTTTTGTCTTTTTTGTGCTTATTTTTATGTCCATGCTTTTCAACTCTAAGAGAAAAACCATAAACAGAGGCAAATTCAGTTTATGATCAGTGTCAAGGGAGCATCTAATTGACTGACATTAACCTTTAATTATAATTTCACATATTTGACTCATGTAAACTCCTGCAAAAAGTATCAAAATAGACCTGTAGAAATCAATGACATTTCTTAAGAAAGATACCAAAACCAATTAAATGTCAAAAACGTGATGCAGGTCCAGGCAAAAAATGTACATAATAATGATCTAGTATTAAAGATCAAGTAAGCAATAATGAGACTAATGTACAAACTGACGTAGCTTTTCTCTACCTTATTCAATAGAGTCTCTCTGTTTCAGGCATCTGATGACTGCATAAGCATGAAACCATAGCTTCACAATTTGTTGCCATATCCAAGTTTTATTGATCAAGAACCTGGTTTAGTTATAAACTGGTCTTCAGATACATTCAAAATCTGTGGATGATCAGAACTATTTTACCGATCAGAACATATGAATAAGTGAAATCACCAGAACTCTCTGCAAGAGCAAACACCATTTCTGAAGTGGTGAAACCTGTTCTTGTCTCTCATGATGATGTCTCTCGAAGTAACCCTGGAAACAAACTTGGCGAAAACGTGGCAATCATCACAGGTTCTCAAGTTCTTCATAACCCTTATAGGATCTTCCACTCTCCCATTGATAAGTCCAAATGCAATCGCTAGCTTCTCACTGTGATGGCTGAGAGAAGATTCTTTTTCCTCTGTTTCCACATCATGAAACACCGAACCAGTTTGGGGAACATACCCCATGCTCCTTATCTTCTTCAAAACTTCCTCCAGTTTCTCATATATCGCCTTTGTCTGCGGATGTGATTTGTCTCCTCTATTGAAATAATGGAGTTGGCCGTCAAATTCAACTGAGCTATACGCAGCAACCTTCTTAGTGCCGAGCTTCCTCATTTTACTCCTTACTTTGTCAACACAATGCCATTTACCAGCAGCTGCATATATATTAGACAGCAGCACTTGATATGCACCTATGTCCGGAGCAGTCTCTACAAGAACGTCAGCTACTTTCTGGCCCAATTTAATCTCACCATGAACCGCACAAGCACCCAACAAGGCTCCCCAGATACCTGCATCAGGTTCCAGTGGCATATTCTTGATAAATTCATAAGCCTCTTCTAGAAGACCAGAGCGTCCTAATAGATCAACCATACATGCATAATGCTCTTTCCTCGGCTCAAGACTCTTATCACTCGATCTAGCCATGATACCGAAATACTTTTTCCCTTCATCCACTAGTCCAGCATGGCTACAAGCAGATAAGACCCCGAGAAACGTCACGTAGTTCGGTCTTATCCCCTGGTTCTGCATCATATTGAACAGTGCCAAGGCTTCATCACTATCTCCATTCATTGCATATCCTACGATCATCGTGCTCCAAGAAACAACATTCCTCTGTTCCATCTCTTCGAACAGCACCCTTGCTTCTTCAGTGCTACCACACTTCAAGAACATATCAAGCCTTGCGTTTTCGACGATTATGTTACAATCTATACCTTCTCTCCTCGCACGATCATAAACTTCTTTACCAATCTCCAAAGAGCCTAGCTGACCACAAGCAGAAAGCATACTCACAACCGTAAAAGAATCAAACAGAACAGCATCATCCGCACACATTTTGTTATAACACTCGAGAGCTAAAGCCGAGTTTCCCGTTTGGACACAAACCGCAATAAACGCATTCCAAGCCACTAAATCTTTGCCTTGCATAGACTCAAACAAGAACTGAGCCGACTTCAATTCACCAAACTTCATGTACATCATCACTAACTCAGTTGCAACGATCCCAAGAGTCTCAAAACCATGTTTCACCACATGGGCATGGAAGGCAAAGCCACAGGGGGCCAAAACACCCAGCTGAGAGATCGCCTTCACCACAAACGGGTAAGTAAACTCATCAGGACGGACATCATGATCACGCATTTTCTTATAAAGTTGGACACTTTCGAACGGTAGGTTGTTTTTGACGTACCCTTTGAAAAGAGTGTTCCAGAGAAAAACCCTCGGCTTGTGCATTTCGTCGAACACCTTACGTGCGTAACACATGTCACCTACGAGGGTGAGATTCTCTAACAGCTGGGTTAAGAGGCTGTTCTTGATAGAGAAACCGGATGTTAGTACAAGAGCATGGATCTTCTTAAGCTGCTTCGGCTTTGAAGAGCTTGTTTGTAATAGCTTGGGGAGCATTTGTTTTGTTAATGGCGTTTGTTTCGCTAGCATCTTTTTTTTGTGTGTGTAATCCTCCTACTTTCGACGATCTTAAAATGGAGTAAATAAATCCCCTGTATATTATTTGTGAAACATTACAACTTCTTTTTGTAGCCACATATCATCACTAAGATGATTCTTAGAATTACTAGAGAAATAGGTTGGTTCATCTAATTATATAATAAACTTTTTATTAAACTAACCATAAATTCATTATTAATGTCAATTATTATTTCCTTAAATAAAGATTACGGAATTGCCTAATGTGGGTAAAATATATATGACAATTAATGATTTTGAATAAAAAAGATCTGATAAAAAAAATGTATCTTCTATCAAATTTGTTTAATTTAAAACTATTAAAATAACTTAAAAAAAAAACAAAATAACCATATTATAAAAATTTAGTTTTTTCTGTATATTTTATATTTTGAATTTTAAAAAATGACTATAAATTACTAAAATTGTTAAAAGTCTCACATTCAAATTTTGTGATCCATGGTTTAAAATTTTTGTTATGACAAAATACAAATGATTACAAAATCATATAAGTAAAAGTCTAATTTAATTAATAATTAAGATTTAAAATATATATGTATATATATATATCATTCTAAATTAAACTATAAACCATATTGAATAAATAAATATTTTAGTTTCAAAATTTACTTTGAATAATTTTTTTGATAAAAGTTTTGAACTAACATTGATAATTTTTTTTAAATTATCAATTACTAAAATTTTAGTCCCACAATGAAAATTTTGTTATCAGTAATTTAAAGTTTTTGCTATTAAAGATACACATGATAAAAAAAACATATGAGTAGAAAACACCATTAAAAAAAATAGACATTAATATTAAAAATATACTATGTATGTTAATATCATTTAAATTTAATTACATATCCTATCAAATTTTTAAAAAAAATTGTTTGTATTAATAAAATTGATTTATACGTTCGCACCAATTTTATTATATATGTAATAGTTAGTGACTTTTAATTATTTAATATATATTTATTATTTCATAATATGTAAGAACATATAATACATAAAATAATTTATATATATAATTTTTATCCCGCGCAAGGTGCGGATCTTAATCTAGTATATTAGTAAATGCACTCCCTACCCAAACATTATATCATACTATTTAGCTAACTAGGTGAAGACCCGTGCCAGGCACGGGGTCACTTACGATGACAATTATATTTGTTGATTATAAACATTAGTGTGATGCCAGTATTAATTCTGTAAAGCTTATTTGATGGAACTTACAATGGTTAAGCTACAAATAATTTGCATCGTTCATTGAAGTTTATTTGATTGACCATCGTTATGACTTAGCAACTAATAGGAAACGTCCATAAATTGGTATTCGAGTTTTAAAACAAATTTTATAAAAATCCATGAACTCCAAACAGTGTATATATTCCAGGGCACACAACTTTTTTTTTGTAAGCCTAAATACGTAGTACAAACGTTTTCAAAATAATTACATTTACTATACATTTTATATAACATATTTTCCAGCATGTTCTTTATATAAATTATAGAACATACTATATTTTTTTTATAGAACATGCTATATTAAATTAATGGCTGCCATAGAGTATAATGGTTTATGAAATCTTTCGTGTTGGAGGGAATGATGAATCCTTCAACCTTGTTTATATAGAATGTCGAAAGGAAACTAATAATAAATACAAAAATGTATTACAAATCAATATTTTGGATGAATATAGGGAACCAATAATAACTACACATTAACCTATCTGCCTTATTTGTTCAATCACAACACTAAAATTGATGCCACTACGATATTCCGACCAGAAAGCTTACAATAAATACCATTAAATAACCGGATTTATTAGCAATTATTCTGTATGGCAATATTTTTTTTTTTTGGCATATTCTGTATGGCAATATAGTTGGAGCAAATCGAGCAGATTTGCCTTTTTCAAAAGTTTTTTCCCAAGCCATTTGTCTTGGAAAATTTTATGTTGATTTCATATAATCAATGCCAAAAAAAATATAAAAATCTAATTCCATAATTCAAAAGTATGTTGTCTGAGGTTATAAATATAAATAGTAAGGTAAGAAAATGTCATGAACAAAATGTTAGTTTGCTCGAGAACCTGTAAATTCAGTTTAGACTTGTAGAATTAGTGGTAACATGCTTGGACAATGGAATGTTAGTTTTTATAACCATTGATATTTTGATTCGAAACAAAGGTGTTTGTTGTGGACCGTATATTTGTTCATGACAATAGGTTTTAAAACAACACGAACCATTGTTTTAAGTCTAATAGACATAGTCAAGCTTGAGTTTATTCCAGGACAATACGTGATAATAATTTTATAGGTTCATGTACCAAAATATCAGCTTGTCTCTAATAATGCCATACTTGTCATGAACAGAATGAACAGAAGGACAAAAAGGCACTTACAAAACATACTAATACGCTCTTGTTTATTTCGTATGTGAAGATGAAGAAGTCACGATTTTTTTCTGCCAACGATTTAAATTGTACATAAATTTGATTGATAAAACCGGTTAAAACAATTGACAATGTCGACCGGTTATTGTATTACGAACCAGGTAAAGTCGTATGACAAATATCTTTAATCTATTATTCAATATATGTCTTAATATATGTATAATAGGTACCAATGGCAATACTGGTAAATATTCTAGTAATTTAAGGACTATTAGATTAGTTGGCTGGGAAGAGTTGTGAAGTTGCCACATAGACTATAATGGCAAAGTTGTTATTAATTTACCAAAGAAAGGTTATTTATTAAAAATGCTTCTTGATTAATAAGTAAGGGATTACCCTATTTCTTCCCATTTTTTACCCCCTTTTTACCCCAAAAACAATGGTATCTCAAACATTTGTGTATATCTACCTAATTATCTCATATATATTCCATGATTTTTCAAAAATCCAATATCTACAAAAGGCCTTAACAGTTTGACACTTGATTACAATGTCAATAACTATGAGCCGAAAGATCCTGGGACCCAGTAAGGCAATACCATTTTTAGTCGGCTGAAAGGACCTTTTAATAATGATTATCCCTGTATATTATCTGTGAAACATTACAACTTCTTTTTGTAAGTACATGTCATCACTAGGATGATTCTTAGAATTATTAGAGAAATAGGTTGGTCCATCTAATTATATAATAAACTTTTTATTAAACTAACCATAAATTCATTATTAATGTCATTTATTATTTTCTTAAATAAAGATTACAGAATTGCCTAAGGTGGGTAAAGTATATATGACAATTAATGATTTTGAATAATAAATATTTGATAAAAAAATGTATCTTCTATCAAATTTTTTTAATTTAAAACTATTAAAATAATTTTTAAAAAAACACAATAACCATATTATAAAAATTTAGATTTTTCTGTATATTTTATATTTTGAATTTAAAAAAATGACTATAAATTACTAAAACTATTAAAGGTCTCACATTCAAATTTTGCGATCCATGGTTTAAATTTTTTGTTATGACAAAATACAAATGATTACAAAATCATATAAATAAAAGTCTAATTTAATTAATCATTAAGATTTAAAATATATATGTATATATATCATTCTAAATTAAACTATAAACCATATTGAATAAATAAATATTTTAGTTTCAAAATTTACTTTGAATAATTTTTTTGATAAAAGTTTTGAACTAACATTATAATTTTTTTAGAATTATCAATTACTAAAATTATTAATCCCACGATGAAAATTTTGTTATCAGTAATTTAATTTTTTTGCTATTAAAAATACACATGATAAAAAAAAAACATATGAGTAGAAAGCATTATTTAAAAAAAAATAGACATTAATATTAAAAATATACTATGTATGTTAATATCATTTAAATTTAATTACATCTCCAATCAAATTTTTTTTTTAAATGTTTGGATTAATAAAATTGATTTATACGTTCGTACCAATTTAATTATATATGTAATAGTTACTGACTTTTAATTATTAAATATATATTTATTATTTCATAATATGTAAGAACATATAATACATAAAATAATTTATATATATAATGTTTATTCCGCGCAAGGCGCGGATCTTAATCTAGTAGTTATTAAAAAAAATATAGGGTAAAATCTCACTATCGTAAGATTTCAAGGATCATGAATTTTAATGATTTATACATATTACACCACTAGGTGATTATAAAATAAATTTATTATAATAATTTATTAATATTTTAGTTTTAATTATTCTATTATTTATATTATAATCAATATGAATGGTTTTAAATAACATTATGTTATTTTAATTAGGCGTATAATTTTGGATATATAATATCTCGACTGTTTGGTTATTATTTGGATATATCAGATAATATTTATTTTTCCGATTCAACTATAATATTTTTGTTGTACAACTTAAAATTTTGATTAATTTTGTTATTTTGATGTAGTTTGATTCTTGTCCTAGATTTGCAAACATATTTTAGAAAGATTGTGTATAATTCAATATATGTTTTTTGAGAATCAAATAGTAAAAGCAAACTAAAGTGTTGACGATTCAATGTTACATAAATAAATATAACAAAGATAGTCCTTTGAAACCTTATACTTATATATATATATATATATACAGAATACTTAATTGTAATAGTTGGTTAATATATATTTATAATATTATTTGAAAATTTCATATTTATTTGTAATATGTTGAGTTTTTCTATAATTTATATGTATATAAATATTACTATAAATAAAATATATTATTTTAATTTAATGTTTGAATTTGTATAAATTTTTTGAATTGTTTAAGATACTTATTTTGTGGTATATTGTATTACATATATTCCGTCAAATTAAAGTATAACTATTTCTATTCATTGTATTAGTTTGGTTTTTCATCTTAGATGTGTAAATATATTTTGATTTTTTAGTAATTTAGTATATGTTAAATTAGAAAAAGGAAATTATAAAAATAAAATGATGATAGGTATAAAGTTACATAAAAAACATAACCGATAAATTTTAAAATGAAAGATTATTTATTTACTTTGATATCAAGATTATTTTTCTAAACTTTCCTTTTTATGAAATCACATTATATATATAAAATATTCTTCTTAAATTTTATTAATATTTTATTTATGATATATGTTAATTTGAAAAATATAAAAGGGAACTTAAATAAAAAAGAAAGATTAAATTAAATTTATTCATTAAATATATCTTAATTTATGTTACTAAATTATTTTGTAATAATTTGAGAAATAGATTGATTTAAAGAAAATGCTTAATACTTTTAAAATATATATTATATTTTTAAGATTATCTATTAAATGGGAAGATTATTGCTTTACTTTAAAATCAAGATTATTGCTATACATATAAAAGATATTTTTCGTTTTTAAAATTTATAAATTTTCTTTATTATATTGGTTTTTTTAAAATAAAGAAAAAAGAAACCTAAATAAAAAGAGAAAAATAGAATAAATATTTAATAATGATAATTAGATATGTTTGATTCATTCAATTAATGGTATTCATCGTAATTAACCACTGTGAGATTTAACGTGAACGCGACGTGTAGGAAACTGACTTTTCAAATAATATTTTATAGATGGGTATTCTAAATCAAATACAGAAAATATATTTCATTTTATATTGTTTGTTTATGTGAGTTCAAATTTGTATATATATTACTGAACTGATGTATTCAAAATACATTTTTCTAGTTTCCTATTATTAAAAAAAAATATTTTCTTTTATATTCATGTAAATATCGGATTTTAGGAATATAAGTGTAACATTAAAGTTGTATTTTTATCACTAAAGTTGCAAATTATAATCAGCTCAAAAAAATGTAAATTATTCATACAATAATTTCTCTTTTTTTAAAACATGAAGTAGATATTCTCCAGTCATCATAAAATCGAAGTTGTATGTGGATGTAAAAGTTGAATTCAGATACCAGTCATCATTATGAGATTTGTCGTATATCTGATTTCCTATATTTTAAGTATGTGGATGTAAGAGAAAACTATATTTTAATTTTTACATCCACATATATTTTAATTTTTACATCCACATACTTAAGAAAACTATATTTTGATTTCCTATATATATATATATATATATATATATATATCTGATTTCCTATATTTTAATTTTTACATTCACATTCTTAAAATATAGTTAAAGTTGATATATCTAATAATTGATAAATTATTCATTTCTTACTAAATAAAATAATTATATTAAATAATTTTGCTTTAGTTAAAGTTTTCTCTATTTTTTTTCTTCTTGTTAATTCTACATAAGTTCAGAATAAATTGTTAATGTCCACGTTCAACCCCCATTAACATTTCAGTATGAAATCAGTTAAAAAAAACATTTCAGTGTAAGCCATTTTTTTTTTGTGAACGTATAATCCACTTTCTATGTCATCACATTATTATACTCCCTCTATTTCACCGTACATTTGATGTTTTGGTTTAATGCACAAATTTTTTTTAAAAAAAATTTTAAAAAATAATTTAAAAAATATAATTGACAAATCATTCAACTAATTACAGAAATGACTGCAATATCTAATTAGTTTTACAGTTTTCAATAAAATTAAAGATAACGTAAAAATATCAAAACATCATCTATTTTAAAACAAAAACAATCTTAATTATTTTAATTTTCTATCGATGGGACATCAAAGGCATGAAAAATGTACAGCCAATAATCTTGTTTCTTTCATTTATTGATCTATCTATCCCAAAGATCTTCATTATTTGCTATGGTGTTTATCGGAATATAAGGTGGAGAAAAAGGGGAAATCAGAGATGCGATCTACAAACATATATATAGGTGGATCCACAGGGGTCATTGAAGACGAAACCGTTTCAAAATTAAAGATCGTGAGAAGAGTCGAAGAGTTCGATTTTGTGGTCGTGGTTAAGTATGCCGGAAAGGGAAGAGATGTCAGAAGGATCTGGATGGTTTATAAACGGGAGGCAGTTTAAAGATGTGATAAAAACGGCAAGTAAGGCGTTAGGAAACGGCAAGTAGTTTAGAAGCTAACCTTATCTGGCCCAAAAAAAAAAGGAAGCTAGGGGGCTTCGAACCCGTATTCTCAAGCTTTACTATGAGCGGGTTATACCACTGGACCAAGTAGACTTTAGTTGAAATAGCCAGAGCGACTTAAGTTTTATACGGGAAAAAAAGTTCGGCCCCTTTAAAAAGTGCTAACGTGTCACATCAGGAGTGAGCAAAGTGCCCTATTATTATATAGACTAGGGGCGGATCCCCGCGCAAGCGCAGGGTTGTTGAGTTGGATATTTTTTTACCATTTGTTGCGACAATTAGACTACTTGGATAGAATGCAAACTTTTTTGCTAACTTTTTGGGTCCCTAACTTTTTTGTCATAATTGCATGAATCATATCGTCTGAAACGAAGATATATTGTTAGGCCGTAAAAGATTTTAAATTTAACATAAGTTTAAGATAAATGCATAGTTTAAATGGGCTTGGAGTTATAAAATCGGGTCATATATGTTCCTTTTCTCGGTGGTGAGGGAAATCGAATAACTGTTTATCTTTGACCAAAAAAATAGATGTTTCTTTTTCGAGCTTTTTAGTTATCCGCTGTGAATTTGAAATGAAGGCTCCGTTCCTGTTGTAGAATTATTTTTGTTTTTTAGTAAAGAATCAATACATGAAGGTATTTTTTTATTGTAATTAAATGTTTATCGTGTTGCCTGGTATTGATGCAGATTAGGAATTGTTGGCGAAAGTCTCATCGTCTTCGTTTAAACCTGCAAAAGTGAGTTTTGTAAAGGAGAGTGTTTTTGTCTTAATTTCGCTGAGGAGAAGAGAATGAGAGATGGTGTATGCAGTCGTATAAAATAAAAACCATGCATGTCCTTGCTAAACTAAAGCTTATGGTTATTGTTTGTGCAGTGTATTCATATAGACCATGATAATGTGAAAACAGTTCAAGTTTAAACCTAGGAGACACCTTAATACTAAACGGACAAAGCCCACCTTATGTGCAGCTTGTTGCATGATTATGCAAATAAAAAAAACAATTGATTCTTCATTTTAAGAAACATTTGGTGCCCAAAGTGGAGTGATGGTAGCTCAAGTTGAAGAATAAAATGGAGTAAAACATTGGAACTTGAATATCCCACCAGTAAAAATCTACAGCCCTAAATCCCTCATGGTCTTCCAATATGAGAGCTGTCTTGGTGCTGGCATCCCCGCTTACATAAGTCGCACATACACGCGACTTCAGAGATGAAGTGGTGTTAACATAACTTTCTTTGAAGGTGGTTGAGAGACTCGTACATAAGTTGATTATGCACCAATGAGTCAAAATTGTATTTATTCATATGAGACAAACACTATACCATGATCTATAACCATTGTTTTCATGATGAAGAAGAATCTTTCTAAATCACTTACAATAGTTAGGCATATATTTATATGTGCACAAATTCAAACATCGTACAGAGATGTGTGTGTGTGTATGTACCCATAAGAAAGATATACATATATACTATTCTGGAGCAAATATGTTTAAGAGAAGTGTCCAGCTGTTACTCTAGAGTCTGGAGTTCCCTTGCGCAATAGAATCTAAATCTTTTCCCACATAATGCCTGCAATGAATCAATATCATCCGCACTATTGTTAATCCCCAATGTTAAGTAAGAAAAGTAGAAAATTATTTATACATGTTCATTACTAAAATGTATTAGTACCTTTGGTTTCTCTCCAAAAGATCAACCCTAGCCTTAAGCTTTCTATATTCCATTGACCTATTCGTTTGTGTATACACAATCAGTTCTCAGTTTGTAAAACAGTTTGGCATTAAGATATAAACATACTTTGTGGGAATATGGAGCCTTTACATGTTTCTCGGCGTATGATTGCCTCTCGCAGCGTTCTAGAAACATGGAAAACAGTCTTTTACCTGATTCATCTTGTTCATGTAAACATAAACCTTTTTAATGGAGATCATTTATAAAAATAACAAAGCAGTACGCAATATAGAGAAGAATATATAAGAACCACACCGTAAACTAAACAAAAAGTTTTAATTTCTAGATGCAAAAAGTCACCAGCAACCTGAAAAAAAAAATCAAACTGGAGTACATAAATGATCGAGCAAAGCTATAAGAATCTGTTTGAATGTCCAACCTAAACTAAACCAAAAGAGTAACTTTTATAACGTATTGAACTGAAAGATACAGTCAGACCATAGCAAAAGGTGTAGAGTATATGCCTAATAAGGTTATATTTGTTAATATGTAATAGCTAGGTTAGCTATGTATCACTATAAATATTGTACGTAAGTTATCTAATGAATTATTCAGCCCACTTTACTCTATGGTATTAGACAATCATCATCCCATGCAAACCCGAGCCAAAAACATGATCACCAAACCTACTAAAAAGCTTACCCTTGTAGCCACTACTTCACAACTCAAACCCACCATTCCTACGACCCTGAATCAGGCTATGCGAGATGAAAACTGGAGGCGCTCAATGAGTGCCGAATATGATGCTCAAATTGCTAATAAAACATTTGAACTTGTTCCCCGCGAACGAGATCAACATGTTATTGATACGAGATGGGTTCACACTGTTTAATTTTTGCCTAGTGGTGATGTTGACAGGTACAAATCTCGCTGGGTTGCTCGAGGATATACGCAAGAGTATGGCATTGACTATGCGGAGACGTTTAGCCCGGTGTTCAAGTCTATCACTGATACAAGCCTAAGCTATCAAAGGCTGTATGTTCCCAAGCAAGAGAGAAGGAGCCGATCTAACACAAGGGTGATCTGGATGGACTGATCTAATCAACCAAGAGGATCTGAACTGGAACTGTTTGATGGAATGAAGTGCACCACACGAGAGATGGAAGGCTCGTGATACAACACAAGGTTCCTCTAGGCCGTGGAGGTACTGGTCTCACAAGGCAAAGAGAAGGAGGCGAGTTCTAGCTTGAGAGCTCTAGGGTTTTCTTTAAAAGAAAAGTTTATGTTTATTCAAAGTCTGCCCCAAAAGTGGGCTTGCAAAAACATATAAATAGGACCAAGGGAACAGGCTCCGCTTAGGTCACGCAAATACAAATAAGGAAACAAACTAGAGTGTAAAAATAAAACATGAAATAAGGTCATGAGTCTTCTTAGCCTTGGATCGAAATTAGCACTTGGGATAAGTGTGAAGCAAGTTGTGGCCTCGTTAAAAACCTCCTCTGGAAAACCCATTTGGGACAAAACCAAGAGTAAGGGAAAAAGAGCACACACAAAGAGCTTCGCCTAGTTGCTTGATTCGTCCAAGAGACTTGCTAGGCAAGTTGATCTTCCATGGTAATGATCATCAGGTTGGTGTGGCATTGCTTCGAGATGAATGGCCACATATCCTCACTTGATGCTTGTTTCTTCTTCACTCTTTAGTTCATCTTTCTTCAAGCTTGATTCACCAGCTAGTTTAACCTTTCCAAGATCAGAAGCAAGTATCATGCTCTCATTAAATTTATGTTGAAGTATCTTAGCTCTTTGTCTAGTGATAGCTCCCTTGAATACGGTTGGTACTGGCACTTCTTGAACTGTCTCTGATTTGGTTATGTTGCTGATCATGTCCTGGATATCAGGTTCAGTTAAGTCTGGTTCCGGCTCTAGTTGAATGTCCTCATCATTCCCTCCCTCTTCAAAAGGTTTTGACCTCAAAACTGGTTCATCTGCAAAACAAGGAGATAGATCAGTAACATTGAAAGTAGAAGACACATTCAACTCACCTTGCAGATCAAGACGGTAGGCATTGTTGTTGATCCTCTCAACAACTTGAAATGGGCCGTCTCCTCTTGGCTTCAGCTTGGAACTTCTCTGGTTAGGAAACCTTTCTTGCCGCATGTGTAACCAAACCCACTCTCCTGGTTCAAATACAATTTCCTTGCGGCCCTTGTTGGCATGTTTAGTGTACTGCTCAGTCCTCTTCTCTAAAGTCTCTTGAACCTTCTGATGGAGTTCCTTGACATAGGCAGCTTTAGCTTCCCCAGTAAGACTGACAACTTCAGCTGGAGGTAAAGGTTTAAAATCCAAAGGAGTTTTCAGATTGAACCCATAGGCTGCCTCAAAGGGGGACATCTTAGTGGCTGAATGCTGAGCTCGGTTGTATGCAAATTCGATGAATGGAATACAATCCACCCAATTATTCATGTTCTTCCCAATGTTTGCCCTAAGAAGCGTAGAGAGCGTCCTGTTGACAACTTCAGTTTGCCCATCAGTTTGGGGATGACAAGTAGTAGAGAATAGCAGCTTTGTACCCAACTTCTTCCATAGTGTTCTCCAAAAGTGGCTGGGGAACTTGGTGTCTCGGTCAGATACAATAGTCCTTGGTACCCCATGTAAGCGCACCACCTCCTTAAAGAACAGATCAGTTGTTTTGGACGCATCATTCACCTTGGCACAAGGTATGAAGTGTGCCATTTTGGAGAATCTGTCCACGACAACAAAGATTGAATCCTTGTGATGAATCTTTGGTAACCCTTGAACAAAATCCATGGAGATGTCTACCCAAGGAGCTGTAGGAATCGACAGTGGCATGTAAAGGCCATGAGGCTGGACTCTAGACTTAGCTTTCTTGCAAGTTACACATCTTCCGCAATGAGACTCTACTGATTTCTTAAGATGCAGCCAATAGAAATGTCCCTGACCACAGCAAATGTCTTATCTACTCCAAAGTGACCCATGAGCCCTGCTCCGTGAGCCTCTCTAGTGATTTGATCTCTCAAGGAGCATTGAGGAATGCACAATCTCCTGCCCCTGAAAAAGAAATCCCTCATGCAAGTAGAACTTTCCTTGTGGTCCTCTGGTGCAGCTTGAGTAGATAGCAGCAAGATCCGGATCTTCTCCGTACAAACTTTTGATGAACTCAAATCCCAACACCTTTGCTTCCATGGTTGCAATCAAAGCATATCTCCTGGAGAGTGCATCTGCTACAATGTTCTCCTTGCCCTTCTTATACTTGATAATGTAGGGAAATGTCTCAATAAACTCTAACCAGCGCGCATGTCTCCTCTTGAGATTGGTTTGCCCTCTTAGATGTTTAAGGGTTTCATGGTCAGTGTGTACCACAAACTCTTTAGACAGCAGGTAGTGCTGCCATGTCTCCAAAGCTCTCACCAAGGCATACAACTCTTTATCATAGGTCGGATAATTGAGAGCTGCTCCACCAAGCTTCTCACTGAAGTAAGCCACGGGTTTTCCTTCTTGAATAAGAACTGCCCCTATGCCAATCCCTGATGCATCACATTCTACTTCAAAGGTCTTGTTGAAGTCGGGTAAGACCAGTATTGGTGCATGGGTCAGGCGATACTTCAAGGTCTGAAAGGCTTCCTTTTGAGCTTTTTCCCAAATGAACCCAATACTCTTCTTCACCACAGCAGTAAGGGGTGCAGCTATGCTACTGAAATCCTTGACAAACCGCCTGTAGAAGCTAGCTAGACCATGGAAACTTCTGACTTGGCTGATGTTTGTTGGAGTTGGCCACTCTTGAATTGCCTTAACCTTCTCTTCATCAACCTGTAAGCCCTGTGAACTCACAACAAAACCTAGGAAGACAAGTTTATCAGTGCAGAATGTGCACTTCTTGAGGTTTGCATAAAGCCCTTCTTGTCGAAGTGTCTCTAGTGCTTGCTCAAGATGTGTCACATGATCAAGTAAACTAGTACTGTAAATTAAAATGTCATCAAAATAAACCACAACAAACTTACTGATGTATGGTCTAAGAATGTGGTTCATGAGAAGCATGAAAGTACTAGGAGCATTGCTAAGTCCAAATGGCATCACCATCCATTCATATAGACCTTGCTTTGTTTTAAAAGCTGTCTTCCACTCATCTCCCTCTTTCATTCTTACCTGATGGTACCCACTCTTAAGGTCAATCTTGGAGAAGATGGTGGCTCCGCTTAGCTCATCTAACATGTCATCAAGCCGTGGAATGGGGTGTCTGTACTTGATGGTGATGTTGTTGATGGCTCGGCAGTCTACACACATTCTCCATGTCCCGTCCTTCTTTGGTACAAGTAAGACATGTACAGCGCAAGGACTGAGGCTCTCCCTCACGTATCCTTTGTCCAATAGGTCCTGAACTTGTCTCTCCAACTCCTTAGTCTCTTCCGGGTTCACCCTATAAGCCGGTTTGTTTGGCAGAGCAGCTCCTGGCACAAAATCTATCTGGTGCTCAATGCCTCGGAGTGGGGGTAAACCGTGTGGAATCTCCTCTGGAAACACATCTTTGAACATGTCAAGAAGCTTAGTAATCTCTGGATGAAGAGTTAACTCATCAGAACCTGCACTCAAAAGCTCCTTAAAGATCATTAGTAGCATTGTGTGTTTGGTAGCAGCAGCCTTTCTTACACAGCTAGGACGGATAAGAAAGTTTGATTTAACAGAATTTTCATTTTCCTTAACCATTTGCAAATGAATTTCATGAACTTGTGCTGGGGTGAGAGGTGCTAAGCTTATCTTACGCTTATCATGCATGAATGTATACATATTAGTTCTACCATCATGCTTAGTTTCTCTATCCCACTGCCATGGTCTTCCTAACAATACATGTCCATCTTGCATAGGGACTACATCACAAACTACTTCATCTTGATACTTACCAATGCTAAATGGAATGGTCACTTGTTCTTTAATTTTAAGCTCAACCTTATCATCTAACCACCTTAGCCTATATGGATGCGGATGCTTTGTCTTTTCTAGACCAAGTTTCTCTACCATGTAAGCACTAGCAGCATTAGTACAAGACCCACCATCTATGATAAGGTTACATACCTTGCCTTTTATGGTGCAACGGCTGTGGAATATGTTTTCTCTTTGGATTGTCTCGGCGGGTTGCACTAGGACGCTAAGCACACGTCTGATCATCAAGCTCTCTCCCACATCAGCATATTCAACCTCTCCATACTCTTCTTGAATCTCAGGTACTTCTCCTTCATCACGAGACTCATAGCCGTCATCAGTGAGCAGCATAACCCTCTGGTTTGGGCATTCTCTTGCCATGTGTCCTCGGCCTCTAAATTTGAAACAGGTGATGTCTCTGGCATGTTGGGGGTTGGTAGTTTTGGCTGGCTCGGTTTTGTTGTCCTTCGTGGGTTAGGTGGTGCGAGGCTTAGGCCGGCTGTCTCCTTCAACCCCTTTTCCTTTGTCCACCGACTTGTTGTAGTTGCTATTGCTTGAATTCCAAGAAACTTGAGACTTGCCCTTGGAGCTCTTCTTCTTGATGTGTTGTTCAGCTTGGATAGCTAGATGGAACAGGTCCTTCATGTCAGCATAAACATGTCTTTCCACCTTGCAGCTTAACCTCTCCTGTAAACCGTCAAGGAACTGAGCCATGGTAGCTGATGTGCCGCAGTCCACGGATCATTACATGGAACCAGCTCAGCATCGAGTTCAGGACGTTCTGAACATTTCAACCGAGGTTCATGTTTTTCACCGTACCAGACTTGACTAGGATCATGCCAGACTTGAGAAAGATCATGCCAGACTTGAGAAAGATCATGCCAGACTTGACTTGGATCATGCCAGACTTGACGTGGATCATGCCAGACTTGACTTGGGTGGTGAAGAAACCGAAGACGAACATGCATTCTCATCCGGCGGACCATCCGGTCAGTCCCGCAAGCGTCCTTATCGTTACCCCGTGCATCCATCTGGTTCGGATGAACCTGGACATTATCTGAAGGGCCATCTTTGACTAATCTGCATGGAAGACTGAGTCTTTGACTCATTAATTCAGATCTGGTCAAATTTGTATTTTCTATGCATTGTTTTCCCACATTTTCTTTAATTGTCTTTGACTACAAAACACTATAAATATGTAGTCCCTTTGATGAATAAAATAAGTTCAGTTTTGGTTGTTTATTTCGATTCTTCTCTGAGTGAGAGAGAGAGTTCTTTAACTAGTTCATTGGTGTGAACCGGCATGTTGATTTGGTGGTCAGCCAATTCATCTTTGTGTGTTGTTTGGTGGTTAGCCAACACATTCATTCTTTCTTTGGTGGTTAGCCTTAGATCGTGGGTATATCAAGAGTCATTCCGCATCTCTTGACGATCCTTTCAATCCATCTCAGTTCCAGAAGTGTCGTTTGCCTTCTCGGATCATATCCAACACCCAGCTAAAGTGATCCTCCCTATCTTAGGGTTCTTCAATAGCTTCCTCATCTTCATTAAGGTCCAAGCGGTTTCTTAGTTTCTCAAACTCTTCATAGTACTCTTCCACTGACTTGCTGCCTTGCTTGAGTGCCCGTAACTTCCTTTGCAAGTCTCTGTGAAAGTGTTGAGGCACAAACCGTTGCTTCATCGCATCTTTCATGTCTAACCAAGAGTCTAGTTGCCTCAGGCCGTTCCTTCTCCTATCGGAGCACAATCTATCCCACCAGGAAAGTGCATTGTCCGTGAGCTGAGCTACTGCCAAAGCAACTCTTTTAGGATCAGGGTGGTTATAGTAGGCAAAAATGTGATCCATCCTTTTCTCCCATTCAAGGTAAGCTTCTGGATCAACCTTTCCCGCATAGCCGGGAGCATTCATCTTGATGTGCTCTGGCCCTTGGTTATAGTTTTGTTGGCGTGGGGCTCTGTGGAGAGGTAGGAATTCCTCTTCTTCAAACCCTTGGTGCCGGTTTTGCCTGCGTGGAGCTCTGGGTTGTGGTGCAAACCCTTCTTCCTCTTCTTCTTCACCATAGTCATCTGGTTGCAACCCTGCTCTCAGGTTTGGTATTGGACCGTGCTGCTGTTCCGTGTCTCCATCAGTCTGCTGGTTCCGGGTGCTAGTCTCCGGGTTGTCATGGACGTGCACTCCATATCTTCTGTTGTTTGGATTCAAGAACCTATCAACGTTCCGTATTGTTGCAAAGGAGGAGGTCTTTGCTCAACTCTTGTCATTCTTTCCCCAAGGTCTTGCCGCATAACCCTCATCTCTTCTCTCAAAGCGTTGAGGACTTGCATCATGGTAGCTTGCTCACTCGCTTCTCCCATGTATGCGGCTGAGTTGTACCTGCAAGATAAACAAGAGATGCCTTAGCTTTTCAATAGGTAAATAAGAAAGAAAACGAGAAAGAAAATATATAAATTCCATTTTTTTTTTGAGTTTTAGGTTTTTTTTTATAAAATTAAAAGGCAAAAGAAACTAATAAAAGCTGTACTAGCAAAAGAATTGGAAAGACTTGGAGAAGGTGATCGACCGGGAAGGAAATAATTTGAAAACTCGACGCAAATATGGAAACCAATAAACCTGTCGACCAAACAATTGGAAACCAAATTATGCAATCCTAGCAACACGTTTTTTTTTTTTTTTTTGACTTTATGAAGATTAAAACTAAGCAGAACAGGATGTAACAATCGGATGCAAGCAAGATATGAAGAAAACAACTAAGTGCAACAGTGAAAAGCGATCTCTTTATTTGGTTTATGATTTCATGAAAGCAGAAACAATGAAACACAAATCGGATGCAAATAAAGAGACAAGGATAGATATAACCTGATGCTGAAGGAACTTCAGCTCTGATACCAGAAATGATACAAGCCTAAGCTATCAAAGGCTGTATGTTCCCAAGCAAGAGAGAAGGAGCCGATCTAACACAAGGGTGATCCGGATGGACTAATCTAATAAACCAAGAGGATCTGAACTGGAACTGTTTGATGGAATGAAGTGCAGCACACGAGAGATGGAAGGCTCGTGATACAACACAAGGTTCCTCTAGGCCGTGGAGGTACTGATCTCACAAGGCAAAGAGAAGGAGGCGAGTTCTAGCTTGAGAGCTCTAGGGTTTTCTTTAAAAGAAAAGTTTATGTTTATTCAAAGTCTGCCCCAAAAGTGGGCTTGCGAAAACATATAAATAGGACCAAGGGAACAGGCTCCGCTTAGGTCACGCAAATACAAATAAGGAAACAAACTAGAGTGTAAAAATAAAACATGAAATAAGGTCATGAGTCTTCTTAGCCTTGGATCGAACTTAGCACTTGGGATAAGTGTGAAGCAAGTTGTGGCCTTGTTAAAAACCTCCTCTGGAAAACCCATTTGGGACAAAACCAAGAGTAAGGGAAAAAGAGCACACACAAAGAGCTTAGCCTAGTTGCTAGATTCGTCCAAGAGACTTGCTAGGCAAGTTGATCTTCCATGGTAATGATCATCTGGTTGGTGTGGCATTGCTCCGAGATGAATGGCCACATATCCTCACTTGATGCTTGTTTCTCCTTAGCCGGTTCTTCACTCTTTAGTTCATCTTTCTTCAAGCTTAATTCACCAGCTGGTTTAACTTGTCCAAGATCAGAAGCAAGTATCATGCTCTCATTAAATTTATGTTGAAGTATCTTAGCTCTTTGTCTAGTGATAGCTCCCTTGAATACGGTTGGTACTGGCACTTCTTGAACTGTCTCTGATTTGGTTATGTTGCTGATCATGTCCTGGATATCAGGTTCAGTTAAGTCTGGTTCCGGCTCTGGTTGAATGTCCTCATCAATCACAATTCGTCTAGTCCTTCATCTTGCGGTCACTCGGTCTAGGCCAATCAACCAGCTCGATGTCAACAATGCCTTTCTCCAGGGAACACTTTCAGACGAGGTCTATGTCACGCAACCTCCGGGCTTTGTGGATCCAGATCGTCCTCATCATGTGTGTCGTCTTCGGAAGGCTCTCTATGGTCTCAAAAAAACCCCCCGGGCTTGGTACCAAGAACTCAAGACGTTCCTATGTCAGATGGGATGCACTAACTCTACTGCGGACACATCGGTGTTCATCTATATAGACGGAATCAACATCATCTACATTCTTGTCTACGTCGATGATATTATCGTCACCGGTAGTAGTTCCCAGCTTGTCTATGCTTGCATACATGTTCTGTCCCAGCATTTTTTCTTGAAGAAACCGACGGACTTGACCTACTTTTTAGGCCTTGAGGTCACACGCACGTCAAATGGACTTCACATAATGCAATGGAAGTACATTATTGACCTGCTCGCCAAAGTGAATATGCAGGAAGCTCAGCAAGTTTCCACGCCTCTAGCAACCTCTCGCTTACCTCTGGTCAAGTGCTCGACAATCCGAAGGAGTACCGCATGGTGATCGGTAGTCTGCAATACTTGGCTTTTACACGACCAGACATCGCCTACAGTGTTAACCATCTCTCTCAGTTCATGCATCGTCCCACGGATGAACACTGGAAGGCCGCAAAACGCATTCTTCGATATCTTGCTGGTACTCTCTCATATGGTATCTACATAGGGAAACACTCGCCTCACACATTGCATGCGTATTCGGATGCGGACTGGGCTGGAGACAGCGACGACTATATCTCCACCAACGCATTCATTGTCTATATGGGTTCTATGCCGATAGCATGGTTTTCTCGCAAGCAGACTGGAGTCGCGCGTTCCTCCACAGAAGCGGAGTATCGATCGGTGGCAAACACAGCAGCTGAGCGGCGTTGGGTTTGTTCTCTCCTTACTGAGCTTGGAGTTACTCTCACCAACACTCCGACTATATATTGTGATAATGTGGGAGCGACGTATCTTAGCGCCAACCCTGTGTTCCACTCTAGGATGAAGCATCTAGCACTTGATTGCCATTTTGTTCGTGGCAATGTTCAGTCTGGCGCTCTTCGCGTTTCGCATGTCTCCACTAAAGATCAACTTGCTAATGCCCTTACGAAGACGTTACCACGAGCAAGATTCAAAGAACTTATGGACAAGATTGGTGTGAGCAAACTCCCTCCATCTTGAGGGAGAGTATAGAGTATATGCCTAATAAGGTTATATTTGTCAATATGTAATAGCTAGGTTAGCTATGTATCACTATAAATATTGTACGTAAGTTATCTAATGAATTATTCAGCCCACTTTACTATAAAAGGTATCAACTATCTCTAGATTGTGGTGAAGGGAAGAGCTCAAAATTGAAGAGTAAGTAAAGAATAATGATATACCAAGCGGGAGAGAGAAAGGATGGTTCCACGATTTCTAAGCTTTGAATAGTCTCTAGCTCCGCATGAGGAGTCGTAGAAGAAGGAAAATAACATCTCAACGGCTCTGTCGCAGGAGGAAGACAATCTTCTTCTTTGGTCACCATTTGATACCTCAAACAAAGATCTTTGAGAGGAAAAGATTATAAAAGAATCACAAAAATAATGTTCATGGACTTGTAAGAAAGTGAAACTAAAGCAACTCCAACGTGAATAAAGATATATTCTTTTTTCTTTTCATTCTCTCGTTTTACACATAGAAAATAATTAGGCTTTCACCAACTTGGAAGGTCACCAACAGATTCCTCGAGTGACCCAATAAATATAATTATTATCTAATTGTACAGTTTCAAGAACACACTATTCTCCAAAGAGATTTGAATGAGAAAAGCACTAAAGATTAAACTTGTCATATATTTAAAAAAGAAGACAAAGATGATCAAAAGGTTTGTTTCTTCTAACTGTCTTACGCCTCAGCTTCAGCAACTTTCTCTGTCTCTCTCGCTGTTCTTCTTATGCGATCAGCTTTGCTTCCATTTCATCTTCCTCCCTTGCGATTCTCGCACTGCATTTATCAAATCAAACACAAACCGTTGAGCAATATATATAAGAAGAAACAAATGATTGAAACTCATGATCAAGATATTGATGTTACCTTCGTCTCTCTTCCTTCATGATATTGTCAAAGCATGCTTCCAGGTCTCGGTTATCATAGCCATGTCCAACATAACGATCAGTACTGACATTAAAACAATATAAAACTCATAAGTTCAGGAGAAAAAAACTAATGAAAATGTAATGGGTGTGAGCGTAGGAGAAAAGTTAGAAGCAATGCTTGAACATTTGTCTAATCATACTCAATGCTTTAGCATCCTCTGACATTGTTGCAGGCTTCTTCTTCTTCAGTGGCCTACGATCATCTACATCAGGTTGTGGAGATCTATTGGGCGCTGTTTACTCATCATCTGCGAAAGTTAGTTCATAAATTAGTGTCTTTGCTAGTTTTTTTGTTTTTGTCTAAAAATGAGATGAGAGAAAAAATCATGATACCTGGTGTTTTGAGGTGGACGTTGATTGTTTTGGTGTCATTCGGGATGGAATTCATCAAATGGTTAACGCAGATCAGCAACTCGATAGATCTCTTTGGGCTTCGTAGGAAGGAAATTGCAGAAAAAATCAATCATACATGTTCGTCGAGGATGAGCAGCTCCCTCTCCAATTGAAGATATAAGATAAACTGAGAGCGTCTGTGAAGATCCATCCGGCTATCAACCTTCTCCAATTTATAGGGGTTGAAGTAAATTTTTCGGTTTCATTGTATCAGAAGGGAGAAGGAGAGTTTAAGATCGTAAATGGCTTTAATGAAAAAAAAACATTTATTGTAAAATTTAAGAGGTATACGTTGAATACAGTGAAAATAATTAATAGATATGAAAAGAGTTGGAAGGTAAAGAGTTGATTAAGACACGTTTTTTCACAGGATTAGAAAAAACAGCAGGGGTGGTGAGATTGAAGGGTCGAAGAAGAAGAAACGACACACTTTCCTCGACAAAAACATAAAACGTCAGACCTTTTTTTCAAAATAGGCATTATAACTAAACATTGGCCAAATGGCCTTACATCCGACTTGGGCGTTTTATGGAACTTAAACTGAAATCATACGTGTACAGGGTAAACTATCATATCATAAATATATATTAGTTTCGGCCAGCAATGTACAAAGTATCTTTTAGTTTAGTGGTATAAATGGTGGTGTTTATATCTCAATAAACCGGGTTTGAGCCACAGTCTTGATATTTTTTTATACTTTTTAAAAGTGGGACCCACAGACCATGTCGCCTCAGGAATGATGCAATTGTCTCATTATATTATAGATTTATGATTTTCCGTCTATTTACATGTCCATCGTGAACAAGGAAAATAATTATTTTATATTTTTATTGGTACGTCTTATCACACCAGTAAATATATTTTATTTTAATATTATGGTTACCAATCCTAAATTATCTGAATTTAAATAATATATTATAATCTACAAGAATTGGCTCGAAACAGACAACAAATAAATAAAAAATCATTTGGAGACTCAAGTGAAAATGATGCTAGCACATGCACCTGTAAAACCTTTATAAATTAGTAATGTTGGGACTTTGAAATTTTATTAATTTATAAATATATTAATTTACAAAAGTTTCTTTATTTAGATTTTTTATTTTAAAATATATTTATTTTAAGATAACAAAATATTTGATTTTAATGTATAATTAATTGTTATTTTTAAAATTTGACATTTATATTAATTGTATTATATTATTTGGTGTAATATAATATATATATTGCATAGAACTTAAATGGGGTTTAGATATAATATTACTAAATTTCATCAAAAATATAAAGTGTTAAGAAAATATAAAGATAATTTCATTGTGAATTTAAAACAAACAATATAATAATAAGTTTTTATTTATATAAAATATATATACATATAAATTATTAATTTTTAATTTTAATGAGACCATATATTTACATGAAAACATTTAAAATTTAATATTTTATTATTTTATCGCTTTGTGTCAAATTTTGAATCAGTCAAAGTTGGGACCATCAAAATTTATTAATTTATAAAAATTATTAATTTATCGACTATTAATTTATAGATGTTGTAATCTCGGCTTGAAACTCATTAGTTTATCTGTGAACCTAACGAATTGTTAGAAAAGCGAAAACATATGAGAATTTGCAGGGAGGAATTTTAAATATATTTAATTATTATGTATATATATTTATGCAATCGAATATAGTAATTGAATTATATGTAGCCCACCATTTAGTTAAGCAGTAATAGCAATTTCTTTATCTCCTTTATTTTTTTGTCTTCGTAATAAGTTGTTTTGCAACAATGTTAACCTAAAAATAGTATAAATTTTAACATTTACATCAAAAAAAAAACTTCAAAAAGATAAAAAGTTATCTTTTATTTTGATTTGTTGGCAGCATGTAATATAATCGCCACAAAGGAATTTCGATGAGTGAGTTGGTGCCACGAAATCGGCCTCCGCAGACTCGTTTTAGAACAAGATTGTAATTTGTTGTCATGTTTAGAAATAGAATGATTAAAAAATTAGAATACAAATGAATAGAATAATGAAAGTTATACACAATAGAATTTCAGGTAGGCCCTTTCAGTCTGGATATCAGTTCGGTTTCAGATCGGTTTATTTGGTTTTTCTGTTAGTAAAATATAACTACCATTCTAAATTTATATTTAATTCGGTTCGATTCGATTAAATATTTTTGGTTGTTTAGGTTTTCGGATTTAAACCAAAAACCATTATTTAGTGTCATAATATATAAATTTTAGAGTCACATTGTCAAAGCAATCATTTATTAAAAAAATGCCAGATGTTAATAAAAAGAACAAAATAAATAAAATGTTTCTACCATCAAATAAAATAATTAATCTAGATCCAAAACCAAGGTTCGAAATTTTGAAATAAAATAATGAAAAACAAAACACAATCATGAAAGAAATTTTTTACACTCTCCTATATTTAATGTTCATCAAAATTACGTTTCCTCTGATTGAACAGAGAACTCTGTTCATTTATACATAAGAAAAGTTATGAATAAATTATTTATTGGTGTCCATCAAAACTATACCTACTCTTCGGTTTGGTAGATGGCGAAAGAAAGCAATAACAGTAAAAAAAAAAGACTAAGAGAATAAGAATTCTCAGGCTGCGATGAGTTGTTATTTGAATATAGTTTAAGTGGTTTTCAGATTAGAGCTTCTTTACTAGTGTAAAAATATGGTATTAGCTATTAACAAAAAATAAATTATATATCAAATAGCTTTTCATGTATCCTTATATAATATATATATATATATATATATATATATATATATATATATATGTTTCTGTTTTAGATCGGTTATGTTTGTTTATTCGGTTTAATTAGTTATAAACCGAATTATATTCAAATTCTACAGTTTTTATAAAATCACATCCACTCGGTTTATATTGTATATACAAAAACCAAACCATATTGTTTCTCTCGGTTCGGTTCGGTATAATTTGTTTTTACCATATTGATTCCATATTATTTTATTTCATTTACTATTTTTTTAATCATCCATGTTTTATAACAATATTACATCATTAGAATGAAACTTGTTTTTAATTCCGTATAAATGATAGTTTTTTTAAGAATCTACATGAATGAATTATTTCATACAGTTTTCTCCCACAAATATTTTATACAGTTGCATCCATTGATTATCTCTAAAGACAATCCGATATATATGACTTTTAAGTTTACAAACACTTTTAATTTTTAAAAGATGTTAACCAGAAAAGAAAACAAAAATATTTTAAGAAGATGAAAAAATATTTTAAGAAGATGTCAGTTTCAGCCAGTTTTCCTGTCGGATTCACCTATTTTCTCTTTTGGGAAAAGACGATAGTGATTGTTTACTAGCCTCACTAAAATATTATGATTCATTCCATGGCTTGAATTGATTATGATATTCCAGCCTTGTAATATAATTTGGCGACGGTTTCAAATTTCAATGAACGCGTACCTGAAATCCAAATATATATTGTATACGTTCAAATTGTAAAATAAAACAACACCTAAACAATGGTCATTTAAAATGCAATATTTTTTTAATATGAATGACGGTGATACTCGTCATATGATATGCATTATTGCATTTTGTCAAACCTAATTATTAACATGATGATAAGGACTTCGTAAACGTGAATTACGCGACAATACAACTTTTAACTTTTTTACGCAGAATACATTTACACTTACTCGTGAATAATATGCACGGCCACCAACTCTTTTCGTCAAATGAAAGAAAACATGTATTTACGTTTTAATTAACCGTGACCCTCTCTATATAAACGAAGAAGAACACAAGCAAAATCATTCATTCATCAGCCAAAGAAAAAAAAAAAAACTTCACTCAATACCCAAAGAAGAAAAATCAGAGATGGCGACGTCAGGAACATATGTGACGGAGGTTCCTTTGAAAGGATCGGCGGAGAAACACTACAAGCGGTGGAAGACTGAGAACCATCTCTTCCCCGACGCCATTGGCCACCACATTCAAGGTGTCACCGTCCACGATGGTGAATGGGACTCTCATGGCTCCATCAAGATTTGGAACTACACATGCGGTAACAATACATTTATTTTTATGCGACTGAATTGTCCAAACATATATATGGTGCTATTGATTTGGTGCTGACTTAGAACATGAACATATGTATCTACAATTGTATATCTATGAAGATGGGAAACAGGAGGTGTTCAAGGAGAGGAGAGAGAATGACGATGAGAATATGGCGGTAACGCTCAGAGGGCTCGAAGGTCACGTGATGGAGCAGCTTAAAGTCTATGACGTCATCTTTCAGTTCATTCAAAAGTCGCCTAGTGATATAGTCTGCAAGATCACTATGATATGGGAGAAGCGAACCGATGACTCGCCTGAGCCCATCAACTACATGAAGTTCGTCAAGAGCCTCGCTGCGGACATGGACCACCACGTTATCAAATCCTAAATCCGTTCCCAACCATCATCACCAGATTCCCCACCGTCATATATGGCTGCCTTGGTGTGTGTGTGTGTGCGCGCGACTTCGTATGATGTTATAATAAATGGGGCTCTTGTATGGTTTCTTTAAAATCATTATATTGATGTTGTGTGTTGTAATATGCTTTGATGTTGTTATTATGGTAATATCGAGTTTGATGTATTATCAGTTAAATATATGTATCGTTGTTAATTAATGATTTCCAAAAAGTAATGCTCTCCTGTTTACCCGTCGTTCGCAAAGAGTTGAATCCACAATATCTACATTTCAAAATATAGAAGGAATGGAGGATTCAGTATTTTTTCCGTAGTAGATGGATATATATATTTGACATATTATGTATTATAAATCTAATAGATTATTGTGTTCTTAATGGATTCTCAATTTTACGTCTGTCGTACATGGTAGATCAGATTTACTGACACTTCTAAACCAATTTTAAAATTGATCTTCCCAAAATAAATTCATCACAATATTAATTTTCCTAAATTTACATGCATGTTAATATCATGTTTTGTTATTTTTTTTAACTTTAGGTTCTTAATATATTGATTTGAATTTTTATACATTGAAAGAATGCTCAATGTCCAAAAGTGACAAAATAGGTTTTGTTCTAAGAATACAATAAGTGAGATCAGTTGTCTCTAATTAACAAAATTCCCATAACTTATTGATTATCTGTAAAGAAAAATCCTATATGGCTTTAACTTCATAAAAAAAATACTTTTTAAAAGGAGTGATTTACGCTATAGGGCAGTTTATGAGTTTTTATTACACCATAAAGCAGTTATTGCTCATAAAGCAGTTTTTCACAACTACGAGCTAACTACATTCTTTATTGAAACTAAATGGATCCACAATTTTTCTTTTAATTCTGTTTTTTTTCTCTCTGTAAAAATAAATAACTTTTAACGGTAGAGAAATCCCAACAAAAAATCTGAAAACAATGATTTTAAAAGCAAAAAAGGATGAAGAGGAAGAAGCTGAGCGGTAGTCACTTGAATACAATGTTGATATGAACAAAGCTGTTGCCGTAAACGCATATCGTCGTCTTTTACTTTGTCGAAGGCCTTGATCTGTTGTAATCTTCTTTGTCATCTCCTCAGACGCGTTGATTCACCTTAGCATCTCTTCCATTACGTTGTAACAATTTTTCCAGCGTCGTGACCTTATCTCTCTCGCCGTCACGGCACTGTAAAAGCTCGGGAACATCAATGGCCACTCTTGTTTTTTTTTGGTCCTTAACGTTTTGTATAATTTTGTTTTTAACCCTAAACTTATTAATTGTGCATATATCTACTCAAATCAAACCATAAACTTCTTGATTGTTCATTTTTGCCTCTGAACTTTTAAAAATAAACACTTGTTTCTTTGATGTATTTCAAAATTATCATGTGTACAGCTATTGTCATGTACACCATATTCAGTTTGAGTTGATCTATTTTGTTATGTATTTTGGTATTCTTTAGTAGACAACCGCTAATCCACCTATTTGTGTACAATTTCGTCACATATATTGGTGCATTTTTTATGTACACGTGTACATGTCACAAACGGTACACAAAATAACCAACAAACTTCTTGATTGTTTATTCCAGTATATTTTTTATAATTGCACGAATGATTCTTGTTTTTTTTTTTGCTTTCTGTTTTACCTCCAAACTTTAAAAATAAACAATTGTCTCTTTGATTTAGCTAAAAAACAACCAATTATGTGTCACCCCTCTAGTAATGAAATTGAACACATATATGCACATAATTAAATGTATTGGAAAATAAATTAAATGAACTAAACAATATATCCACCTATGTGTACAACTTTTTTATATATATTGGTTCATTTTGGTTGTACACGTGTACATGTCTCAAAATGTACACAAAATCACCCACAAACTTTTTGATTCTTCATTCTAGTACATTGCACGAATGATACTTGGTCTTTTGATTGCTTTATTTTTTTCCTCCAAACTTTCAAAAGTAAGTAATTGTCTATTTTATTTAGCAAAAATAATTGATTATGTACTACAACCCCATGCTAATGCAATTGAACACATATATGCACATATTTAAATGCATTATAAAATGAATTAAACGAACAAAAATCAAAAGCTAAAAATCATTAGATATGATTAACACACAAAACCATGTGTACAACTTCAGTTTGACTTTTGTTATATATATTGAGAATTCCTTTAGTAAGCAATTGTCAGTAACCTATATGTGTACAACTTCTTCACATATGTTAAAATAATATGTCCCAAAAATTAATAATGTATTCACTAATATGTCCCAAAAATTTATGTACATAGATCATAGATATACATCGGTCATACTGTACACCGTTTAACACATAACCATGTACACCGATACACAGAAATACATGTACACCGATACACAGAAATATATGTACACAGTTATGTATACTACACAACAAATGTACACAATTTCCCACGAAACCACTCTTCGATTCTATTATATGTTCATTACATTGACCATCACACCCCTTGTCATTTGTTAAACGATACATGTACCAGTGGACTTCTTTATTAGTATGTGTCATGTATACAAGATATATTTACATACACAACCTACTAATTGTATACAGTTTCTAATCAACCATTTACTTGTGTTCACTCAAACTTGTCCACAAAAAAATTGAAACTATAACTTTTGAAGCCATTTGATGTGTACACTATACCATGTACACAATTTTTTTTTATTATCCACATGTACATTGATTCACATGTACGAATTTTTTTATTATTATCACATGTAGATTGATTCACATGTATGCAAATTTACTTGTACAATAATTCATTAATTCATAGACCTCTCATATAATGAATTAGCATGTATATTTTCAGGCAAAAGACAAGTAATCACCTGTAAAAATATCACAAATATATTACTAAGATTTAACAAAATGCACAAAAGGAATGAACATATAACTTTTAAAGCCATTTGACGTGTACACTATACCACGTACACAAGTGTTTTATTATCCACATGTACAATGATTCACATGTACACAAATTAACTGTACAATAATACATGAACGCCATATAATTTCACTATCCTCGTATACATAAACTTGAAACATGTAGGTTTTCCAACTTAGAGCAAAAAATATGTACATCGATTTATTTATACATTGATCAAGTTATGATGGTGATTTTAATAGTTTTTAGTATAGCTGTTCAGAAAAAAAAAGACAAATCACATGTGTACATGTAGACATTGCTCAAGTTATGATATAATGTAAAAATGAAAATTTGGAACTTCATTTAAATCATTTATACCGGTCATCTATAATATAGTTGGTGTCCACATGGACACTCAAAATCATTGATATTCTGTTGGAGTTTTATGTTTGCTTCTATTATAGACAACATCAATGATATTTTGTGTACAAAGTAACATAGACAATTTATCAGTGTGAACATATAAATTATGGGATCAAATCAAAAGGATTTATTTTACAATCAGATTCATATGGGGCATAAACGAAATGAAACACAACGGCATGGACCAATGTTCCAAAATCAGAATATTTGCTTGGTCTGGATTGCACAATTAAAAGTTTCGGAAAATATTCATGAACATAATAGAATTTTGAGACAAATTTGAGAATAAACAAGAGTTGGAAGACCAGATGTGCAAATAATCAAAACTTGACCATTGTTGCTCCAGTGAAGCTTTCTCTTTGATCTGCGACTAAAGTGCTGACGATTCCAATCTCCACAACTCTGGTCCCGAGCATGACGACCATGGCGAGGAGGAGAAGATTTGACCTTGACGTGGATAGGGGTAGAGCTATGTCGGAATGGAGCTTAGGGTTTGAGGTCGCCGACAATGGAATTTCTGTTGGCGAAGAAATGACGGTTGTTCGTTGGAAAAGAAACCACAAGGTTTTTCACCACTTCAAAAATGATTTGGATTCTTTTTTTGTTCTATTTTCATGAACGATTGTTTATCATAAAAGAAATTCTTGTTTGAAATCATGGGAGGAATTTTCTATATTTTGTTACTAAAGATCAGCTTTTTTTACCATAATAGTCTCGTTCTGTAAATTTTAATATCTTTTGATCTCTGAAAAAAATATATATTTAATTTTGAGAAAAGAGAAAACAAGGAAAGATAGGAAGTGAAACCTAGCAGTTACAACTTGTTTTGGTTTGAACCAGTAAACGTAACCAAAAAAGAAGAAAGTTAGAAAAAAGTGGTATGGTAATTGAAAGTAAAACTGCCTCTCAGTGTAATTCTTTATTGTGTTAACAAAAGAAAATAAGAAAGATTTACATTGCAAGACACTTTATGACTTCTTTCTTTCATTCTAGGACACATTCTTCTATTAGAGCACTTTTTTTGAAAGAGCATTTAGATCGTAACATTTTCAGTTCAATTCCAATCATTATGGCCGTGTTCGTTTACATGTCGCGCGACCTGCGACATGCGACCTGCGACATGCGACCTGCGACTAATCGCAGGTCGCAGGTTGTTGTTCGTTTCGCTGTCGCATAACATGCGACCTGCGATTGGTCGCAAGTCGCAAGTCGCAGGTTGTTGTTCGTTTTGATGTCGCGCGACTGATCGCGCGACCAGTCGCAGGTCGCAGGTCGCAGATCGCAGGTCGCGCGACACGTAAACGAACATAGTTTTAGTCGCAGGTCGCAGGTTTTGCCGCAGGTCGCAAGTCGCAAGTCGCGCGACACGTAAACGAACGTAATCTTAGTCGCAGGTCGCAGGTCGTAGGTTGCAGGTCGCGCGACACGTAAACGAACACGGCCTATGTTGACTAACTGAACTTTGAAATTGGCGGGCTTTTTTTTCCAACCATTGATTTTATTTATATCTCGACGGTCGAAATTGCACAAAATGGATCTGGACAAGACATATCTGTGATTAACAACAGCCGTTTGATCATTTATTTTTTTATTTTGGACATCCCAGATTATTTGTATTTCTTATTTTCTCATCTTTTTTATGAACTTTTTACTTTTATCGGAAATGAAAATCTGTTGGTTGCCTTACAAATCTAATTGACAAAGATCAAGATGCGATAGTCTTCCAATAATCATCAGTTCTCAAAAATATATTTTTGATTATCTCCTAAGGTTTGAAGGTCATGAGATGAAAGGAAGCTTTCAAAGGCACAGAGAACAGGGAGAAGTGATGATTATTAGATAGAAGTCCTAAAGGGGGTATTATTGTTATAGGTAAAACCACACTAATCTTCTCGTGTTTTTATTGTTTGATTATGGTCCAGTGGGTTGTGGTGATGTACTTTTTTGGAGCACTTGGAGATGCATTTTCATTATGCTTTTATATGCATTTGATTACAAATTTAAAAGTTCAATATAATGTATAAAGATTGTAAAACCATTTAGTTGTAGCTAGCTATTTTATCTCTATCGATGCATATGGATTCATGAATGGTCATGCTCTTAAAAAGTATCATTATGAAAATTTAAAGTACCCATATCGACATTACAAAAGGTGTAAAAGAACCAAAGAATCCACATGGACACTCATATTGTGTACACCGGCCATATCTAAAACGAAAGAACCAAAGCAACTTCAACATCTTAGAAGCTGTGAAAAGCATCTGTATATGTGGTATTGCAAACCAATGGAAGAAGCCCGAGAGATCCGGTTAAGACGTCGTTAACCAAAATTGAATCTGCACACACATACACAATTCTTCTAAACTCATACATTCTCAGTAAGCAAGATAAAAAGCCTAATTGAATAACATCACTTCTCCTACAAAAAATCAGTGAAGTCGGACAATAAAAATGGAGAAACTTTAAACTTATGCTTTTGTTTCCAAAAAGAATTAGATTTGTACGGAAACCATTAATTCTCTGCTTCTCGTGTAATAGGAAAGATTAGATTTTTATAATACCATTAGCTCACCTCGTCAAAGCAATCAGACCAAAACAAGAAGCTTGTAAACGACGCATCTCCTCCATTCCGTCCAAAACATCCCGGACGACAAGTAATATGTCGTCGAATACACGTTCAGCCGCTTACTAGGGTACATTTCTGTCGCTAGTATCCTCACCGGCAGTCGGAACAGTCACATTCACCACTTCCTCGTGTTGCGTCTCCTCTGCAACACAACCAACCGATTAGCAAAACCAAAAACAGATTAAAACCCTAAATTCGAGCCGATTAGCGAACAAAAAACTCACTAACCTTCGGCTATCTCCTTCCCTGCCCGCTTCCTTTTCGTCGTCATTATGACCTTTTGCCTGTGTCTCTGTAGCCAATTTCTCCGTCGTCAGAAAACCGTAATTTTGGTTTATGTGAGAAAGTTAATCAAAAAGATAATTTAACTTTTAAACTTTTGCGGGCCCAATGTTAATTATGAACCAAATTTAACTTCCTCTCGTGTCCACCATCTCATCTCTGCTTTTTTCAAAATTCGAACGGTCTAACCAACCTAACCAGCAAAAAATGTTGTCATTTTATTGAAATGTCCATGTCTGGTTTTCTTTTTCCAAGGATAAATAAGTTTTCAACCACTGAAAAATACCCTAGTAGCACAACGTACTCTTGGGTGTAATAAAAACTGGTAAAATCATTTGTGTTAATAACTCAGAAAATAAAATAAAAGAAATCTTTTAGGAAGATATCAGTTTCGGCTAGGTTTCCTGTCGGATTCACCTGTTTTCTCTTTTGGGCAAAGACGATAGGGATTGTTGACTGGCCTCACTAAAATATTACTGTTTTCGAAAATAAGATTTTTTAAAATGTTCACGCTTATTAAGAATTTAATAAATGTTTATAATTTAATTTTTTTTTTTTACTTTATTATACACTTTCCAAAAAAAAATTTACCAATGAAATTTAATCAATTCAAATATTTTCATTTAATGTTTTTCAAAAGCATAAAAAATACTTTAAACATATAAAAAATATATCTTTGTGGAACATGTAAAAAATCTAAAACATCTTAGTTTTGGAAACGGATGAAGTATCATTCATTATCCATGGCTTTATTATGATATATTGATATTCTAGCCTTGTTTTATGTGAATTGAAACCGTCCCCAAACAGTACAAAACAAGGCTTTTTTTTTTTTTTTCTTTTTCTGTGACAAAAAAAAACCTTGTTTTCTACTGTTTGGCGACGGTTTCAATTCACACAAAGCCAAATAAATATTGCATACGTTCAAATTCTAAAATAAAGCATAAAATCACACTCTGGAGACTAAAACACATAATTCATTAATCTATATATAATCCCAATATAGTTGGGTTTTTTTCTTTATATTTTGGTTTTTTCTCTATATCATGTATTACTTGCATATAAACAGTTTTACTTTTGAGTGTCGGGGTGGGAATCATCAACACTGCAACACCATGTTATGAGTGAGCGAGAAGCTTTGTACATTAGTAGGTCCACATTAGAAGCTCCAAATGACGTCGTACGTAATCGTATGCTTAACCACTCACTGAACTCTGACTTATCTCCGGCTTAGAGCATAAATATCACCAACCCTTAAAGACATTCTTGTACTGTTCGCATCAGTGGGTCCCACAAAAAAGAAGAAGAACCGGTTACTAAAGTTGCAAAATAAGAGCATGCGCAACGGTGAGGCTGGGAGGTCGAGTCCTTAGGATTAGAATATTATTTTTTTTTGTTTTTTTTACTTTTTGAATAGTTAAGGATTGTAATTAAAAATGATGTGTGCAATGGTGTCACCTACATTGAATCCTAGCTCAACCATTCAGCATCAAAATTTTGGTCAATCATGAATCAATGGAAAGTCTAACTTCAAGGATCAAGCTGAGCATGAAACCAATTTGCGCTATTCAATTCGATCATCGGAGAAAATCAATTTGTAACTATATTTTCACTATAAACATTTTCTTCTAAAACAGGGGAGTTGAACACTTGATAACAAAAGCTAGGTTGTGAACGTGGACTACAACAAGCTCAAGACCTCAGGAGGCCAAACAAGACACACCAAAACTGAAAGTAGGATATTAAAAAACGTCACCTGAAATTGGTGACACAGACAGAACGTATGCCAGCATCAGCCGCTGCACGGCACGCTACGGGGACAACATCAGACACCTGTGTTTAACAAACGTGAAAAATTCTCCAAGTGAATTTTACAAAGCAAAAGTCCAAGATAAGTTAACGATGGGCCGAGAGATTGTATGAAAAGAAAAAGTTAATTACCACGAAATCAGCTTTGATAGAATGAAGCCACTCCACTTCTGTTTTCAAGATTTCAGCTCGAGGAACCACAGCTGTTTCCACATACTGTGGAAGACGCAGCATCACAAAAAAGTGTAAAGCTCATAAACTGGAAATTGCAATCAAGATAAGACCAATAATCATTTACAAGTGATCACATGAGTTAAAACCTTTTCTAAGGAGGCAAGACGATCTACAGTCAGAGCATCAGCTTGCACAGCTCCACAGTCCAAAAGAACCTAACAATCGCCAATTAATCAATATATCCTTATGTTTCCAGTAAACAATCGAAAGAGTAAGCAAGTAAATGATCGATAGAAACCTTTCGAATCTTAAGCCTAGGAGACTGAATCTCGGACGTGAAGACGAAATCAGGCGCGCCGGTGACGACATGAACGTCGTGCCCGGCCGCGATCAAGTGACGGACAACCTGAATTGCCTCAAATTAGCCACGATCGAACTAACGCAGTAGTCACAGATAAGAATGATGCAGAGAGAGAGAGAGAAAGTGAGAAGGAAAACCTCGACGACGCGGGTGGCGTGACCGAAGCCGTGCCAGTGACGTAGTAAGCGAAGACCAGGTGCTTGCTGGAAGCTGAGACGCCTTTGTTATCGTCAATCCTCATTTTCTTCGACGGGAAAATATCTCTCCGACGATCGCTGAGGGGAAGAAGAAGACTGATTCTAAAGAACTAATAAATCTCCAGCTTTAACGAACGATCCACTCAAATTCGGCCACGTACCACAAGGATCAAGTCCTTAAACCTCCTATTTACGGACCAATCCTTACATTTATTAGCCTAAATATTATTATTATATTAAAACTAACATATGCTTTAGCGTTAAGGATTCGGGATGAACCCCCGTTGCGGACGCTCTAAGGACCTTTTTGGAGATGTCCTTGCACTGTTCGCGGGCCTCACTGACACGTGGCGGTCCGCGATTGGTTTGTTTTTAATTTTTAATTTTTTTTTAAATTAGACAAAAAAAAAATTCCAAATGGGGTTTAGCGTTAATCATGATGTTATAAGTTTCTGAGCCTTTTTGGGCCCATCTATTATGTGTATCTCCCTTTTTCTTCCACACGTATTTCCTTTTTTCAACTTCGTACTTTCTTTTTGTTGTGAATAAACAAGCAGATAAGTGTGGACTGATAACTATTTATAAATCAACTAGTAGTGTAAAGTACTAACTGAGATCGTTGGGTGTTTAAAGGTCGAGAGACTCTCTGCTGTTCACTCGATTCTAATTGTTTGTGTTGATCATCGCTCGGATTAGGGTTTTTAAGGTTATTCTCGAGAAGAGCCTTTACTTTACTTTTGTATCCTGTATGAAAGCAGCCCAGACACGGGGACGGAAAACGGCAAACTTAAAAAAAATTAGATACGGATAAGGCATAGAAACGGCAACCAACATATATAAATATATCCATAAGTTAAAATATTAAAATCTGAAACATAAGTTTAAAATTAAAAACACACTTTATCAAAAATACTAGACAACAACAAAATAAACTAATCATCTAGTAGCTCATTTTTAAAATCCGGTTCATCTAGTGAAACTAACTCCAAGAATCCTACATTTTCCATAGCTATTTTCACTTGATGAATTAGTAGATCCACTACCAATGTTGACATTTTCAGTCTGAGAATTCATCCTTTTAAACTATCTGAAATCACAGAAAACAATATATGATACAACAAGTGAAATCAGCAACACGAGAAATGATGTCACATATATTCGTATACAGAAAATACACAGAAAAAAAAGAAAAGTGGTAAAGGGCTTACAGCTGTGAGTACAGCGCCCTGAGTTCGATTCTCCTTGCCCATCCGGGACGCCTTAACTGGTAAGAAAACGCGGATCATGCGGGCCTCGTAGTGATTAGTCATTGGACCTAGAAAACCTTTGGGATCACACTACGGTTATCAAAAAAAAAAAATCAGAAAGTTGTATTAATGAAATTGAAATATAATTCAAACGTAAACAACAAAACATAAAAATCAGAAAGAGACGAGAAGAACTTCTTACGTGTTGTTCCTTACACATTGTAACACCAAAAATCAAACGGATACGTCTCCTTTGTCTTGAAACGTTTCCGAGACGTCTCCGGTCACTAACCATACCTGTCCCAGGTTAGTCATGCCGTCCCGGGTTCATGGCACATGTGTTGGGGACGTTTCCCAGGCATACCCGAGCCGTACCGTCCCTCCAGCGAACCCACCGGTACGCGAGACGGCACCCAAGTGGCGTACCCGTGCAACCTAGTATGATCAACACTCTCTTGATAGTAATTTTCTTCGACGTTTCATTGTTCTAAATATTCAGGGTAATATGAACACAGTAAGATCAATGGCTACTAAAAACCAGCAAAACAGAAAAATTAGATATGGTATTACATAACCTATCTCTTTAGTAGGACCAAAGGATCTTGACGTAATCAAGACAAAAGCCCTAGAGAACTACTTGCAAGACACTGGACTGTACGAAAGCAACGAGGAAGCTCTGAGAAGAGAGGAGGCTCTTGGTAGACTACTCCAGCTTGATGACCTATCGGGAAATATGCGATACCGTATGAGTGAGTTCAAAGCACGGAGAAAAGTCATGTGGTGATTGCAGTGTTAGTAAACAAGAATTTCGGGCCTTAGAAAATTAACGCACCCACCGTTTGGAACGGAATGGGGCCCACGGGGCCGAGAGAGCGGGCGTGGGCGTGGATGGCCCGCTAGCCGTAGGCGGTCGGGTCGTTACAAAAGCTAACGCCAAGATATTCCCTTCGGTTCTTCTTACCGCCTGAAGGTACATGGACCTGGTGCTGATATAGAAACTCTATGCGTTGGACCAAGATACGCTACAAGAGGGAATGGTTTCTTTGGAGAGTTACACAGAATGCTTTCTGAGTTGCCTGAGGTGACAGAGCTCCACTCTGTCCCTGATGCTTATGTTCCCTTGATGGGTTTCAAACTTAATGGAGTTTCTATCGGTCTCCTCTACGCAAAGCTTCCTTTATGGATTATCCCCGAGGACTTGGATATATCGCAAGATTCCATTCTACAGAATGCTGATGAGCAAACTGTTAGAAGCCTCAACGGCTGTAGAGTTACAGACCAGATCTTCCGCTTGGTTCCTAACATTCAGAGTTTCAGGACGACGTTAAGACGCATCCGGTTTTGGGCAAAGAAGCGTGGAGTATACTCTAACGTATCTGGCTTTCTTGGTGGTATAAACTGGGCGTTGCTGGTAGCTAGGATTTGTCAGCTTTATCCTAACGCCTTACAAACATGTTGGTGTCTCGTTTCTTTAGAGTCTACACTCAATGGCACTGGCCCAATCCTATTCTTCTTTGCTCTATAGATGATGAAGGTTCCTCCTCCTTAGGTCTTCAAGTTTGGGATCCTAGAAGAAACCCTAAAGACTTGTTGCACAAGATGCCTATCATTACTCCTGCTTATCCTTGTATGAACTCTAGTTACAATGTCTCTGCAAGTACACTGAGGATTATGACAGGAGAGTTTCAGAGAGGGAAAGATCTATGCGCAGCTATGGAAGCAAAGGAAGCTGATCAATGGGATACTCTTTTCGAGCCGTTTGCGTTCTTTGAAGCGTATAAGAACTATCTTCAGATCAACATCTCTGCTTCTAACGTGGAGGATCTGAAAAAGTGGTGAGGATGGGTGGAGTCACGTTTCAGACAGCTGATGTTGGTGATTGAGAGACATGCTTCAGTTCCAAGACGATTCACGACCGCTAAAGTGTCGTCTATTCATGGGTCTGCAACGTAAACAGGGAGTGGAAGCAGTAGAGCCGTTTGATATCAGAAGAACCATTGAGGAGTTTAAGAACACTGTTTACTGTTACATGTTGTGGGTTCATGAGATGGAGGTTAGTGTCAGCCATGTAATGCGAAGAAGCATACCGAGCTTTGTGTTTCCTGGTGGAGTTAGACCTTTGCGTAACTTGAAAAGAACGAGGCACAGCAAACGCAGTTCAGAGCAGATAGTTTCTTCTACTATTTACTAGTTGTGAAAGTAAAGCTGGGAGGAAGAGAAAGTTGGGAGATGATGAGACACTTACCGATCAGTTAAGGAGCTCAAAACGTGTTGCAGTTTCAGTGCACGTAGAGAATGGCGAAGACGGGAGCCCAAACTCATCTGCTGGATCTATTTGTTCAGCTCCTATGAAAGACTATTGTACAAAGGGTGCAGAAGAGAGTCATCATCCAGTGGAGAAGATAGCCACTCCTCAGGCTTCTCATAGTCTTCTTTTTATTCAAATTATTGTTTGTAGACCTTGTCATACTTACCAAAACAAAACAAAAAGCACATGACATGTTCGCCTAACTTACATGAAAATTTTGGCCATCTGAAATGTAAGAGATCCCAAGACAAAAATTGCAATACACAATCGAAAGACATTCAAATGGAAGAAAGAGATACAAAAATTCTACGACATATGGAAACAACAACAACAATAGTCAATAGATCAATTTCATTCAAACAGGTATACGACAAGAAGAACAACCATATTATTTTAAGTAGAGGAAGAGCCTCCACCTACTCCTTTGGAAGTGATACCTCTGCAACCAGCACCTTCATGCCATTCAAGCATGACCTCAATCTCGCCGCACTCGACATTGTTTAGCCTAAGGATCATGTCTTGCGTGATTTTACCATTGTTCCACACGATGCTGCTTTCGTCAGATAAACAGTTGTGCCTGGAGGGCTGAACCCTTTTGATAGCGCATCCATTAGGGAGCCTCAAAAGCTCCATTCCCATTTTGAGAGACTCTAAGTAGGGTTGAATGTCTAAGTTTGCATCTCCCATCTTGTCATCTCCAGTGAACTTGTCCCAGTCAAACACCGTCTGAACAAAAAATTCAATAACATCAACACCAACAAACAGAGACATAAGAATTTGTCTGAATCAATAAAACAGTCGAAGAGTTGTTGTATTACCAAGCGGATAGGGACATTGGGATCTTTGATAGCAACGGTCATTTCTTCATTCCATACAGGATTGCAGTTTTTCTTCACCACACGCGTCTTCAATGTCTGAATATTTAATTTAAAAACAGAGACTTTAAAACGACGACGTTGGTATAGGTAACTGAAAATCTCGATGTGATTATTATTTAAATATACTAATCTGAGGCTGAAAATGCGATTCTATGTAACAAAATCAAATTACAAAATTTGCAGGAGAAAGAAATGAGAATCACAAACGGAAGCTGAGGATGTTATCAAGAAGAGGAACCTGGTCGGCGACGGTGATAACAACATAAGGATCGCTGCTTCGATGGTCGCGAATGGCGAGATTAATCCCTCTTTTGACGTGGATCGTTAGCAATCCCAGAGGCCTTTGATCCATTGGATTTGATCAAGATTGGTGATAATTAGATTAACGGAGCTTTGGAGATAACGAGGAATGATTGGAAAAAGGAAAGAGACTTGAGGATGATGATTAATTGATTAGAATGGAAGAAAGTGTTTAATGTTATCCTCCCCCAACTATTCAACACGTTCTTTCCAACAATTGCTCAATAATTTTTTTTTTTTTTTAAAAGGACTAAAACTATATGAAGAAAAGACTACCAATATTAAATTCAGAAACTTTTGCTTGATTTTTGAACGATATCATTTGACATTTGTCAAGCTTTTGAATCGGAACTCGAAATTATTAAACCAAATAATTTGCGTTTATTTTCCTTATTCGTTTGTTAATTATTTTCCTAAATAAACAAAGAAATTCCTTTTTTTTTGTAAGTTAATTATTTATTACTAAAGTAAAATTATTTCTATTTTATCATTAATTTATTATTTTATTCTAAAATATTATATTAACGATTCTATTGTCCATAAGAAAATTATTTTTTATAAAAATTCAGTCTTCCAGTTTTAACCATTTTATAACAATTTATGTCTAATGGCTCTAATTATTTATATTTTCTAGAAAGTGTTTATTAAATCTACATTATAATGAAAATATATTTTAAGACTTGAAATTTCCAACTTTAGAATTAATAAAAAGGAAGAAAATAGCTGCCATCCAAAGAAAATTATTTTAAAACTTTTATTTTGGTGGTCAGACCATATTATTCTTTTGTCAAAAGAATATATTTTTTAATTCAATGAGCCTTTTCAACCTTATTACAACCCACTGATCACATTAACATATTTTTGCTAAAGAATATAATTTTAAATTCAATGGCCTTTGACGATATCATAAACGGGCTTATATTTTGGTCGTGCCAAAGAAATAATAAAACGGACTTTTCTTTTACATAATGTGTGCTACACCTGAAGCAGCTTATGTTTGATTACGTTAGCTCAATCAGACCTAGTAGAGTGAAATTAGCTACCGCCCAATGGAAGGTAAATGACAGGGGCATGTTCTTGTTCTGTTCGTTCTTCTTCTTCCTCCTCTGATTCCTAATTGGGTCTGCAGGCCGTTCTTGAGTGCTACCATGTCATGGTGCTGAATACTCAGATAAGTTCCTTAACTGATGCAACTTCAGCTTTGATCCCAGGAAATGTAAAGCAGGTTTGTCCCGGGAATGTAGCTGTGTTTGATGATGGGTCGGTGGTGGTAGTGACCCACTCGGATGTAGAGGGCTATGATGAATTGATGATGACTCAAAGAGGATGATGTTGCTGGTAATGAGTTAAAGTTGTGGGGCTCAGGCTGCATTGGCAAGGATCTCGTAAAAGACTTGGTTTTGTGTCTGGGTATTGTGATTAAAACCTACCTAGTCCCTCATTAACCTTTGATGAGGAAGAAAACATGAATTAATCTTCTTTTCAAGTATTATAATCATTCTTTTGAGTTTGTGACCACTTCAGATTTATTAAGATTAAACTAAAAGTGTACTTGACATAACTTGAAAGACATAATATAATATCAGAGACAGATCTCAAGTCTCGTTTTTTAACAAAATGGTTTTAGACCATTTTCGCGAAGACGTTCGTCGGAATAACTGTAGACACTATGAAGTAGTGTAACTACTTGTCAAAATAAGAGTTGTTGTGAATGAGAAGTGAAGATCTAACGTAAGTGTTTTATAGTTTATAAAACTTTAGATTTGGCTAAATATAAAACCTAGCAAATGTCTCACAATGAATAATTGGGTTTGAATGCGGATTTATCCTTAAATCTTATTCAAGAAAATTTTATATGTTTGTTTTCATATAAAATATAACTCATTAAAGAAACTGTTATTGGTGTTTGATTTATTCAAATTTACAATATATTTTCTTGAATGCTAACGTTATGAAAATGGTCAAAAGGAATCAATATTTTTATGACATTTGACGTGATTTAATGCTCCAGTTATGAGTTAGTATTGGACTCTTTTTGCTGATTATAAAAGGGAAGCAAGTCATATTCTCTATAACACACATTCATACGGTCTGACAGTACAACACAAAATTAGGTTCGATAGATTCTGTTTTTTGGTGATGGTAAACAGAAACAATGCTGCAGTTGTATCCTGGGAATATGAGCGCTATGAAACCGTCACACTACGGGCGTTTAAAGATTTAAGGAAAGAGATTAATCATCTCGACTCTGCAATTCTTCTTTATTCTTATATTTTAGTATTGTAATTTAATTTATGTTCTTATTATTCTTTACAAATATCACTTGTCCTATGGTAGTAAAATAAGGTTCCTACCTAAGAGTATGGGAGTTAAAAAATATATAGTTATGATCAAAAAAATACATTTAGAAAATAAGATCTTGACAGTACACATGGCTACGGTTGTTCTTCATCAAGTTAATTCCATAGGTTTTACTCGTTGCCATTAGCATTAGCTTTAGAGGTGGATGCTTTTGCTGCCGCTTCTCACCAGCAGAAACTGCCGCTGCTGCTTCTGCCGCATCTTCTACTACTGCTGCATGTGCTGCTTCTTCTTCTCCATGTCTGTCCTGGAGGATGAAACTGCATTTAGAGGACTGACCTATTTCGGGTTGAGTTATTGTCGGAATGTTCCTGGTCTTTTCCAACAAGTGAGTTGATCTTGATAGGGAGGATGAGATATTATCACTAGGGGTGGGCAAAAAAACCGAACCGAACCGAGTCAAACCGAACCAACCGAACTAAAACCGATCCAAACCGAACCGAAGTCTATTTCAAACTATTCGGTTGAAGATTTTTCCAACTCGAATGGTTCGGTTCGGTTCGGTTTAAACCGAACCGAGAAACCGATGTGTTTTTGTAATTATTTAAATTAAAAATACACTACAAGAAAACAGCGGTATTCTAACAGACATTCCGACGGAAAATGAAATCCTCGGAATATCCCGAAGAATTTTCGAGGAAACACAAAATTGGGTTTCCTCGGAATATACCGACGGAATTCCGAGGAAATATCAATCCGTCGGAATATTCCGAGGAAATTCCGAGGAAAAATGTGTTCCTCGGAAAAAACCGATGAATTCCGAGGAAATATTATAGCTGTTGGAGAGCCGTTGGGGGATTTTACAAAATTCCGAGGAAATTCCGACGAACTAGCCTTTTCCGTTGGAATTCCGTCGGAATTTCCTCGGGCTGTCGGCAGGATTTAAACTATAAATACAAGCACTCCTCTTCCTCTTCATTCACTCCATATCTTCGTCCTCCCTCTTACTCTATTTACACACGAATTTGATTCATAAAAAATATGTCTTCTTCAAATTATTTTCGTTCTTGGATCGATCGACCTCATTTGGATCCGAACACGAGATTGCTTACGGAAGAATACCAACGAGGTATAACCGAATTCATGGGGTTAGTTCACCGACAACCGGAAGCAAAAACAGGTATGTTAAGATGTCCTTGCTCTAATTGTAAAAATAGAAAGGTTATTAAAGAGTGGGATGTTTGGACTCATCTATATTTGAGTGGGTTTACACGAAGTTACAAAATTTGGTATCATCATGGGGAAACTGATTATGAACATGGTAGTACTAGCGAACCTCAGCCAGCGGTTAGATTAGAAGAACCAATTAGAACGGATGTAGATTATGGTGTAGGTACTGAGCAGATGGTAAATGATCATTTTAGAGGGAAGATTTACCCAATGCACAAGCTAGGAGATTTTATGATATGTTGGATGCTGGAAAGCAACCATTGTACGAAGGTTGCAGAGATGGTCATTCAGCTTTATCATCTGCTACAAGATTGATGGGCATTAAAACAGATTATAATTTGGCTGAAGACTGTGTGGATGCGATTGCTGATTTTGTAAAAGGTATTCTACCCGAGGATAATGTAGCTCCTGGTTCATACTACGAGGTTCAGAAACTCGTAGCTGGTCTTGGTTTATCGTATCAGGTAATAGATGTATGCAGCGACAACTGCATGATTTATTGGAGGGCGGATGAACAGCGGGTTACATGCAAATTTTGTGGAAAGCCTCGTTATAAAGATACGAGTGGAAGAGTTCCAGTGCCATATAAAAGGATGTGGTATTTACCTTTGACGGAAAGGTTGCAGAGGTTGTATCTGTCTGAACGCACAGCGCAACCAATGAGATGGCATGCGGAGCACTCAACAGATGGTGAGATCAGACATCCTTCAGATGCAAAAGCGTGGAAGCATTTCCAATCAAAGTATCCCGACTTTGCGTATGAGAGAAGAAATGTCTACCTTGGATTATGTACTGATGGTTTCAGTCCGTTTGGCAAGAGTGGAAGACAGTATTCTCTATGGCCCGTCATTCTTACACCATACAACCTACCCCCAAACTTGTGCTTGCGACGAGAGTTTTTGTTTCTCTCGATTCTCGTTCCCGGACCAGAGCATCCTAAGAGATCACTTGATGTGTTTCTTCAGCCACTAATATATGAGTTGCAACAACTATGGGCTCAAGGTGCTGAAACATACGATGTTTCGTGTAAAGAAAACTTTCAAATGCGGGCAGTACTAATGTGGACAATAAGTGATTTTCCAGCATATGGTATGTTGTCTGGATGGACAACGCATGGAAGGCTATCATGTCCATATTGTCAAGATAACACTGATGCTTTCCAACTAAAACACGGAAGGAAAACGTGTTGGTTTGACTGTCACAGGAGATTCCTACCACCTGATCATCCATATCGTAGGAGTAGGAATTTGTTTACGAAGAACAAGAGGGTGTTTGACAGTCCACCTCCGGAAATTTGTGGGAAAGATTTGAAGATACAACTAAGAGATTTTGGTGCAGAAAGGACGCCAGACGTCGGTGGACATGAGCGTTTTCCGGTAGATGCTGTTGGAGAACTACATAACTGGCACAAAAAAAGTATTTTCTGGGATCTGCCATACTGGGAGGATCATCTGCTAAGGCATAATTTAGATGTCATGCATATTGAGAAGAACTTTTTTGACAATCTCATGAACACGATCCTTAATGTTCAAGGTAAAACAAAGGATAATTTGAAGTCAAGACTGGATTTAGTCGATATATGTGCTCGTTCAGAACTTCATGTTGATGAGAATGGTAGGGCTCCTTTTCCCATATACCGACTTGATGCAGAGGGAAAAGATGCGTTCTTTGATTGGATTTCAAACGATGTGGAATTTCCAGACGGTTACGCATCAAATTTGCGTAACTGTATCGACAGAAAGGAAGGAAAGTTTACTGGCTTGAAAAGCCACGATTGCCATGTAATGATGCAGCGCCTCCTTCCGTTCGCCTTCAAGGAACTATTACCACGAAATGTTCATGAAGCAATTGCAGGGATAAGTGGTTTCTTCCGCGATTTATGCACGAGATCAGTGACTCTTGAAGGTATTGAAAATTTGAAGACTAACATAGCCGTGATTCAGTGCAACCTTGAGAAGATATTTCCTCCCTCATTTTTTGATGTTATGGAGCATCTTGTTATTCACCTGGCAAGAGAATTGGAACTTGGTGGTCCTGTGCAGTATAGATGGATGTATCTGTATGAGCGGTATATGTTCCATTTGAAGAAGATGGTGAAAAATTTAAGTAGGGTGGAAGGTTCTATAGTCGCACAGATGATCAATGAAGAAACTTCAAACTTTGCCGAGTACTACTTTCCAGCAGAAGTTCAGACCAAAAACAGAAGACCTGCTCGGCATGATGATAGAGGCGAACGGGCAACATATCATGTTACGGTTCCAGACATTTTCACAGACGTTGGACGACTTAGCGGAAAACCAAAGGACCGTCGACTTACTGAGCAGGAGCGCAGTCATTTGCAAACATATTTGCTCACCAACTGCGAAGACGTTCTTCAATATGAGAGGTAAATAAATGAGCTTACAAATTTTTATTTTAACAAGTTGAAATTTAAATCTTAATTAATTACATTATTGTCATCATATACAGGATTTTCATGGCAGAAAAGCGGTTCGAGTATAGATACGCCACAGAGGACGAACTAGAAGAAATGAAGCAGAGAGAATTTACTGGATGGATGTTTACTTATGTGAGTGCTTTAAACAAATTAAAATATATTTTATCACATATTTATACTAATTCACATTTATTGATATAACATATATATATGTGCTATTAATAGGTGTCTGCTGGTTTGGCCAGAGGTGAAACATTTGACGATTGGATACGTGAGATGGTCGTTGGACCAAACTTTGTTGTGAAGTCATATCCGAGATTTTGTACTCGAGGATATGCATTCACAACTCAGAAGAGGAGACGTTCGAGTACGACTTATGATGCTGGCGTTTGTTCTGCATCAGGAGATGATGTATACTACGGACACATACATGAGATTTTGGAAATCAAGTATTTGGGCATGGTTGGATTGCGCTGTACTGTTTTCTATTGTGATTGGCACGACAACACTCCAGATCGAGGTGTGAGAACAGATGCATTTGGTGTTACATCAGTAAATTCGAGGCGAAAGCTGCAATATTATGATCCTTTCATTCTTGCTTCTCAGGCCGATCAGGTAATTAAATGTTAATTATTCAGAATGATTCATCATCATGTGTATTAATTTATAATTTTTCTAAATGTTACAGGTTTGTTATATCAAGTACCCCCGGGTAAGGAACAGAGATGATCCATGGGTTACTGTTACAAGACTCAACCCGAGAGGCCGAGTTCAGGGAAGTTCTGAGCTGGAAGACCCACTACAACCAAGCACATCCGGCAACTTAAGTGCAGCAGAAGATTTAGCTGGAGTTGGCCTTGTAGTCGATTTAACCGACTTCGGAGAGGAAGCCGTCGTTCACGTAGAGGATGAACCAGTGATTGGAGAGTTTCACCAAGATCCAGATTCAGATTCATCTGGTGATGATGACTCGGAAACAGACTACCATTGATTTTTTTTTTTTTTTTAAGAAATACCGAGGAAATTCCGAGGAACACTTGATATAACCTCTTTCCTCGGATATTAGTTATTTGGTTTATCTAGCAAGGCAAAGCTGAATACGAATTAAAAACTACTCAAAACACAACCAAATAAAACGAAGAAACCATGTAAAAGAAATACGAACTCATAATTAAGAAAAAAAAAAAAACTAAGTTCAAATTAACAAAAAGTTACAGAAAATAAGACCATAAAACGTTAGAATAGAAAAGAAATAAAATAGCGCGGTCGAAATCAAATGGCAATACTGGCCGGTGATAGCTCCTACTCCTCGTCTCCTGCTCCAGATGTTCCTGCATCTTTGGGTCTCTTGGACCTCTTTCTTACCCTGTGTGTACCACTCGAACCCGAACCAGAGCTGGATGGAGAGTTGTCCCGATGAACTACATCATCCTTTTGGCAACGACACGGCCTGATACGTGAAATGGCAGCCCAGATCTTGTGTAGCATGTCGTTGTTTGTCTTTATGCTCTGATCTCTCCAATGTTGTTGCTGGCGCGAAGTGGCGTTCGGTGGAAGCTCTTGCAGCTTGTACTGGCTGGAGTCTGATGGGAGTAGCTGATGGGGTTGTGAATCATCTGGAATGGCTTGTGCAGCCTCATCTTCTCCTTCTTCATCAACCACGGCCTTGCCTTTGGTCTGATATTTTGGCGTGAAGAAGGATGGCTTGTCTACTAGTGCGGTAGCAGGGGGTAGGAACTCAACTGCAGCCTCTGAAAGTAGAGCAGTCAGGCCGATCTGAGGCAGGTGGCAGTAGAGTGTTTTCTTCGCTCGGTCCTGGAATACGTAGACGTAAGGACCATCCCGATCGATCCTCGAGTGGGGACCAGCTATGAACTCCTTACTTACTAGAGAAATGACATCCAGGTAGTTCCAAGCAATGTTGTTCGATCTGTCCAGTGCTACCTGATGGTTCTCGCAGTCTACACCCACATGTGTAAGGATCCGAGTAATCACTGCACCAAATCCACATGCATTGCTCTTGGATTTGGTTACTTTCCCCTTGTATCCTGCTAAGTTTGCGGCCAGCACCGCTCCCATGTTGAAGGCAGTAGCAGGTGGGAATGTAGAGTTTCCAAATGCCGGTAGCAAATGCCTCACACCTTGGTACAGGAGGCACAACTCCCATTGCGTGACTGATGCGGCTGTGGTTGTCCCGTATAGCAATGAGCCAATGAGGCGTGTGGCATATCTCAGTACTGGGCTCCGGATAAGTGACTCCTTTGCCTGAGAAGATCTATAAACCCCTGTGCCAATCGTTTCCCAGAAGTTCAACAGCTCTGAAGTCCAATAAAGACCAGATGTCCTCTCCCCTGCACTCAATCCAAATAGTCCGCAGAGGTCTGTGAAAGATACCTCAAAGTATACTTTCTGCACTACGAATGCCAGAAAACCTTCCTGTTGGCTATCATCGGGATGGCTGACGTATGCGGATGCTATGAACTGGCGTACCAACTCCGGATAAGTGGGTTCGTTGAGGTTGCATAGTTGGCCTAGACCCATGTTCTGGAATAGCCCTTCAATGTCTGATTTGATTCCCAATATTGTCATCGTCTCAGGACATGCTAGTTGTGTAGCCGGAACGGCTACCTTCTTCATGTTGTTGTAGTGGGTGGTATCAGACTTATCCCACTTCTTTGGCCTTTGCTTCTCTCGCTGAGACGAACCCTCTTCTTGGGTGTTCTTCTTTGCTGATGTTTTCGTGCGCTTCATTCTCTACAAAATAGAATCTTTGAAACAAGTGAGTGTTGATCAAGGAATCAACACGGAAATAAGAAATTCACAAAACCCAAAAAATTGCTCAAGAACACGATTTGAGAATGTGGAGATTCGCGGAGTATACCTGTCTTAGGGTGAAAACGAGTGTAGAAATCAGGTAGAGCTCGAAAAATCAAGGGGAATAGAGCCCAAAATTGTTCAAATCGGATGATTATAGAGAGAGAAAAAGGGGGGGGGTCGAATTATAGGGGAAATCGGAGGGGATGAGAGTTCTGAGGTTTTGATCCAAAAAGTTTGGGTTTTGCCTTATACATTTGTTTCCCGCACACGCATCGATCGATGCGTTTTTGTACAAATACGGATCGATCGATCACATTGTTACGCTTTGGTCCATCTTAGTGATCGATCGATGTGTTTCCGGACATATATCCATCGATCGATCCGTTTATAAAAAAACTTACAAGATTTTCCGAGGACATTCCGAGGAACACTTGAGATTCTCGATCGATCGATGGGATAATCTAATCGATCGATCACATTGTTACGCTTTGGTCCATCTTAGTGATCGATCGATGCGTTTTTGGATATATATACATCGATCGATCCGTTTATAAAAAAACCTACGAGATTTTCCGAGAACATTCCGAGGAACGCTTGAGATTCTCGATCGATCGATGGGATAATCTAATCGATCGATCACATTGTTACGCTTTGGTCCATTTTAGTGATCGATCGATGCGTTTTTGGATATATATATACATCGATCGATCCATTTATAAAAAAAAATTGACGTATTGAAACCCCAAACACTAGTTCCTCGGAATTTCCTCAGAATATTCCAACGGAATTCCGAGGAAGAAGAGGGTTTCCTCGGAATTCCCTCGGAATAATCCGAGGAAATTCCGAGGAAATAGGGTTTTTAAACCGAAAACAACGTTTTGCGGTTTGAATAACACCTATACAACCCTTATTAAGTGTCTTACGTTCATTATGAAGTCAAAATTTGTTCCTTACCGTATAATTAACACTTTTCAGATTGTATGAACGAAATCCCACAACATAAAAGAAACACTTATACCTTTTAATGAACGGTAAAGGGAATACTTTCAATTAGTTTTGAAATTTGTTATTTCATGGTTTATGCTCATCTATACAAAGAATCCTCAATGGTATGCATTACAATTGTATAAGAAATGAAATACGGCAAAAAAAATTGATGTTTTGAAACCCCAAACACTAGTTCCTCGGTATTTCCTCGGAATATTCCGAGGAAATTTTGACGGATATTTTACTATCCGTCAGAATTGCCTCGGAATATTTTCATTTTACCGGGCAAATATTTCGCAAAAATTGAAATTAGAATTCCTACGAAATTCCGACGGATAATGTCCGTCGGACCCTAGGTTTTATAACCACGAGCCCCTTCTTCTTCCCTATTTCTCTCTTCTTCCTCTGCGCGACTCCTCTCTTCTCTCCGGCGATTTCCCCCTGAAATCCGACGATATCTCCGGCGATCTCCCCCTTCTCTTACACAAATCATGTAAGGACCCTATCCCACTCTCTTAGGTTCTATTTGTTAGGTTTTTGTGTAGTTTTGATAGATTTTTGTTAGGGTGATTGGTTAGGATTGTGATTTGGTTGTATAATAGGTTTAGAATTGTGATTTGGTTGAATAATTTGTTTTGTTGAATTGATTTAGAATTTTTTTATAATTTTTTTTATTTTTTTGTATTTATAAAATCGATTTTTGTATATAAAATCGATTTTTGTATTTTACAAAACGATTTTTCTATATAAATTCGATTTTTTAGATTTTACAAAATCTTTTTTGTATATAAATTCGATTTTTTGGATTTTACAAAACATTTTTAATATCTATAAAACTTTTTTTGTGATTAAAAACTATTATTTGGGATTTAAAAATATTTTTAATATATATATATTATTAAAACTATTTTTTGTAATTATTAAACTATTTTTTATTTATTAAAACTATTTTTTGTTTATTAGAACTATTTTTATATATTTATTAAATATTTTTAATATCTATAAATATTTTTTGTGATTAAATTATTTGGGATATTTTTTTTAAAAAAAATTAATTTATATATTTTTGTATTTATTAAATATATTTTTTTAATTTACAGGTCTCATGATGATCAGACCCGGCCTCGACAGCGTCGTGGTCGTGGTGGTACAGGGAGCCAGTCTCGGGATTCCAGCCATTTTCAGGATTCCCCTTCGCCCCACAGCTCCAACCATACATCTCCCTCTGCTGCACCCGCTCCTGCTCCTCTCGCTCCCGCTGCTGCATCCGCTCCTGCTCCTCCGGGTCCTCCGGGAGTGATGAGTGTTGCGGAGTTGGTTCAACAGCCCGGTCGTGACCATCTTCCGTATCTCACTCCGTATCCACATGGACGGGGTCAAACATGGTAATTAAACATTTTTTTTTTTTAATTTGGATTCATTATTAACCGTTTGTTCTTTTTATTAGGTTCAATCGATCCAGGAATGGGATCAGCGCATGGATCAACCGTATGATGTACTCGGCCCTCGACAGGGGACATCCGACTTTCACTCACTTCCCTACCGACAAGCAGGTTCTGTGGTTTCGTCAGTTTGCGGTAAGTATTCTAATTTTTTACTTATATTTTTAATCTTTAATATAAATTTTCTACTAATTGTGTTTTTTTTTCAGCAAGAGTTCAACTGGAATTCCGATGAGACGCTCTTTATCTATCACCACTTCGTCCATAAAGTTATGGACAACTATGGGAAGCAGATCCACGAGTGGAAGAAGAAGTGGGAAATCAATAAGGTTCGATTTAATTTATTAAACAATTTTTTAATTTATTAAACTATTTTTTAATTTATTAAACTATTTTCTTTTTTTTTTTATTAAAAGGTCCCAAAGTCGATGAACGACACGGTCTGGAAGGAGTTGTGTGCGCATTGGGATAAGGAAGAGACGAAAGAAACTTCTTCCACCAACTCCACCAACCGCAGGAGCGACCGTAAAGGGAAGGGCATCTACAAGCATAACTTGGGTGCTCAATCTATTGCCACTCTGGGAGATCGCATGGTAAGTTCAACCGCTTTTTCTTCAATTATTTGAGTTTCAGAATTTTAATTTATTGTGCATTTCTTCTAATTTCTAATGTTTCTTTAATTTATGTTTTTTTTCAAGGCGGAAGAAAATGATGGCGAGCCGGTTGATGATCTCGCCCTAATGAGGAGGGCGTATACCAACAAGAAGACCGGCCAGATTGATGACGGTCTTGTGAGGGACGTGGTCGACCTGGTCCAAACTCAGGTGGTAGACGAAGTGTCTCAGCTTCAAACCGAGGATGACGCTTCGACGGCTTCGACCAACTTGTCCCGGTTTCGAATCAACGAAATCGTTGAATCCGTAAGTTCTTTTTTTTTAAAGTTCAATTCATTTATTTCTTGATTTTTATTTTATCATTTTTAATTATTTAAATTTGGCTATTTTCTATTCAGTCGGTTCCAAAGAAGAAGGGACGTTTGGTCGGTTTGGGTCGTCGCACCCGGTCGGTTCCTCCTTCTTCTGCACCACCGCCCTTTGTTGATCCAGAAGTACTTACGGCTCAGTTGAAGGACAAGGATGATCGCATATCTTTGTTGGAGACCCAGATGGCGGCTCAACAGGCGGGCTATGAGGCACAGAGGAGGCTGAACCAGCAAATGATGGAGATGATGCAGAGAATGTACCCGAACGAGATGTTCCCGGACGTGCCAGACCCGTAGTTTTTTTTTTTTCCAAAAACTCGGAATGTTTTATTTTTATTTGTGAAACTTTGAATATTAATTAATATGATTTCAATTTTAATTTTAATTTTATATTTTCGAATTTAAATTTCAAAAATTTTATTTTTTTAAAAAAAATAATATTTTTTACATTCCGAGGAAATTAATTATATTTTTTACTCGATCGATCGATGCGTTTTTGGACATATATCCATCGATCGATCTGTTTATAAAAAAATGTTCGGAATATACCGAGGGACATCTTCCTCGGAATATACCGAGGGACATGTTCCTCGGAATATTCCGAGGAAGATGTCCCTCGGTATATTCCGATCAATCGATGGATATATGTCCAAAAACGCATCGATCGATGAACTTCCGAGGAAATATCCCGACGAAGTTCTCCCTCGGTATATTCCGAGGAGATTTCCGACAAACTAGTGATCCTCGGAATTTCCTCGGAAATTTGTTTCCTCGGAATTCCGTCGGAAAATTCCGAGGGATTTCCGAGGAAAGAAGAAATTCCGAGGAATTATTTCCGAGGACTTGTTTCGTCGGTATGTCGTCGGAATAACGTTATTCCGACGAAATTCCGATGATTTTTTCCCTCAGTATCCTTCCTGTTTTCTTGTAGTGATATTAGTAATACCAATATACTAAAATTCTAATACCAAACCATGTATTTTCTATTTTTCATTCATTGACATATATTCTTCTAACCTAATATGTAATCATCAAAATATTTGATTTAAAAAAATCGAAAACTCTGTATTTTTATATTCTTATAGAGGTAAACGTGGATGTCAAATCTAAACCTAAAACCTAAAACCTAAAGCAAATTTTATTAAAAACAAAAGTTCTTCTCCATAGCGTCACATATAAGATGATTCATTGCATGATTTTTAATAATGATATAAGAGACATCACTAATGATGTTGGTTTTTTTAACTTTAGTTAACTTTCATTTGTTTTAATTTTATATACTCTTTGTGAAGTTTTAAAGGTTTTTGTTTCAGTTTTATATTAAATTTATTTTACATAATTTATGTTTTGAAACATAATTTTTCTTGCAAAAAAATTAAACTAAGAAGAACCTATTAAACTGATCCAATAAACAAACCGAACCGAACCGAATATAAACCGAACCGAACACAGACCGAACTGAACTAAACCAAACTAACTATGGTTTATTTCAGTTGGAAAAATACTAGAACCAAATTAACCGAACAGAACACGAACCGAACCGAGAAAATAACCGAAGTGCCCACCCCTAATTATCACCGTTCACATGACCTAATTCATTTGTTAGACGACCATCAAATAATGCCACAAAAACGGTCCATCAATCTAATGGTGTTTTTCCACCAATCTTCTGATCAGCTGTTTAAAATTTTGCTTTACTACGTAGATACTAAAATCAGTTTTGACCTACCATTTCTCATTTAAGTAAATAATTTAAAATACCGATATAAAATAAAAGCCTCAAAAAATAGAAAACTAAAAACTCCTTACAAATGCATTCATCAAGGCATAAATGTTAGGAGGAAATGATTGGATTACTTTGAAATTCATGCTTGTTATGTGAAGTCTAAAGGATGGAACAAACATTAAGTGCATGCTACTGGCCACCTATACGTTTGACCACCAAATTAAAATACTATTAGTAAGAGGGGCATGTTCCAATCAATAGCGCTGAAGAAACAATTAAAAATGAGAACCACATCAATAGCAACAATTATAGTAGAGTAGTTATATATTCAGCATTCAGCAACCAAGCACAAATAATCGGACCAACAATAAGAGAGATGGCTGCATGCGGCTAAGAAAGTGATTCGCAACAAGAAGCCGTTCAGCCTGTTTTCATGGCTGTTCAGTCTCCTTGGTCAGGACTGCTTCAACATCATAACCATCGGATGCAAAACCGAAGGCAATCCACATGCCACTGTTGAAGGCTTAAAGAACACTTTGATTAACCATCCACGCTTCTCTAGCATCCTAGTACTTAATATTATATATCGTAACTAATGTTATTTTTTTCCTTTAAAATTATATTCCTTCAGATTCATTTTATATGATGTTTATGTTGAATGCATAAATATTATCATTATCATTATTCTTTAAAAGATTGAATTGTTCCGAGTTTATAAACAATGCTAAAAATGATAAGAGATAAGAATCATATGGACAATATTTGGAAAATGTTCTGAAATTATTACATTGAAAACACAACATATATATGATCAAAAGAAATGGTACAATTATTTTTACTAAAACATTTTCTTAATCCAGTGTTTATTTATACTTTTTTAGGATACAGGTCACGGTGAGGACAAACATAAAGCTAGGTGGATTCCTACAAAAGTAAAAGTGGAAGAGCATGTAGTTGTTCCAAATATAGATCAGAACATTGAAAATCTTGATCAGTTTCTAGAGGATTATACAACAAACATGGCTATTTCTCCAATGGATAAGTCTAAAGCTTTATGGGAGTTTCACCTAGTGAAACTGAAATATCACATGCTGGATCTGTAGCCGTGGCTAAGATTTCACCATTCTCTAGTTGATAGAATGGTGAAAAAATTGTCTCTTATATCTCTTTTACTAGCTTGTACTCGAAAAACATGCGACCCAAGGCATTACCTATTTTCGTAGTCCCAAAGAAAATAAATACGACGCACGCTTGTTGGGAATTACATTAATTACTTGGTTTGGTTCATAGTTTCACACTTGTGTTGTAATTTTCAAGTCCATGGTTATCGTATGCTTCCCCAGAGACAATGAAACCCCACTTAAGGGTAAACCAAGTGCTACAGTTAGCAAATTTATACATCGAATTATTAGTTTTGATGATGTGAAAGTGGTCAAGAATGCAATGAATATAGTATGTTATGTTGCTTAATTATTTTATCACTATTATAAATTAATATTTTTTAATGATGTTGATTTAATTGTCTGTTTTAATTAGATTGTAACTGATGTTTTTTCTTGGAATTGTACTAGCTGGTCTTTCACGATATTTAATAATACTATGCACTAAATTATTATCAAACATTATATTGATTAATTAAAGTACATAATCTTATTGTTTTGTAAACTAATGACTTCTTTTGTTGTAAAAGGGACTGACAATACATATACAAAGCTATGGAAAAAAGGTTTATCATCAATGTGATACCTGATCCTCATTACCTTTGTGATCACATCATCAAGTCTCTCCAGTCCATGAAATCGGCTGTTTTGGAAATGGGTTCTCACAAGCTGGAGGATCAACTATTTTTTCTCTCTTAAGTACAAATTCATGGATATTAGAATTTTAATTTCATGACAAAAGATACTTTTCTTAGAAATCTCATGACAACATTCACAATAATCTATACGCAGATTTGATCGGCTGATAGTTGGTGCAACTCGACTTAGATAATACTCTTTTCAATATATCATTATTATCGTCCAGTACATATCTGGAAACAAATCATATGGATTATATCAAAAGGGAAAGAAAAAAAAAACTACGAAGTCACTATAATTGACTCTGAATGATTCTTACCATGTATGAAACTTAGATTAATTTTCACCTATTGATAAGGCCACCATAAATATTTTGTTAGTGTTGAAAATGTATATACATTCATGTGCAGATAATAATGAGTGAAAATAGTTATTGAAAATAAAAACTATTAAAATTAAAAATACAATTAAGAAACAATAATATACTTTCCGTAGAAACTTCATAAAAATGAATGAATATTCGAATTTCATGAGAAAATATTCCTTCCATAGAAACCTCATGAAAACATCCACAATAAATAAACACACATATTTGGCTGATAGGTGGTGCATCTATGTGTAGATCTCTTACTCTTTTCAGTATATTTTTCTTCATGCATATATATGGAAACAAATCATATGATTATGGATCATACCAATAAATAGAGAAAGAAAAAAAAGATATTGAGTTAAATTTGGCCACACCGAATTATTCTTACCATGAATGCAAGTTTGAAATTTGACTTATTGGTAAGACCACCATTAAAGGGTCTGTTTCGTCATATTTGGTTCTTTGACTATAAATTGTTCAGGTATTCTATATGCATTGGGACGAATGCTTTTAGACATCTCCACTATACAGAAAGATCAATTCTGTACGGGTTAAGGTTTTTAAAACGGCTGCAACGGCACACTACAAGAAAACAGCGATATTCTGACGGACATTCCGACGGAAAATGAAATCCTCGGAATATACCGAGGAATTTCCGAGGAAATTCCGAGGAAACACAAAATTGGGTTTCCTCGGAATTTCCTCGGAATATACCGACGGAATTCCGAGGAAACTACAGTCCGTCGGAATATTCCGAGGAAATTCCGAGGAAAACTCTGTTCCTCGGAAAAAACCGATGAATTCCGAGGAAATATTATAGCCGTTGGAGAGCCGTTGGGGGATTTTACAAAATTCCGAGGAAATTCCGACGAACTAGTTTTGTCCGTCGGAATTCCGTCGGAATTTCCTCGGTATGTCGGCAGGATTTAAACTATAAATACAAGCACTCCTCTTCCTCTTCATTCACTTCATATCTTCATCCTCCCTCTTACTCTATTTACACACGAATTTGATTCATAAAAAATATGTCTTCTTCAAATTATTTTCGTTCTTGGATCGATCGACCTCATTTGGATCCGAACACGAGATTGCTTACGGAAGAATACCAACGAGGTATAACTGAATTCATGGGGTTAGTTCACCGACAACCGGAAGCAAAAACAGGTATGTTAAGATGTCCTTGCTCTAATTGTAAAAATAGAAAGGTTATTAAAGAGTGGGATGTTTGGACTCATCTATATTTGAGTGGGTTTACACGAAGTTACAAAATTTGGTATCATCATGGGGAAACTGATTATGAACATGGTAGTACTAGTGAACCTCAGCCAGCGGTTAGATTAGAAGAACCAATTAGAACGGATGTAGATTATGGTGTAGGTACTGAGCAGATGGTAAATGATCATTTTAGAGGGGAAGATTTACCCAATGCAGAAGCTAGGAGATTTTATGATATGTTGGATGCTGGAAAGCAACCATTGTACGAAGGTTGCAGAGATGGTCATTCAGCTTTATCATCTGCTACAAGATTGATGGGCATTAAAACAGATTATAATTTGGCTGAAGACTGTGTGGATGCGATTGCTGATTTTGTAAAAGGTATTCTACCCGAGGATAATGTAGCTCCTGGTTCATACTACGAGGTTCAGAAACTCGTAGCTGGTCTTGGTTTATCGTATCAGGTAATAGATGTATGCAGCGACAACTGCATGATTTATTGGAGGGTGGATGAACAGCGGGTTACATGCAAATTTTGTGGAAAGCCTCGTTATAAAGATACAATTGGAAGAGTTCCAGTGCCATATAAAAGGATGTGGTATTTACCTTTGACGGAAAGGTTGCAGAGGTTGTATCTGTCTGAACGCACAGCGCAACCAATGAGATGGCATGCGGAGCACTCAACAGATGGTGAGATCAGACATCCTTCAGATGCAAAAGCGTGGAAGCATTTCCAATCAAAGTATCCCGACTTTGCGTATGAGAGAAGAAATGTCTACCTTGGATTATGTACTGATGGTTTCAGTCCGTTTGGCAAGAGTGGAAGACAGTATTCTCTATGGCCCGTCATTCTTACACCATACAACCTCCCCCCAAACTTGTGCTTGCGACGAGAGTTTTTGTTTCTCTCGATTCTCGTTCCCGGACCAGAGCATCCTAAGAGATCACTTGATGTGTTTCTTCAGCCACTAATATATGAGTTGCAACAACTATGGGCTCAAGGTGCTGAAACATACGATGTTTCGTGTAAAGAAAACTTTCAAATGCGGGCAGTACTAATGTGGACAATAAGTGATTTTCCAGCATATGGTATGTTGTCTGGATGGACAACGCATGGAAGGCTATCATGTCCATATTGTCAAGATAACACTGATGCTTTCCAACTAAAGCACGGAAGGAAAACGTGTTGGTTTGACTGTCACAGGAGATTCCTACCACCTGATCATCCATATCGTAGGAGTAGGAATTTGTTTACGAAGAACAAGAGGGTGTTTGACAGTCCACCTCCGGAAATTTGTGGGAAAGATTTGAAGATACAACTAAGAGATTTTGGTGCAGAAAGGACGCCAGAAGTCGGTGGACATGAGCGTTTTCCGGTAGATGCTGTTGGAGAACTACATAACTGGCACAAAAAAAGTATTTTCTGGGATCTGCCATACTGGGAGGATCATCTGCTAAGGCATAATTTAGATGTCATGCATATTGAGAAGAACTTTTTTGACAATCTCATGAACACGATCCTTAATGTTCAAGGTAAAACAAAGGATAATTTGAAGTCAAGACTGGATTTAGTCGATATATGTGCTCGTTCAGAACTTCATGTTGATGAGAATGGTAGGGCTCCTTTTCCCATATACCGACTTGATGCAGCGGGAAAAGATGCGTTCTTTGATTGGATTTCAAACGATGTGGAATTTCCAGACGGTTACGCATCAAATTTGCGTAACTGTATCGACAGAAAGGAAGGAAAGTTTACTGGCTTGAAAAGCCACGATTGCCATGTAATGATGCAGCGCCTCCTTCCGTTCGCCTTCAAGGAAATATTACCACGAAATGTTCATGAAGCAATTGCAGGGATAAGTGGTTTCTTCCGCGATTTATGCACGAGATCAGTGACTCTTGAAGGTATTGAAAATTTGAAGACTAACATAGCCGTGATTCAGTGCAACCTTGAGAAGATATTTCCTCCCTCATTTTTTGATGTTATGGAGCATCTTGTTATTCACCTGGCAAGAGAATTGGAACTTGGTGGTCCTGTGCAGTATAGATGGATGTATCTGTATGAGCGGTATATGTTCCATTTGAAGAAGATGGTGAAAAATTTAAGTAGGGTGGAAGGTTCTATAGTCGCACAGATGATCAATGAAGAAACTTCAAACTTTGCCGAGTACTACTTTCCAGCAGAAGTTCAGACCAAAAACAGAAGACCTGCTCGGCATGATGATAGAGGCGAACGGGCAACATATCATGTTACGGTTCCAGACATTTTCACAGACGTTGGACGACTTAGCGGAAAACCAAAGGACCGTCGACTTACTGAGCAGGAGCGCAGTCATTTGCAAACATATTTGCTCACCAACTGCGAAGACGTTCTTCAATATGAGAGGTAAATAAATGAGCTTACAAATTTTTATTTTAACAAGTTGAAATTTAAATCTTAACTAATTACATTATTGTCATCATATACAGGATTTTCATGGCAGAAAAGCGGTTCGAGTATAGATACGCCACAGAGGACGAACTAGAAGAAATGAAGCAGAGAGAATTTACTGGATGGATGTTTACTTATGTGAGTGCTTTAAACAAATTAAAATATATTTTATCACATATTTATACTAATTCACATTTATTGATATAATATATATATATGTGCTATTAATAGGTGTCTGCTGGTTTGGCCAGAGGTGAAACATTTGACGATTGTGAAGTCATATCCGAGATTTTGTACTCGAGGATATGCATTCACAACTCAGAAGAGGAGACGTTCGAGTACGACTTATGATGCTGGCGTTTGTTCTGCATCAGGAGATGATGTATACTACGGACACATACATGAGATTTTGGAAATCAAGTATTTGGGCATGGTTGGATTGCGCTGTACTGTTTTCTATTGTGATTGGCACGACAACACCCCAGATCGAGGTGTGAGAACAAATGCATTTGGTGTTATATCAGTAAATTCGAGGCGAAAGCTGCAATATTATGATCCTTTCATTCTTGCTTCCCAGGCCGATCAGGTAATTAAATGTTAATTATTCAGAATGATTCATCATCATGTGTATTAATTTATAATTTTTCTAAATGTTACAGGTTTGTTATATCAAGTACCCCCGGGTAAGGAACAGAGATGATCCATGGGTTACTGTTACAAGACTCAACCCGAGAGGCCGAGTTCAGGGAAGTTCTGAGCTGGAAGACCCACTACAACCAAGCACATCCGGCAACTGTAGTGCAGCAGAAGATTTAGCTGGAGTTGGCCTTGTAGTCGATTTAACCGACTTTGGAGAGGAAGCCGTCGTTCACGTAGAGGATGAACCAGTAATTGGAGAGTTTCACCAAGATCCAGATTCAGATTCATCTGGTGATGATGACTCGGAAACAGACTACCATTGAACTTTTTTTTTTTTTTTTTTAAGAAATACCGAGGAAATTCCGAGGAACACTTGATATAACCTCTTTCCTTGGATAATAGTTATTTGGTTTATCTAGCAAGGCAAAGCTGAATACGAATTAAAAGCTACACAAAACACAACCAAATAAAACAAAGAAACCATGTAAAAGAAATACGAACTCATAATTAAGAAACCTAAAAAAAAACTCAGTTCAAAATTAACAGAAAATAAGACCATAAAACGTTAGAATAGAAAAGAAAATAAAATAGCCGGTGATAGCTCCTACTCCTCGTCTCCTGCTCCAGATGTTCCTGCATCGTTGGGTCTCTTGGACCTCTTTCTTACCATGTGTGTACCACTCGAACCCGAACCAGAGCTGGATGGAGAGTTGTCCCGATGAACTACATCATCCTTTTGGCAACGACACGGCCTGATACGTGAAATGGCAGCCCAGATCTTGTGTAGCATGTCGTTGTTTGTCTTTATGCTCTGATCTCTCCAATGTTGTTGCTGGCGCGAAGTGGCGTTCGGTGGAAGCTCTTGCAGCTTGTACTGGCTGGAGTCTGATGGGAGTAGCTGATGGGGTTGTGAATCATCTGGAATGGCTTGTGCAGCCTCATCTTGTCCTTCTTCATCAACCACGCCCTTGCCTTTGGTCTGATATTTTGGCGTGAAGAAGGATGGCTTGTCTACTAGTGCGGTAGCAGGGGGTAGAAACTCAACTGCAGCCTCTGAAAGTAGAGCAGTCAGGCCGATCTGAGGCAGGTGGCAGTAGAGTGTTTTCTTCGCTCGGTCCTGGAATACGTAGACGTAAGGACCATCCCGATCGATCCTCGAGTGGGGACCAGCTATGAACTCCTTACTTACTAGAGAAATGACATCCAGGTAGTTCCAAGCAATGTTGTTCGATCTGTCCAGTGCTACCTGGTGGTTCTCACAGTCTACACCCACATGTCTAAGGATCCGAGTAATCACTGCACCAAATCCACATGCATTGCTCTTGGATTTGGTTACTTTCCCCTTGTATCCTGCTAAGTTTGCGGCCAGCACCGCTCCCATGTTGAAGGCAGTAGCAGGTGGGAATGTAGAGTTTCCAAATGCCGGTAGCAAATGCCTCACACCTTGGTACAGGAGGCACAACTCCCATTGCGTGACTGATGCGGCTGTGGTTGTCCCGTATAGCAATGAGCCAATGAGGCGTGTCGCATATCTCAGTACTGGGCTCCGGATAAGTGACTCCTTTGCCTGAGAAGATCTATAAACCCCTGTGCCAATCGTTTCCCAGAAGTTCAACAGCTCTGAAGTCCAATAAAGACCATATGTCCTCTCCCCCGCACTCAATCCAAATAGTCCGCAGAGGTCTGTGAAAGATACCTCATAGTATACTTTCTGCACTACGAATGCCAGAAAACCTTCCTGATGGCTATCATCGGGACGGGTGACGTATGCGGATGCTATGAACTGGCGTACCAACTCCGGATAAGTGGGTTCCTTGAGGTTGCATAGTTGGCCTAGACCCATGTTCTGGAACAGTCCTTCAATGTCTGCTTTGATTCCCAATATTGTCATCGTCTCAGGACATGCTAGTTGTGTAGCCGGAACGGCTACCTTCTTCATGTTGTTGTAGTGGGTGGTATCAGACTTATCCCACTTCTTTGGCCTTTGCTTCTCCAGCTGTGACGAACCCGCTTCTTGTGTGTTTTTCTTTGCTGATGTTTTCGTGCGCTTCATTCTCTACAAAATAGAATCATTGCTCTCAACATGGTTATAATCAATTAAGAAGGCAAAGCTGAACATGAAAATGAAAAGCAAAATCGAGTTGTGATAAAAAAAAACGAAATTGAAAAAAATTCTCTATCCCTAAATCATCTCAAATCATGTTCCAAACTCGTTGATCACAGACAATTGTGTTCTATTCCATGTTTAAACATCTGTTTCATGCATATTTGATCAAGGAATCAACACGGAAATAAGAAATTCACAAAACCCAAAAAATTGCTCAAGAACACGATTTCAGAATGTGGAGATTCGCGGAGTATACCTGTCTTAGGGTGAAGACGAGTGTAGGAATCAGGTAGAGCTCGAAAAATCAAGTGGAATAGAGCCCAAAATTGTTCAAATCGGATGATTATAGAGAGAGAAAGGGGGGGGGCGAATTATAGGGGAAATCGGAGGGGATGAGAGTTCTAAGGTTTAGATCCAAAAAAGGTCGGGTTTTGCCTTATAATTCTGTTTTCCGAACACGCATCGATCGATGCGTTTTGTTTCTATAACGCATCGATCGATCACATTCTTACGGCCCGGGCCATCTTGGTAATCGATCGATGCGTTTTTGTTCTATAACGCATCGATCGATGCGTTTTTAAAAAAACATACAAGATTTTCCGAGGAAATTCCGAGGAACAATTCAGATTGTCGATCGATCGATGGGATACTCTCATCGATCGATCACAATCTTACGGCCCGGTCCATCCTAGTAATCGATCGATGCGTTTGTGTTCTATAACGCATCGATCGATGCATTTTTAAAAAAACATACAAGATTTTCCGACGAAATTCCGAGGAACAATTCAGATTGTCGATAGATCGATGGGTTACTCTCATCGATCGATCACAATCTTACGGCCCCGTAAATCCTAGTAATCGATCGATGCGTTTTTGTTCTATAACGCATCGATCGATGCATTTTTAAAAAAACATACAAGATTTTCCGATGAAATTCCGAGGAACAATTCAGATTGTCGATAGATCGATGGGTTAATCTCATCGATCGATCACAATCTTACGGCCCGGTCCATCCTAGTAATCGATCGATGCGTTTTTGTTCTATAACGCATCGATCGATGCATTTTTAAAAAAACATACAAGATTTTCCGAGGAAATTCCGAGGAACAATTCAGATTGTCGATAGATCGATGGGATACTCTCATCGATCGATCACAATCTTACGGCCCGGGCCATCTTAGTAATCGATCGATTTGTTTTTGTTCAAAAACGCATCGATCGATGCGTTTTTTTAAAAAAAATTACGTTTTGAAACCCCAAACACTAGTTCGTCGGAATTTCCTCGGAATATTCCGAGGAAATTTCGAGGAAGAAGAGGGTTTCGTCGGAGTTCCCTCGGAATAATCCGAGGAAATTCCGAGGAAATAGGGTTTTTAAACCGAAAACAACGTTTTGCCGTTTGAATAACACCTATATAACCCTTATTAAGTGTCTTACGTTCATTATGAAGTCAAAAATTTGTTCCTTACCGTATAATTAACACTTTTCCGATTGTATGAACGAAATCTCGCAACATAAGAGAAACACTTATACCTTTTAACGAACGGTAAAGGGAATACTTTCAATTAGTTTTGAAATTTGTTATTTCATGGTTTATGCTCATGTATACAAAGAATCCTCAATGGTATGCATTACAATTGTATAAGAAATGAAATACGGCAAAAAAAATTGATGTTTTGAAACCCCAAACACTAGTTCCTCGGTATTTCCTCGGAATATTCCGAGGAAATTCCGACGGATATTTTACTATCTGTCGGAATTTCCTCGGAATATTTTCATTTTACCGGGCAAATATTTCGCGAAAATTGAAATTAGAATTCCGACGGAATTCCGACGGATAATGTCCGTCGGACCCTAGGTTTTATAACCACGAGCCCCTTCTTCTTCCCCATTTCTCTCTTCTTCCTCTGCGCGACTCCTCTCTTTCTCTCCGGCGATTTCCCCCTGAAATCCGACGATATCTCCGGCGATCTCCCTCTTCTCTTACACAAATCATGTAAGGACCCTATCCCACTCTCTTAGGTTCTATTTGTTAGGTTTTTGTGTAGTTTTGATAGATTTTTGTTAGGGTGATTGGTTAGGATTGTGATTTGGTTGTATAATAGGTTTAGAATTGTGATTTGGTTGAATAATTTGTTTTGTTGAATTGATTTAGAATTTTTTTATAATTTTTTATTTTTTGTATTTATAAAATCAATTTTTGTATATAAAATCGATTTTTGTATTTTACAAAACGATTTTTCTATATAAATTCGATTTTTTGGATTTTACAAAAAAAAATTCTATATAAATTCGATTTTTTGGATTTTACAAAACATTTTAATTATTAAACAATTTTTATTTATTAAAACTATTTTTGTTTATTAGAACTATTTTTATATATTTATTAAAAAAATTTAATATATATAAATCTTTTTCTGTGATTAAATTATTTGGGATTTTTTTTTAATAAAAAAATTAATTTATATATTTCTGTATTTATTAAATATATTTTTTTTAATTTACAGGTCTCATGATGATCAGACCCGGCCTCGACAGCGTCGTGGTCGTGGTGGTACGGGGAGCCAGTCTCGGGATTCCAGCCATTTTCAGGATTCCCCTTCGCCCCACAGCTCCAACCATACATCTCCCTCTGCTGCACCCGCTCATGCTCCTCTCGCTCCCGCTGCTGCATCCGCTCCTGTTCCTCCGGGTCCTCCGGGAGTGATGAGGGTTGCGGAGTTGGTTCAACAGCCCGGTCGTGACCATCTTCCGTATCTCACTCCGTATCCACATGGACGGGGTCAAACATGGTAATTAAACATTTTTTTTTCTTTAAATTTGGATTCATTATTAACCGTTTGTTCTTTTAATAAGGTTCAACCGATCCGGGAACGGGATCAGCGCATGGATCAACCGTATGATGTACTCGGCCCTCGACAGTGGACATCCGACTTTCACTCACTTCCCAACCGACAAGCAGGTTCTGTGGTTTCGTCAGTTTGCGGTAAGTATTCTAATTTTTTACTTATATTTTTAATCTTTAATATAAATTTTCTACTAATTGTGTTTTTTTTTCAGCAAGAGTTCAACTGGAATTCCGATGAGACGCTCTTTATCTATCACCACTTCGTCCATAAAGTAATGGACAACTATGGGAAGCAGATCCACGAGTGGAAGAAGAAGTGGGAAATCAATAAGGTTCGATTTAATTTATTAAACAATTTTTTAATTTATTAAACTATTTTTTATTTATTAAACTTTTTCTTTTTTTTTTAATTAAAAGGTCCCAAAGTCGATGAACGATACGGTCTGGAAGGAGTTGTGTGCGCATTGGGATAAGGAGGAGACGAAAGAAACTTCTTCCACCAACTCCACCAACCGCAGGAGCGACCGTAAAGGGAAGGGCATCTACAAGCATAACTTGGGTGCTCAATCTATTGCCACTCTCGGAGATCGCATGGTAAGTTCAACCGCTTTTTCTTCAATTATTTGAGTTTCAGAATTTAAATTTATTGTGCATTTCTTCTAATTTCTAATGTTTCTTTAATTTTATGTTTTTTTTCAAGGCGGAAGAAAATGATGGCGAGCCGGTCGATGATCTCGCCCTAATGAGGAGGGCGTATACCAACAAGAAGACCGGCCAGATTGATGACGGTCTTGTGAGGGACGTGGTCGACCTGGTCCAAACTCAGGTGGTAGACGAAGTGTCTCAGCTTCAAACCGAGGATGACGCTTCGACGGCTTCGACCAACTTGTCCCGGTTTCGAATCAACGAAATCGTTGAATCCGTAAGTTCTTTTTTTTTAAAGTTCAATTCATTTATTTCTTGGTTTAAATTTCTAAATTTGGCTTTTTTCTATTCAGTCGGTTCCAAAGAAGAAGGGACGTTTGTTCGGTTTGGGTCGTCGCACCCGGTCGGTTCCTCCTTCTTCTGCACCACCGCCCTTTGTTGATCCAGAAGTACTTACGGCTCAGTTGAAGGACAAAGATGATCGAATATCTTTGTTGGAGACCCAGATGGCGGCTCAACAGGCGGGCTATGAGGCACAGAGGAGGCTGAACCAGCAAATGATGGAGATGATGCAGAGGATGTACCCGAACGAGGTGTTCCCGGACGTGCCAGACCCGTAGTTTTTTTTTCCCCAATCTCGGAATGTTTTATTTTTATTTGTGAAACTTTGAATATTAATTAGTATGATTTCAATTTTACTTTTAATTTCATATTTTCGAATTTAAATTTCAGAAATTTTATTTTTTCAAAAAAATTAATATTTTTTACATTTCGAGGAAATTAATTATATTTTTCACTACATCGATCGATGCGTTTTTGAACAAAAACGCATCGATCGATCCGTTTTTTTTAAAAAATATAGCGAGGGACATTTCCCTCGGAATTTTCCGAGGGACAACTCCCTCGGAAAATTCCGAGGAACGGATCCCTCGGAATATACCGAGGGAATAGTTCCTCGGAATAAACCGAGGAAAAAGTCCGTCGGTATACTCCTATCGATCGATGTATATATGTCCAAACACGCATCGATCGATGAACTTCCGAGGAATTATCCCGACGAAGTTCTACCTCGGTATATTCCGAGGACTTTTCCGACAAACAAGGGATCCTCGGAATTTCCTCGGAAATTTATTTCCTCGGAATTCCGTCGGAAAATTCCGAGGGATTTCAGAGGAAAAAAGAAATTCCGAGGAATTATTTCCGACGACGTATTTCGTCGGAATTGCGTCGGAATAACGATATTCCGACGAAATTCCGACGATTTTTTCCCTCAGAATCCTTGATGTTTTCTTGTAGTGGCAGAAGCGTCCACCTCAAAGCGCACAAGGAGAAGCAGCAAAACTCACGAGAACATACATGCAACTGTTTTTTCTTCTTGTGCGTTTTGGTGTTTTTCTTCTTGTGCATTTAGAGGTCGACCCTGCTGTCCCTTCTGCCTTTGCTGCCACTGCTGCCCCCTCCGCTTCTTCATGTGCGTTTTGGAGGATGATCAAATGCAGTATCATGAATACATGGTCTATGATATTTGATCACTAAGGAGATGGTGCAATGGGTTTCTTGTTCATGTGACATGAGCGCAACGTAAACTACTCTTAAATGTGCAGCAACATCTGAAAGTAAATCCAAATCTCTAACTTATAGATTTGTTTTAATAGTTATATATTTTCTGTAGGTTAAATTTTCATGAAGAGATTTTCAATTTATCTTCAATTGCTCAGTATAAAGAAAAATCCTTCAAAGATTGCATACATAGGTTTAATAAATGGTTTATAAACATGTATAGTTTTGCAATGAATTCATCTTTTAGAAGTCTTATCTTATTTTTCTACGTGATTTCTTCCTATTCATTTTTCTGTTTAGACATATTTTGTTTGTTTATGACTGTAATATTTCATTTCTTCACTCTATTTATGGTTTATAAGCATTATTGGTCAGTTGTTGCTGCTAAATAGTTTGCGTCGATCACACTGTCTAATTCAATGTTTATGCATGGTCGTGGCAGCATAAAATTAATCAAGCAGATGGCTGGGAAGACGATTGGCGTTAGGAACATAGAAGGAAAAGGAAGATAACCTTATGCTATACAGATCACGGTGAGCACAAAATTAAAGCTAGGTGGATTCCTACAAAAGTAAAAGTGGAAGAGCATGTAGTTGTTCCAAATATAGATCAGAACATTGAAAATCTTGATCAGTTTCTAGAGTATTATACAACAAACAAGGCTATTTCTCCAATGGATAAGTCTAAAGCTTTATGGGAGTTTCACCTAGTGTAACTGAAATATCACATGCTGAATCTGTAGCCGTGGCTAAGATTTCACCATTCTCTAGCTGATGGAATGGTGAAAAAATGGTCTCTTATATCTCTTTTACTAGCTTGTACTCGAAAAACATGCGACCCAAGGCATTACCTATTTTCGTAGTCCCAAAGAAAAGAAATGCGACGCACGCTTGTTGGGAATTACATTAGTTACTTGGTTTGGTTCATAGTTTCACACTTGTGTTGAAATTTTCAAGTCCAAGGTTATCGTATGCTTCCCCGAAGACAATGAAACCCCTCTTAAGGGTAAACCAAGTGCTACAGTTAGCAAGTTTATACATCGAATTATTAGTTTTGATGATGTGAAAGTGGTCAAGAATGCAATGAATATAGTATGTTATGTTGCTTAATTATTTTATGACTATTATAAATTAATATTCTTTTAATATGATGTTGAATTGTCTGTTTTAATTAGACTGTAACTGATGTTTTTTCTTGAAATTGTACAAGCTGGTCTTTCACGATATTTATTACTCCTTCCGTTTATGAATAATTGTCGTTGTAGAGAATTATTTTCGTTACAAAATAAGTATCGTTTTCGATTTTCAATGCAAAATTTATTAGTTTTATTCAGTAATTTATTTTTCTATTGGTTGAAATATGGTTAGGTGTATTGGTAATTGTGTTTTTATATAGGAAATGTACAAAATTAATTGTTTCCTTAATCCGTGTGCACAGAACCAAAACGACACTTAATATGAAACAGAGGGAGTAATACTATGCACTAAATTATTATCAAACATTATATTGATTAATTAAAGTACATAATCTTATTGTTTTGTAAAATAATGATTTCTTTTGTTGTAAAAGGGACTGACAATACATATACAAAGCTATGTAAAAATGGTTTATCATCAATGTGATACCTGATCCTCATTACCTTTGTGATCACATCATCGAGTCTCTCCAGCCCATGAAATCCGCCGTTTTGGAAATGGGTTCTCACAAGCTGGGGGATCAACTATTGTTTCGCTCTTAAGTACAAATTCATGGATATTAGAATTTTAATTTCATGACAAAATATACTTTTCTTAGAAATCTCATGAGAACATTCACAATAATCTATACACAGATTTGATCGGCTGATAGTTGGTGCAACTCGACTTAGATATTACTCTTTTCAATATATCATTATTATCGACCAGTACATATCTGGAAACAAATCATATGGATTATAAACAAATCATATGGATTATATCAAAAGGGAAAGAAAAAAAAAACCTACAAAGTCACTATAGTTGACTCTGAATGATTCTTACCATGAATGCAACTTAGATTAATTTTCACCTATTGATATGGCCACCATAAATATTTTGTTAGTGTTTAAAATGTATATACATACATGTGCAGATAATAATGAGTGAAAATAATTATTGAAAATAAAAACTATTAAAATTAAAAATACAATTAAGCAACAATAATATACTTTCCGTAGAAACTTCATAAAAATGAATGAATATTGGAATTTCATGAGAAAATATTCCTTCCATAGAAGCATCATGAAAAAATCCACAATAAATAAACACACATATTTGACTGATCGGTGGTGCATCTCTGTGTAGATCTCTTACTCTTTCCAGTATATTTTTCTTCATGCATAAATCTGGAAACAAATCATATGATTATGGATCATACCAATAAATAGAGAAAGAAAAAAAAAGATAATGGATCATACCTATAAATAGAGAAAGAAAAAAAAGATATTGAGTTAAATTTGGCCACACTGAATTATTCTTACCATGAATGCAAGTTTGAAATTTGACTTATTGGTAAGACCACCATTAAGGGGTCTGTTTTGTCATATTTGGTTCTTTGATTATAAATTGTTCAGGTATTCTATATGCATTGGGACGAATGCTTTTAGACATCTCCACTATACAGAAAGATCAATTCTTTACGGGTTAAGGTTTTTAAAGCGGCTGCAACGGCAGAAGCGTCCACCTCTAAACGCACAAGGAGAAGCACCAGAACTCACAAGAACATACATGCTACTGTTTTTTCTTCTTGTGCGTTTTGGTGTCCTTTTTCTTGTGCATTTAGAGGTCGACCCTGCTGTCCCTTCTGCCTTTGCTGCCACTGCTGCCCCCTCCTCTTCTTCATGTGCGTTCTGGAGGATGATCAAATGCAGTATCATGAATACATGTTCTAGGATATTTGATCACTAAGGAGATGGTGCAATGCGTTTCTTGTTCATGTGACATGATCGCAACGTAAACTACTCTTAAATGTGTAGAAACATCTGAAAGTAAATCCAAATCTCTAACTTATAGATTTGTTTTAATAGTTATATATTTTCTGTAGGTTAAATTTTCATGAACAGATTTTCAATTTATCGTCAATTGCTCAGTATAAAGAAAAATCCTTCAAAGATTGCATACTTAGGTTTAATAAATGGTTTACAAACATGTATAGTTTTGCAATGAATTCATCTTTTAGAAGTCTTATCTTATTTTTCTACATGATTTCTTCCTATTCATTTTTCTGTTTACACATATTTTGTTTGTTTATGACTTTGTAATGTTTCATATCTTTCATTTTTAAACTAATATCAAATAAGCGATTCATACTTTTTTTATTTTTCCTCGCATGTATCAAATAAGAGATTCATACTGTTTCGTCTGCTTTTATTATTTATTTTTCCTTATGTGATACTTGTTTCTCTGGTTTATACTTGTTTCTCTTGTTTCTCTGATACAGGATACTTGTTTCTTCTTGTTTTTGATACATCATACTTGGTTCTTCTCGTTTTTGTAGTCTACTTACACAGACAAAAGAGGAAAATATTATGGAATTGGAAGCCTCGAGAGTACTCTCGTCAATGGAAAGCGGAAGTACAGTGCATCCTCTTCAATCCTGGACCTGCAAACACAGCTTGATGAAGCTCACCGCAAGATCGAGGAGCAGGCTGCCCAGAATGCAATCGCTCTCCGCAAAATCGAGGAGCAGGCTGCCCAAAACGCAAACAATCTCCGCATAATCAAGGAGCAGGCTGCTCATAGCGCAGAGCAAGGAAAACAGCTCAAGGAGTTATCTAGAGTGGACAAGTTTTTGACTGCGATAAATCCTCAGTACGTTGAATACGTTGCAGCTAACAAGTCGGATGATTAGGTTCTCTTATGATCAGGTGTTAAATATTTTGTGTACTTTGAAACTTATGATCAGGTGTTAAAATATTTTCAGCTTGTTAAACTCCTATAAGAGGAGTTCTTTTGTATCAAATGTTTTAGCTTGTTAACATTTTCAGTTTTTTATTATCAATTGTTCCAAACAATAAAAAACAGGAAATCAAGCAAAATAAAATTCAAATCACAAAATTTGGAAATAAATCTCGTTGTATAGTCGCTTATCAGTCAGTATTTAGTGCATAAATTAACCATTTGGCCCAAAAAACAGTAGCAATGTAGTTGCTAACTAGTAGCAAAATGGTAAAATTTAACGACTGATGACCGACTACGCTTTTACGACTGATTCCCGACCACTATATTACGACTGAGTTTACGACTGATATTTTCCAACTGATCTGCGGCGACAATACATGACCTTATTACGACTATAAAAATGTCGCAGACTGGTCATAAGAAAAGTTGCAAAATCGTCACCAAAGGTTACGACTGAATTAAGACTGTCCTATGACTATGTACTGTACTCGTAAACCAGTCGTTATTTCCGACTGATTTGCGACCATTTGTTTTTTGCGACGCGTTGGTTTCCGACCTCATGTTCAGTCGTATATCAGTCGTAAAGTGTATTCTGCCACTAATTTCCTACCAATTGTGTAGTCGGAACATACATGTTTTCTTGTAGTGAGTAAAGGTGGCTTCAGGACAAAAAAAAAAAAAAATAGTTGTTAAAAATAACACTTCCGCAGTTCAATAAAAATGTTTTAGGAAAACAAATACCTTGTCCTCTGAGAAAGCTCGAAGAATGTTGTATACCATAACAGGTTTTATATATAATAAATAACATAGGTTCATCTTCTCCATTAAGGGCCTAACTCCAATCTTATTCCTATACATTTGCTTGATTAATTTAAAGCACATGCTACTGCTTTTTCTTCTTGTGCGTTCTGGTGATTCTTCTTGTGCATTTAGAGGTCGACCCTGCTGTCCCTTCTGCCTTTGCTGCCACTGGTGCCCCCTCCACTTCTTCATGTGCGTTCTGGAGGATAATCAAATGCAGTATCATGATTACATGGTCTAGGATATTTGATCACTAAGGAGATGGATCAATGGATTTCTTGTTCATGTGACATTAGCGCAACGTAAACTACTCTTAATTGTGCAGTAAAATCTGAAAATAAATCCAAATCTCTAACTTATAGATTTGTTTTAACAGTTATGTATTTTCTGTAGGTTAAATTTGCATGAACAGATTTTCAATTTATCGTCAATTGCTCAGTATAAAGAAAAATCCTTCAAAGATTGCATGCTTAAGTTTAATAAATGGTATATAAACATGTATAGTTTTGCAATGAATTCATCTTTTAGAAGTCTTATCTTATTTTTCTAAGTGATTTCTTCCTATTCGTTTTTCTGTTTACACATATCTTGTTTTTTTATGACTTTGTAATATCTCATATCTTTCATTTTTAAACAATATCTAAATATTTCATGCCCATTTAGTCCGGAATATAAATATATATATATATATATACATACATCTTTTTTTTTTTTTTTTGCTAAAAATATATACATACATCTTGTAAAACACACAAATGTCTTATGTATGTGCAGGGCGTGAAACATCATTTAACGTCATCACATGTTTTATTTGACTTTAACTTTCGGGTACGTTGTATTTTTAGTGATACACTCTATTGCCAATCTTCTTCCTAGCCATCTGCTTGATTAATTTGTAGCTGCCACGGCCATGCATAAACATTGAATTAGAATGTAATCCACACAAGCTATTTTTAGCGGCAACAATTAACCAATAATAATTAATAAACATAAATAGAGTAAAGAATAGTGCAGTGGCCGATGTCTATGTTCCCAAATATAAAAATCATAGAATTTATTAGCACAGACAAACTAAAATGTTACAACTGATAAACGAACAAGATATTTGTTAGCAAAAAAAAAACAATAGGCAAAAACCTGTAGAAAAATAAGATATAAAACTTAAAACATAGATCAATGCCCCCCATCTAGGGTTTTGGCGACTCTAGGGCGATTCTTAGATCTGGCAAGCTCCTCCTCATAGACGACGGTTTGAGGCTCTCCTTGCCAGGGAAGAAGGAGAAAGGAGGTCTCGACGATCCATACAGAAGTTATGTTTGTCTCTGCAGTGACTGCCTTTCGTTCAAACACTTTCAACCCTAGATCTTTTGGCGTGAGGAACAAGACACATCAAGAAAAGGAGTACGAAGGTTTTTTTTCCCCTGTGTAGGGTGTTGAACTGAAGTTTATAAAGTGCCCTGTTTGGTCTGGATCTCACCGACGAACCAAGATGCGTCGTTCGTATGGAAACCGGGAGAGAGGAGAAAGTCCGAGACCAGTGAGAAGACGTGTGGAAAAGGTTAAGGAGGATGAGATCATTCCGATCCCAGAATTTGATTTCTCGGATCTCATTGAGAAGTATAAGCTGACGCTGGTGGGAAGGATGTTCCATGTTGATGGAAGGAGTGTTGATGCTTTGATTAAACATATGCCAAAGCGACATATCTGGGATGTAGAAGGTAAGGTCAGAGGAACCAACTTGGGGAACAATAAGTTTCAGTTTGACTTTGACTCTGAACAAGACCTTCAAAAAGTCCTACAAAGGAGACCTTGTCATTTTAACAAATGGAGTTTTTCCTTGGAAAAATGGATACCAACGATTCAAGAAGATTTTCCAAATTCTATGCTGTTCTGGGTGGTTATCTCTGGTGTTCCTAATCACTATAAAAAAGATGAAACGTTCCGTAATATTGGGAAGGCTCTAGGCCTAGTGGACACTGTGGATGTGGACGGAGGACGTGTCAGAGTTTTTGTCAATGCAGACGAACCTTTACAATTTGAGCCTCGAGCGGGGTTTGCAAATGGTGACGTTATTAAAGTGACCCTTAAATATGAAGACCTTCACAGACACTGCTTCACCTGTAAGCGCATCTCGCACGAAGAAGGTACATGCCCGGAGCTCACAGAGATGCAGCGAGAGAAAAACAGAGTGGCAAGGATTGAACAAAAAGAACTGGATGAAATAGCAACGAGAGAAGCCTTCTCTATTCCGTCTAGATACGAGACTAGTCGAGTACCGGAATCTGATCGATACTCTTTAGAGGATGGAAGATATGGAAGGGGGCAAAACAGAGACTTTAGGCCTCCTATTATGACCGGTAGAGACAGGATAAGCCATGATCTCAGAGAGAGAATCACAGTGCAACGGGAGTCTCTCAGTAAGAATGTATGGAAAAGACTTGAGAAACCTGATACGACACATTATCCCCGAGATCGGGAGAGACATCATCCTTACCAAAGACCAAAGAGGTATGATTCCAGGACCAGAGATGGAGACAAATCGAGATATGAAACTTACTCGAGGCAGTCAACTTGGTATTCCAATGACCGAAGGAACCAGAACGGTCTTAACCACGACTCACAAAGTGTGAGCAGATCAAGCCGTATACGAAGAGCTTCCCCGGACTCCCAACGTACAATCTCTGCAGCTTATGTGACAAACCGGTTCGGATATGGAAGCCGCGGCCAGAGCCATCGATCACCTCAAAAGCTGGCTCAAGAATGGAGACCGGTAAGACAGAGCATAAATGAAGGAAAAAAGAACGACGAGAACCAAACGGTGCTTGGTGAAACGGAAGAGGACAGGAGAAGAAGATTAAAAGGGAAGATGATAGCTCAGGACCCTCCAGCCGCCCCACCAAGACCTATCCCTGATAGAGGAACGCTTACAATAAGAGAACCATCATCTAACATGCAGCAACAGATGCAAGGAGGGTGTGAGAAGGAGAAGCAGACGCCCACAAAAAATCGTGAGGAGGAAAATAAACAGAGCAGCGAGAGGTTGGGAAGTGCAAATACCCCGACCAATATTGAGGGAGGTCTAGATGATCCTGACTCACTTGATAACGTTCCAGAGGATGATGGAGTTCTAGATGATGAGGCTTTTGAAAAGATGATGGAACTGTATACGGAGCCTGAGGCTTTCGTTGACGACGAAGAAATGCAAAACGTTGATGAAGTAGATGACCTCATGGAGGAGGAACAGGAGATGGAGAGAGCACGAGTGGAAAAGGAGAAGAGGGCAGAGACGGAGAAGGAAAAAAGCAAGGGTCTCATGGTTAAAAAGATAAAAGATTTTGGGATGGCAGGTATTAGTCATCAAAAAAACGACCCAGCTGCGGTGAGAAACAAGTTAGACGGAGAAGGGAAGAAGATAGGCGTAGAGGTTGATCAGAATGAGAATGGGAAGAAGAAGAAGGTCCCTAGAAGCCCAGAAATAAAAGGTACTGCAGCCTCTAAGAAGCTTGCCACCCGTGGAAGGTCTTCCCCAAGGAGTAAAGCCACGAGACAGAGTCGACTTAAAGTCTCTCGAGTATCGTCGAAAGTCCCTCGTACTGAGGTGTATCCTTCTGCTTTAAAAGGCAGGAATCCCAGTGTATCCGGTTCGGTGGTGTCCCAGAAACCACCCAGTACTCGTATATGAATGCAATTGCATGGAATTGTCAAGGGGCCGGAGCCTACTTGACCAAGCAACACTTAAAAGAGTTGCTTCGCTGCTTCAATCCTAGTTTTCTTTTTCTTTCAGAAACAAAAAAATAATTTTTCCTTTATGCAAGACTTTCAGTTTGATTTTGGTCATGATAAGTTATTTACCGTTGAACCTTCAGATACAAGCGGTGGTTTGGCTTTGTTTTATATGAATGACTCTGCGGTGAAGATTGTTTATTCCAATGATCGTATGATCGATGTAGAAGCGCAGATTGAAGGCCATAAAGTATATATTACTTTCGTGTATGGCGATCCGGTGGTGACATACCGAGAAAACGTGTGGGAAAGGCTTACAAGAATGAGTATTGCAAGATCAGGAGCTTGGATGATGATAGGGGACTTCAATGAAATAACAAGCAATACCGAAAAGAAAGGTGGAAGAAAAAGACCAGAGACGTCTTTCATCCCTTTCAAGACTATGCTGGAAAATTGTGGCATGATTGACTTCCCTTTCAAAGGGAATGCAATGTCATGGGCGGGGAGGAGAAAAAATGGACGAGTTCAGTGCCGGCTGGATAGGGCTGTAGGAAATGAAGACTGGCACAATTTGTTTTCCCACACTGATGTGGAGTATTTACTGAGATGGGGCTCTGATCATCGGCCGGTTTTGGCTAGAATAAAATCCCAGGCGAGTAGACCGCGACGCAACTTTAGATTTGACAAAAGGTGGTTTGGGAAAGAGGGGTTCTCGATGGCGGTTAAGAATGGATGGGGGCGTAATGACCAACATCATCCAGGAAATTTATTGGAAAGGCTATACACGTGTAGAAAGGCAATATCAGTATGGAAGAGGAGAAACCTGTCTAACAACGAGAAACTGATAGAACTGCTGAAGGAGAAGATCGATAAAGCACAATGTGATGATAATATGACAGCAGAAGAAGAACTTGAACTCAAATGGCAGCTGTGTGCAGCATACAGGGAAGAAGAGATCTATTGGAGACAAAAGAGCCGAGCTATATGGCTTCGAGAAGGTGATCGGAATACGAAATATTTTCACGCCAAGACTAAGCAACGCCGTGCCCGAAACCGTATCACAAGGATTGAGAATTCAATAGGTGCATGGGTGGAGACAGAGGACGGTATTGAACAAGTGGCAGTGCAATACTTTAGAAATCTCTTTGAAACGTCGAGCCCTGTAGACATTGGGGAAAGTATCCGGTATTTTACCGAGACAGTAACGGAGGAGATGAACGAGGCCCTAACAGCGCCTGTGACTGATACTGAAATCAGAGATGTCGTCTTTGCGATCAACCCCGATAAGGCCCCTGGACCGGACGGGATGACAAGTCTGTTTTATCAAAGGTTCTGGAGCATAATCGGTAAGGATGTTATCAGTATGGTGCGAGAATTTTTCGAAACCGGAGAGCTAGATGAGAGAATTAACCAGACGAACATCTGTTTGATCCCAAAAACTGCGAGACCGGTGTCTATGACAGAGTTTCATCCTATCAGTCTGTGCAACGTTAGCTATAAAATTATCTCAAAGGTTCTTTCCAACAGACTAAAGAGGTTTTTGCCAAGTCTCATCTCAGAGACACAATCAGCCTTTGTGGCTCGACGTTTGATTACCGATAATATCCTTGTAGCTCAGGAAATGTTTCATGCTCTTAGAACTAACCAAAGCTGCCAATCCAAGTACATGGCCATCAAGACAGACATGAGCAAAGCATATGATCGGCTGGAGTGGGGCTTCCTTGAAGCATCGATGGAAAAAATGGGATTCGATCAGAAGTGGATTCACTTGATCATGAGCTGTGTTTCCTCAGTCTCATATCGAGTTTTGATTAATGGAGATGCAAAAGGTAGTATCACTCCTTCCCGGGGACTCCGGCAGGGCGATCCTCTATCGTCATTTTTATTTATACTCTGCACTGAAGTATGAATATCTCAGATTCAAGAAGCAGAACGCACGGAAAGGATCACAGGTGTAAGGATCGCTCGAGCAAGCCCGGCGGTCTCTCATTTACTCTTCGCTGACGACAGCCTCTTCTTTTGTAAAGCAGAGGAAAGTCAGTGCCAAGAGCTAATGAGAATAATTGACGTTTATGGTTACGCCTCAGGACAACAACTGAATAAACAAAAATCTTCAGTTCTGTTCGGTTCTAAGGTCATAACGTCCACGAAACAAAACCTGAAAGGGTTAACTGGTATTAACAAAGAAGGAGGAATGGGAATGTATCTAGGCCTGCCGGTGAACATTTGTGGTTCCAAAAAGAAAGTCTTTGCTTATGTACAAGATCGGCTAAACTCAAGAGTCAATACATGGGAAGCAAAGCACTTATCTAAAGGTGGAAAGGAGGTTCAAATAAAATCTGTAGCACAAGTTGTGCCTACCTTTATGATGTCATGCTATCTCCTACCGCAGGAGATCCACAAAAAATTGACGGGAGTTGTGTCTAGATTCTGGTGGAGTGCCAAAGCTAATAATCGAGGATTACATTGGGTGGCATGGGATAAAATCTGCGAGCCACAGGAGAAAGGTGGGCTGGGATTTAGAGATTCACATGACTTTAATCTGGCATTGCTTGCCAAGCAGGTGTGGAGACTACTGATATATCCAGACTCGCTTCTAGCTCGAGTTCTGAAGGGTCGGTACTATAGAAACTCAAACCCGCTACGGGTGGGAAAAGCGAACAACCCTTCCTACGGGTGGCGAAGCATCTGGACAGCTCGATCAGTCTTGAGTGAGAGCTTGCTTCGATCTATTGGCACAGGAGCTGATACGAACGTGTGGGAAGACGGCTGGATACCTGATGGAGTAGCGAGACCAGCATTGCCGAAGGGACCAGTGATCGATCATGACCTAAGAGTCCACCATTTGCTGGATCATGAGACTAAAGACTGGAATGAACCCCTTATTAGAGAACTGGTGGCGGAGGAAGATGTTAATAAAATCCTCTCTATTAAACCAAGTCGTCTAGGAAGGAAAGATGGATATATTTGGAAACATACAAAATCAGGCTCGTATACTGTTCGTACAGGGTATGAAGTGATCAATGAAAAGAGGAAAGCATCGATAGAGCGGGAGGTAGCAGAACCAAGCGTAACAACTCTTAAGAAGGAGGTCTGGAAGTTAAAAACATCACGTAAGATTAAACACTTTCTATGGCAAGCTATCTCGGGATTTGTCACTGCGGCAAGTCGTCTCTGTGGTCGACATTGTGCGAATGACAGGAGCTGTCTACGGTGTGGAGCTGCAGAGGAGACGATTAATCATATCCTCTTTGAATGTCCTCCTGCATTACAATGCTGGGCTTTATCTGATATTCCAACACATCCGGGCTTATTCCCGTGTAATGCCCTGTTTACAAACTTTGACCATCTGCTGTGGAGGGCTGAGAATCTAGGAGTCAGTAAGGAAACACTCAACGTCTTTCCATGGCTACTGTGGTACATATGGAAGGGAAGAAATGAGAAACTCTTCAATGGCGTAGAAATTTCGCCCCTAGACACTCTTCAACTGGCACTATCAGAGGCAAAATCTTGGCAAGTAGCTCAGATTATCCCCTCTGTAGAAGAAGAAGCCGTTCCAGAGGCACAAGAAAGCACAGGGAGTGCAGAACCATCGCAGATACGAACTGGAATCAGGTGTCAAGTCGATGCGTCGTGGGTCCATGAAGGTTCACGATCGGGAGTGGGGTTTGCACTGTGGGAGGGAGCTAACCGAAACCTTATAGGTCTAAAAAACTGCAGGCAAAGCGCTTCTCCCCTGCATGCCGAGGCTGATGGACTCATCTGGGCAATGAAGACGCTGTGGGACCAAGGCTATCGTGCAATGCACTTTGAAACTGATTGTGCTCAACTCTTAAAGCTGATACAAAACGTGGAGGAATGGCCATCAATGGTACATGAGATGGAAGATATCAGAATACATTCTAGGAAGTTTGATCAGTTTACTATCTCTTATATACCCCGTGGTATGAACTCTCGTGCCGACTGTCTTGCAAAGGCAGCTCGTGTACGTTTAGATTTCTTTGAATTTGTTGGTGTTGAGACTCCTGTTTGGCTTGCTCATGTAGCTAGCCTCTTGGAGTGATTTTAATAATAAAACTTTGTCGGCAAAAAAAAAAAAAGATATAAAACTTTTCAAGATGTGAGTTCTTTGCAAAGTCAGATAATGGAAAAAGAGAGAGACAAATTGTTGAAGATTATCCACGTTCATAAACCCTTTATTAAACCTAAACATGCAATCTTTAATAACAATTGACGATAAAATAAAAAACAGTTCATGTGGATTCGATCTACAAAAAATGTGTACCCATTATAACATTTCTATAAGTTAGAGATTTTGATTTACTTTCTGATCTTACTTCGCAATTAAGAACAGTTTGCGTTGTGTTTCTATCACACGAACTAAAACTAGTAAAGTCGAGATCTTCTCTTATCCGCTACAAACTCCACTTTTTGTTAGTGCGGCAGATTTCACAAATCTATAAAGAGTATAGGGCATAATACCATATACCTAAAACCTAAATCCATATTTTATGATGTATAGAATTAAAACAATTTGTTGTATTACAATAAATCACATGTTCTTAAAAAACAAAATACTTCAAAACAATTGCTTGTGGAAAAGAAAGAGTAAAGTGCAAGACACTATCCCAAAAAATATTAAAATTTTAGTTCTGATTTTGGTTTCTTAAATACTGAACTTTCGTCGAATATATTAAGAACTAGGAAATACAGCTTCCACATTCCCCATTTTAGTTTTGTTATACGACCATCAAATAATGCCGCAAAAATAGTCCATCAATCTAATGGTTTTTTCCCACCAATTGTATTTATCCTTCTAACTGGTTAATCCCAATCTTGTATTGCTCAAGTTAACAAAATTTATAATTTTGCCAAAAAGACAAAATCTTACTCATATCTTCTGATCAGCTGATTAAAATTTTGCTTTTCTACGTACATACTAAAATCAGTTTTGACTTACCATTTCTCATTTTAGATAAATGATTTAAAATACTTTAAAATTTTGTTCAAACCTTTATTGGAGTTTCACCTAGTTAAACTGTAGATATCACATGATGGATCTGTAGCCGTGGGTAGATTTCACCATTCTCTAGGTGATGGAATGTCTCTTATGTCTCTTTTACTAGTTTGAACTCAAATAACATTGACCCCGAGGCAGTACCTACTTTCGTAGTCCCAAAGAAAAGCAATGCGACGCACGCTTGTTGGACATTACATTAGTTATTTGATTTTGGCTCATAGTAAGACTATTGTTTCACACTTGTGTTGAAATTTTCAAGTCCATGGTTATCGTATGCTTCCCGGAGACAATGCAACACCTCATAAGGGTAAACTAAGTGCTACAGTAGGCATTAATAAGTTTATACATCGAATTATTAGTTTGGATGATGTGAAAATGGTGAAGAGTGCAATGAATATGGTATGTTCCTTAATTAGTTTATGATTATTTTAAATACTCTTTAAATGATGTTGATTTGATTGACTCTTTTTCAATCAGACTGTAAATGATGTTTTTCTTGGAATCGTGCAAGCTGGTATATCACGATATTTGATTATACTATGCACCAAACTATTATCAAACATTACATTGATTATACAGTACATAATCTTATTGTTTTTTTAAATAATGACTTTTTCTTGGAAAAGGGACTGACAATACATATACAAAGCTATTTAAAGAAGGTTATCATCAATCTAGCTGTTGATGTCAATGTGATATACCTGACCTCATCACCTTTTTGATCACATCTTCGAGTCTCTCCAGTCCATGACATCGGCTGTTTTGGAAATGGGTTCTCACAAACTAGAGGTATAACACTATTATTTCGCTCTTAATTACAAAATCATGGATATTGGAATTTTCATAACAAAAGAGACTTTTCTAAACCTCATGAGAACATTCACAATAATCTATACACAGATTCGATCGGCTTATAGTTGGTACATCTCAACGTAGATCTTTTACCCTTTTCAATATATTATTTTTCTCTTTGTGTACATATCGATATCCAGAAACAAATCATATGGATTATACCAATAAAAAAAAGTACGAAATCACTACAGTTGACACTGAATGATTCTTACCATGAATGCAACTTAGAATAATTTTCACCTATTGGTAAGGCCACCATAATATTTTGTTTAGTGTTGAAAATGTATATACATACATGTGTAGATAATAATGAGTGAAAATCGTTAGTGAATGTATGGTCTAGGAGATTTGATCACTATGGAGAAGGTGCAATGGGTTTGTCATTTCCTTTAAGTACCCTTTATAGATTTGTGAAATCCGCAACACCACACCAAAACTAGAGTTTGTAGTGAATAAGAGAAGATCTCTACCTTACTAGTTTCTTGTTCGTGTGACATGAGTGTTGGGATTGAAAACGGTTACGACGAAGTTAACGTCCAAATCCCCGCAAAATACAAGTATGTCTTTTCGCAACAAATCATGTTCGATCAAGAGAACGTCGCAACGTATGTTCCCAAGATAAAATTTCGGGAACAATTCTGTTTAGATCAAACATAAGCCATCAGAAACATACCCAGACCAGTTACGGATAGGTCCGAGTATGACGATCGGAACACGGACGAACCAAGCTCGGTCATTACGCTACTACCGCACATGCATGCTGTCCGGTCGCTACGTAACGACCGAGCGTTCGTCGCTACGTAGCGACCGAGCATCCGTTCCGCTCGATCGCTACGCAGCAAACGAGCTCTTCCGAAACGTCGATACAACATTAGTCCACGCATTCTAGTGAAACTGAAATATCACATGCTGGATCTGTAGCCGAGGCTAGATTTCACCATTCTCTAGGTGTTGGAATGGTGAAAAAAATGGTGTCGTGTCTCTTTTACTAGTTTGTACACGAAAAACATGCGACCTGAGGCATTACCTACTTTCGTAGTCCCAAAAGAAAAGCAATGCGAGGCACGCTTGTTGGGCATTACATTAGTTACTTGGCTTGGTTCATAGTAAGACTATTGTTTCACACTTGTGTTGAAGTTTTCAAGTCCATGGTTATCGTATGCTTCCCCAGAGACAATGAAACACCTCTTAAAGATAAACCAAGTGCTACAGTTAGCATTAGTAAGTTTATACATGGAATTATTAGTTTGGATGATGTGAAAGTGGTCAAGAATGCAATGAACATAGTATGTTATGTTGCTTAATTATTTTATGATTATTATAAATTAATATTCTTTTAATGATGTTGATTTAATTGTCTGTTTTAATTAGACTGTAACTGATGTTTTTTTCTTGGAATAGTACAAGCTGGTCTTTCACGATATTGAATAATATACATACATGTGCAGATAATATTCCTTCAGATTCATTTTATATGATGTTTATGTTGAATGCATAAATTTTATCATTATCATTATTCTTTAAAAGATTGAATTGTTCCTAGTTTATAAATGACGCTAAAAATGATATGCGATAAGAATCATATGGACAATATTTGGAAAATGTTCTGAAATTCTTACATTGAAAACACAACATATATATGATCAAAAGAAATGGTACAATTATTTTTACTAAAACATTTTCTTAATCCAGTGTTTATTTATACTTTTTAAGGATACAGATCACGGTGAGCACAAAATTAAAGCTAGGTGGATTCCTACAAAAGTAAAAGTGGAAGATCATGTAGTTGTTCCAAATATAGATCAGAACATTGAAAATCTTGATCAGTTTCTAGAGTATTATACAACAAACAAGGCTATTTCTCCAATGGGTAAGTCTAAAGCTTTATGGGAGTTTCACCTAGTGAAACTGAAATATCACATGCTGGATCTGTAGCCTTGGCTAAGATTTCACCATTCTCTAGGTGATGGAATGGTGAAAAAATGGTCTCTTATATCTCTTTTACTAGCTTGTACTCGAAAAACATGCGACCCAAGGCATTACCTATTTTCGTAGTCCCAAAGAAAAGAAATGCGACGCACGCTTGTTGGGAATTACATTAGTTACTTGTTTTGGTTCATAGTTTCACACTTGTGTTGAAATTTTCAAGTCCAAGGTTATCGTATGCTTCCCCGAAGACAATGAAACCCCTCTTAAGGGTAAACCAAGTGCTACAGTTAGCAAGTTTATACATCGAATTATTAGTTTTGATGATGTGAAAGTGGTCAAGAATGCAATGAATATAGTATGTTATGTTGCTTAATTATTTTATGACTATTATAAATTAATATTCTTTTAATGATGTTGAATTGTCTGTTTTAATTAGACCGTAACTGATGTTTTTTCTTGGAATTGTACAAGCTGGTCTTTCACGATATTTATTACTCCTTCCGTTTCTGAATAAGTGTCGTTGTAGAGAATTATTTTCGTTACAAAATAAGTGTCGTTTTCGATTTTCAATGCAAAATTTATTAGTTTTATTCAGTAATTTATTTTTTTTATTGATTGAAATATGGTTAGGTGTATTGGTAATTGTTTTTTTATATAGGAAATGTACAAAATTAATTGTTTCCTTAATCCGTGTGCACAGACCCAAAACGACACTTAATATGAAACAGAGGGAGTAATACTATGCACTAAATTATTATCAAACATTATATTGATGATTTAAAGTACATAATCTTATTGTTTTGTAAAATAATGACTTCTTTTGTTGTAAAAGGGACTGACAATACATATACAAAGCTATGTAAAAAAGGTTTATCATCAATGTGATACCTGATCCTCGTTACCTTTGTGATCACATCATCGAGTCTCTCCAGTCCATGAAATCGGCAGTTTTGGAAATGGGTTCTCACAAGCTGGGGTTACAACTATTGTTTCACTCTTAAGTACAAATTCATGGATATTAGAATTTTAATTTCATGACAAAATATATTTTTCTTAGAAATCTCATGAGAACATTCACAATAATCTATACACAGATTTGATCGGCTGATAGTTGGTGCAACTCGACTTAGATATTACTCTTTTTAATATATCACTAGGATAAGACCCGCGCCTTGCGCGGGATTAAGTTATTATTTTTATTATATTTTGGAGAATGAAACAATAGTTTGGCTTCATTTGGATTACGGGTGTTCAACCCGGATATCGGGTTAGTTTCGGTTCGGTTCGATTTTTTTCGGTATTTGGTTAGTAAAATATAACTACTATTCTAAATCAATATTTACTTTGACTTTAGTCTTTCACATACTTTTGAAAGATTTCAACTGGACGACTAAATTGATCAGCCAATCTTGTTGCTTTAAATCATTAGTGTTTATATATATATATATTATTTAGTTTGAATATTTATTAAATAAAAATTCATATGCGTTATATTTTATGATCATTTGTAACTTATTATAACAAAAAAATAATCTATTGATCACAAAATTTTCAGAGTGGGAATATTCAAATTTCTAATAATATATAGACATTTTGAAAAATTCAAATATAACATATAAGAAAAAATATAAATGTTTTTATTATATATTTAATGTGATTTTTTAATATCTTTCAATAATATAAAATTAAAAAAAGAACTAAGACACAAAATTGTTATCAAATATTTATTATTCATAATAATTAATTTTCATATATACGTTAATCATATTAGGTAATTTCGTAGCTTCTAATTAAGGAAAGTGCAAAAAAAATTTTGGTAGATTATTTATCAATTCGATAGTTAGTTTAATAAAAAATATAATGTAAGTCAAGATGGACCAACCTATTTTTCTAAGAATAGTATATTTTATATAGTCATTTATTAAATGAGAATTTATAATCATACAGTTCTATGATCATTCATATCATTTTATAACTGAATATTTAAATAATCGATAACAAAATTTCAATGTGAAATCTTTAATAAGTTTATAATTTATAAATGTTTTTGAAAATTCATTGAAAATTTTAATATTAAAATATTTATGTAATCTTATGGTATATAGTATAATATATATATATATATATAAATATATATGTTTTATTATTAAATGATATTTTTTACTCATATGGTTTTAAAATAATGTGTATCTTCTTATAATATTAAATAAAAGTTCATATTAATACAATTTTATGATCATTTGTAACTTATTATGACAAAAAAAATAATCTATTGATCACAAAATTTTCAGAGTGGGGATCTTCAAATTTCTAATAATTTATAGACGTTTTGAAAAATTCAAAATATAACATATAAGAAAAATTATAAATGTTTTTATTATATATTTAATGTGATTTTTAAATATATTTTAATAATATAAAATTAAAAAAAGAACTAAGATACAAAAATTGTTATCAAATATTTATTATTCATTATAATTAATTTTCACATATACGTTAATCATATTAGGTAATTTCGTAGCTTTTATTTAAGGAAAGTGCAAAATATTTTTTGGTACGTTATTTATCAATTCGATAGTTAGTTTAATAAAAAGTGTAATATAAGTTAAGATGAACCAACCTATTTTTCTAGGAATAGTATATTTTGTATAGTTATTTATTAAATAAGAATTTATAATCATACAGTTCTATGATCGTTCATATCGTTTTATAACAAAATATTTAAATCATCGATAACAAAATTTTCAATCTGAAATCTTTAATAAATTTATAATTTATAAATGTTCTTGAAAATTCATTGAAAGTTTTAATATTAAAATATTTATGTAATCTTATGGTATATAGTGTTTAATATATATATATATATATATTTATTTATTTTATTATTAAATGATATTTTTTACTCATATGGTTTTAAAATCATGTGTATCTTCTTATAATAAAAATGTTAAACCAATGATCATTAATTTTTAACATAATAATTTTAATAGTTTTAGTCATTTATTGTCGTTTTTAAAAATTTAAAATATAACATATACGAAAAAATCTAAATTTTATTTTTATAGCTAATTTGATTGTTTAATTTATTTTAATAATATAAAATTAAACAAAAAATGATGGAGGAGATATACATTGTTATCAAATCTTTATTATTAAACTCATTAATTGTCATATATATATTAGTCATTTATGGTAATTCCGTAGGTTTTATTTAAGGAAAGAAAATATCATATCATATCATTATATCATATAGTTTGACCAACTTATGTATCTAACAACATATAAAAATCGAATGTGGACCTACTTATTTTTCAATTGAATGTAATTGACTACCTAATTGAGTGCCACCTATGCATTGGGGCCTCTTTTAATTAATACAAAATTAAAGTTACATCTTTTCAAATGTTCCTCAATTAATATATAAGGGATTATTATCGTCCAGTACATATCTGGAAACAAATCATATGGATTATATCAAAAGGGAAAGAAAAAAAAAACCTACGAAGTCACTATAGTTGACTCTGAATGATTCTTACCATGAATGCAACTTAGATTAATTTTCACCTATTGATAAGGCCACCATAAATATTTTGTTAGTGTTTAAAATGTATATACATACATGTGCAGATAATAATGAGTGAAAATAGTTATTGAAAATAAAAACTATTAAAATTAAAAATACAATTAAGCAACAATATTATACTTTCCGTAGAAACTTCATAAAAATGAATGAATATTGGAATTTCATGAGAAAATATTCCTTCCATAGAAGCATCATGAAAAAAATCCACAATAAATAAACACACATATTTGACTGATAGGTGGTGCATCTCTGTGTAGATCTCTTACTCTTTTCAGTATATTTTTCTTCATGCATATATCTGGAAACAAATCATATGATTACGGATCATACCAATAAATAGAGAAAGAAAAAAAAGATAATGGATCATACCAATAAATAGAGAAAGAAAAAAAAGATATTGAGTTAAATTTGGCCACACTGAATTATTCTTACCATGAATGCAAGTTTGAAATTTGACTTATTGGTAAGACCACCATTAAGGGGTCTGTTTTGTCATATTTGGTTCTTTGATTATAAATTGTTCAGGTATTCTATATGCATTGGGACGAATGCTTTTAGACATCTCCACTATACAGAAAGATCAATTCTTTACGGGTTAAGGTTTTTAAAGCGGCTGCAACGGCAGAAGCGTCCACCTCTAAACGCACAAGGAGAAGCACCAGAACTCACAAGAACATACATGCTACTGTTTTTTCTTCTTGTGCGTTTAGGTGTCCTTTTTCTTGTGCATTTAGAGGTCGACCCTGCTGTCCCTTCTGCCTTTGCTACCACTGCTGCCCCCTCCGCTTCTTCATGTGCGTTCTTTAGGATGATCAAATGCAGTATCATGAATACATGGTCTAGGATATTTGATCACTAAGGAGATGGTGCAATGCGTTTCTTGTTCATGCGACATGAGCGCAACGTAAACTACTCTTAAATGTGCAGCAACATCTGAAAGTAAATCCAAATCTCTAACTTATAGATTTGTTTTAATAGTTATATATTTTCTGTAGGTTAAATTTTCATGAACAGATTTTCAATTTATCGTCAATTGCTCAGTATAAAGAAAAATCCTTCAAAGATTGCATACTTAGGTTTAATAAATGGTTTATAAACATGTATAGTTTTGCAATGAATTCATCTTTTAGAAGTCTTATCTTATTTTTCTACATGATTTCTTCCTATTCATTTTTCTGTTTACACATATTTTGTTTGTTTATGACTTTGTAATGTTTCATATCTTTCATTTTTAAACTAATATCAAATAAGCGATTCATACTTTTTTTTATTTTTCCTCGCATGTATCAAATAAGAGATTCATACTGTTTCGTCTGCTTTTATTATTTATTTTTCCTTATGTGATACTTGTTTCTCTGGTTTATACTTGTTTCTCTTGTTTCTCTGATACAGGATACTTGTTTCTTCTTGTTTTTGATACATCATACTTGGTTCTTCTCGTTTTTGTAGTCTACTTACACAGACAAAAGAGGAAAATATTATGGAATTGGAAGCCTCGAGAGTACTCTCGTCAATGGAAAGCGGAAGTACAGTGCATCCTCTTCAATCCTGGACCTGCAAACACAGCTTGATGAAGCTCACCGCAAGATCGAGGAGCAGGCTGCCCAGAATGCAATCGCTCTCCGCAAAATCGAGGAGCAGGCTGCCCAAAACGCAAACAATCTCCGCATAATCAAGGAGCAGGCTGCTCATAGCGCAGAGCAAGGAAAACAGCTCAAGGAGTTATCTAGAGTGGACAAGTTTTTGACTGCAATAAATCCTCAGTACGTTGAATACGTTGCAGCTAACAAGTCGGATGATTAGGTTCTCTTATGATCAGGTGTTAAATATTTTGTGTACTTTGAAACTTATGATCAGGTGTTAAAATATTTTCAGCTTGTTAAACTCCTAAAAGAGGAGTTCTTTTGTATCAAACTTGTTAAACTCCTATAAGAGGAATTCTTTTGTATCAAATGTTTTACCTTGTTAACATTTTCAGTTTTTTATTATCAATTGTTCCAAACAATAAAAAACAGGAAATCAAGCAAAATAAAATTCAAATCACAAAATTTCGAAATAAATCTCGTTGTATAGTCGCTTATCAGTCAGTATTTAGTGCATAAATTAACCATTTGGCCCAAAAAACAACAGTAGCAATGTAGTTGCTAACTAGTAGCAAAATGGTAAAATTTAACGATTGATGACCGACTACGCTTTAAAGAGGAGTTCTTTTGTATCAAATGTTTTAGCTTGTTAACATTTTCAGTTTTTTATTATCAATTGTTCCAAACAATAAAAAACAGGAAATCAAGCAAAATAAAATTCAAATCACAAAATTTGGAAATAAATCTCGTTGTATAGTCGCTTATCAGTCAGTATTTAGTGCATAAATTAACCATTTGGCCCAAAAAACAGTAGCAATGTAGTTGCTAACTAGTAGCAAAATGGTAAAATGTAACGACAAGTATGTCCATCACGAGGGGGAAGATCTCCAAGGAGCGCACAATTACGCGATCAGCTCGGACCAGGGCCGAACCACAGGAAATATGTGGACTCACAATCAAGGATATGATGAAAACACCTTCTGCGAGTTCCACCAGTCCCGAGGACACTCCACGACTAACTGCAAAGTCTTGGGAGCAAGGCTTGTCGCGAAGCTACTAGCTGGAAAGCTCTCGGAAGTGACCAGCGTGAAAGATCTCATCCTCGAGACCGATCGCCCCCCGAAGGCGGACAGAAATCCTCCCACGGAGAAATCTTCTCAAAGAAACCAATCTAGGGATAAACGCGGCAGAAGGCCGGACGACAAGGGGAACGATAACAATCGTCGCAGAGTCAACATGATCATTGGAGGATCGCAATTCTGCAACGATACGGTTTCGGCCATCAAGGCTTACCAGCGGAAGGCGGAGTCGATCGTAAACTGGCCTACATGGTCTCCTACCCGAGATGATCAGAATTGCTCAATCACCTTCACGAAGGAGGAAGACGGCGGGATCGATCAACCTCACTGCGATCCGCTCGTCATAGATCTCGTCATACGAGATCTGGAAGTCGGCAGAGTACTCATTGACACGGGAAACACGGTCAATGTAATCTTCCGCGATACTCTCAATCGGATGAGCATCAAACTGGGAGAAGTAACTCCAACGCCGAAACCGCTCACGGGTTTTTCAAGCGAAGTATCGATGACCCTCGGGTCAATCCAGCTGCCAGTCATGGCCAAGGAGATCACGAAAATCGTTGAATTCACGGTGGTTGATCATCCTGTCATCTACAATGTGATCATGGGAACCCCATGACTCAACGCCATGTAAGCTGTTCCATCAACGTACCACCTGGGTGTCAAATTCCCGAACCCCAAACAGAGTCGCAGCTATCTGGGGATGTCAGAAACAGTCGCGACTATGCTTCCTCGCGGAGCACAAGTTAAGGCAGATGATGACTTCTGCAACGGCAAATCGCAAGCGCACGAAGATAGATAAATCTTCGGCCAAAAACGTTTCAAGAAAAGACGATTTAACATCGTCTGCTGACGCAAACGCTTCGGGTGTCGAAACTCAACATGAGTCCGAAGCCGACACTACGACTCAACCGGAACATCCGGAAGAGAAGGCTGACTCGGCAACGGTCATCACGATCAAGGCGGTCAGTACGGCGACAATCGCTGAGTAAAAACGCTCGCGGCATAAAATAGAACTACGAGATGGCTTGATCCTCGAAAGAGGTACGTAGGCAGCTCGTCGAAAGACGAGTTCAGCTATCCCCCTCTCTAAAAGGGGGGGGGGGAGTGGGTGTGTATACTCGTATACTCCCACATAGGAAAAGATGCGTTATTGTAATCGAGTTTTTTAGAGATTTCAAAAAATTTTACTACAATATGCGTCGCTCCTTTTTAAGACACTTGCGCTTCAATTAACGCAAAAGTCTCAGAACACGCTTAGAAAATCGACAAACGTTAAGACTCTTGTCAGCAGCCTCATACAGCCTAAAATCGCAAAACAATCTCTCTTCAGCATCGAAAATATATGTATAGTCTTCGAAATAACTGCGAGACGTCGCCAAGTTAAAAGTCGAGACGATGCGAACAAATTGTCCGAACGCGACCACAAAAACCTTACACTCCATTCGTCGATTGGCCCCGACAAACACATCAGCCGTCTTAAACAAACGCAACTTGATCACTCTTTTGATCTTCGAACGTCCAACACAAGGACGCAAGCGCGCTACAAAAAAAATCCGAAATTTTGGTCTAGCACTTCCAGTTGGCTTAAAAATTGTCTCTCGAAAGATGCTCGATTCATACCATACAAGTCATATAAGCCGTGAACCTATCGCGGACTTTAAATCGGTACGAATCAGGTAGAAATCGCAACAGAAAAATCGATAGCTGGCTAGTCACCGCACAAACCTTAAAACCGAGAGTAAACCTAGGTCTTGCCCTAAACCCATTGCATTGGTCTCAGACATCTCAAGACATGATATCTAAACGATACGAGATCCTAAAACATGTCTCTCCGTTCATATCTTGACGTTTCCAATAGTTCGTAAGAATAAATAATTTTTACGAAAATGCACGTCTCGAACAAACCAACAGATTGAACGCCTCAACGGAATTAAATATGAAAAGACAACTCATGTTTACTTCAAACCCACTCTAAACAAATTAACTCAAACAAACATCCATTATATATAAACAACATAGCGGTAGGGGTTCAAAGCCACCAACGGCCAGTCCCGATAAAAACAAAAGCGGCCAACACAGGCCCATACAAAGTTCAAAGGCCACACTCGGCCGGACATATATGAACGAAGGCCACACTTGGCCGCAAAATACTAGATAAGGGAAAAACTTCTTCCCGTCAAACACTCACAGATTAAAGTTAAAATTCCCGGACAAGGAAGCTCTGAATGCATCCGCGGGATAGTTCACTTCCTCATCGTCACCGGCAAAATCAGTCGTGGTTTCTACGATATCAGGAGAAACTGGGATGGGATCCCAGAATCCCTGAATCCTCCCGTCGATCGGAGAAATGAGCGTCTCAGCGTGAGCATGATCCTTCATGCCGCCCTTCATTAACTCCATCTCCCTCTCGAAAACGTAGTCATCCGCCCGCGTCTTCCAAAGGCTCCTGCTGAGAAAATATTCCTTCCATAGAAACATCATGAAAAAATCCACAATAAATAAACACACATATTTGACTGATAGGTGGTGCATCTCTGTGTAGATCTCTTACTCTTTTCAGTATATTTTTCTTCATGCATATATCTGGAAACAAATCATATGATTATGGATCATACCAATAAATAGAGAAAGAAAAAAAAGATAATGGATCATACCAATAAATAGAGAAAGAAAAAAAAGATATTGAGTTAAATTTGGCCACACTGAATTATTCTTACCATGAATGCAAGTTTGAAATTTGACTTATTGGTAAGACCACCATTAAGGGGTCTGTTTTTGTCATATTTGGTTCTTTGATTATAAATTGTTCAGGTATTCTATATGCATTGGGACGAATGCTTTTAGACATCTCCACTATACAGAAAGATCAATTCTTTACGGGTTAAGGTTTTTAAAGCGGCTGCAACGGCAGAAGCGTCCACCTCTAAACGCACAAGGAGAAGCACCAGAACTCACAAGAACATACATGCTACTGTTTTTTCTTCTTGTGCGTTTTGGTGTCCTTTTTCTTGTGCATATAGAGGTCGACCCTGCTGTCCCTTCTGCCTTTGCTGCCACTGCTGCCCCCTCCTCTTCTTCATGTGCGTTATGGAGGATGATCAAATGCAGTATCATGAATACATGTTCTAGGATTTTTGATCACTAAGGAGATGGTGCAATGCGTTTCTTGTTCATGTGACATGAGCGCAACGTAAACTACTCTTAAAATGTGCAGAAACATCTGAAAGTAAATCCAAATCTCTAACTTATAGATTTGTTTTAATAGTTATATATTTTCTGTAGGTTAAATTTTCATGAACAGATTTTCAATTTATCGTCAATTGCTCAGTATAAAGAAAAATCCTTCAAAGATTGCATAGTTAGGTTTAATAAATGGTTTATAAACATGTATCGTTTTGCAATGAATTCATCTTTTAGAAGTCTTATCTTATTTTTCTACGTGATTTCTTCCTATTCATTTTTCTGTTTACACCTATTTTGTTTGTTTATGACTGTAATATCTCATTTCTTCACTCTATTTATGGTTTATAAGCATTATTGGTCAGTTGTTGCTGCTAAATAGTTTGCGTCGATCACACCGTCTAATTCAATGTTTATGCATGGTCGTGGCAGCATAAAATTAATCAAGCAGATGGCTGGGAAGACGATTGGCGTTAGGAACATAGAAGGAAAAGGAAGATAACCTTATGTTATTATAAATTAAAGCTGTCATGGTCTACGACATTCTTCACAGGACAAGGTATGTATTTTCTTTCTCTTCTTTTTTTCTTACAACTTTTTCTATTGAACTGTGGAAGTGTTATTTTTAATTATTATTTTCTTCTTTGTCATGAAGTCACCTTTACTTCTAAAATGTTTGAGCTACAAAATACATGCGATAAAAAATAAAAAGTATGAATCTTTTATTTTCTGTTAGTTTAACATTATTCTAATTTAGATAATTCTAAAAATCTGTACATGTGTGCTTTATTTTCGAATATTATCATCAAAGTTATACACCAATCTATGAGCATTGACATGTCGTAATTTTCTGCCTGAATGAGCCAAGATGTGATGGCAAGCTTACATTTACAGTCTCCATTATCAAGGAAAATGTATTGTGTATAAAGGTTGTAGATAATTTTTTTAAAAAGGTCAATATGAGACATTCATGGAGCTTTTTCATTTTCATTGCCACAGTTCGTTTAATGGAAATGATGAATTAAACTGTTGCATCCTAGGTGGCATCAAAGAACAATATAGTTTTGATATTGGTATTTATCAGTCACGTTCTGATTATGGGATGTCATGACAGACACATTTGATAAGATGATATTTTAGTATAATTGTATAAATATTTGATCTATCATGACATCTCGAGATGAGAGCATTGTATAGTTAGAGTTAATTAGGAAAGACCCAAAATTTTGTATTCAGAGCATTGTGTGATTTCATTAGGATAGGATCATCGTATAGTTAGATTTAATTAGGGTAGGACCAAAAATAATTAATAGTTAATGAATATATCCAACAACCTTGTATAAGTAGATCTTTTAGTACTCCTTCCCTTTTAATAGTATAGATTCCTTTTTTTTTTGATCAAATTAAACTTATATTGAAACGTAGTTACTCATCCCCAAGGAGGTTTGATCGTAGGTAGTACAAAGCTGATTTAGCCAATAAATCAGCATGAGCATTTGCTAAACGCGTAATAAACTTAAAGGAGATAGAGGTGAAAGACTGAGCCAACTGATGGATGTCATGTAGGATGTCTTTCAAAGCCACATCTTGTCCTTGTGAGTTCAGGAGCAGGATAAGAGCTTTTGAGTCAGAGTAAACAATGAGACTGCTGACGTGTGACGAGACTGCAGCGTTAACCACAGCTTTAACCGCAAGTGCCTCAGCTACAAGGGCCGAGGTGACAAAGCGCCGGTGAGATGAAGAAGACTCTGCACAGGTTCCTTCAGCGTCTCAGAGTTGCCATCCGAGGCCGCAGTTGCCTGTTGAAGAATCCCAAGCTGCATCTGAGAATGAAGACCAAGTATAAGAATTAACAGCTTGTTTAACGTTAGATGAAACCACATATTGTGGTACAGGAGGTTTTGTGACCATCGTCTGAGCAGCTCTCCAAGCTCTTGCATCTTGAATAGCTTTAAGAACAGAGTCTTTCTCAGTAAAGATTATGTTTTCAAAAAGGAGTTTGTTCCTATTGGTCCACAGAATCCATAGGATCCAGGGATATAGTGGCGTGCTTCCAAGGCCAAGAGGGGGAAGAGATATCATCTTCCGGCATCGATCAAGTAGTTCTGAGACAGATGAGACTCCATGTGGGTTCGGTTTATTGATGCACGGGAGTAGTTCCCACACCTGGCCAGCAAAAGGACAGTGTAGTAACACGTGAAGTTCAGTTTCCAATTCGCCACATCGTTTGCAAGTAGCGGCAGCATCAATTCCTCTGTGTACCAAGACTGAACCCACAGGGAGCGCTTTGTTGTTGGCCTTCCAAAGAAAATGTTTAATCTTTGGTGATGCTTCTATCTGCCAAATACACTTGTTCCAATTGAAAGCTAGGTCAGATTGATCTCCATTGCAGAGTTTGGCTATAGCATAGCCTGATTTCGTGGAATACACGCCTGAGGCATTGGGCAGCCACACTCTCTCATCTTGCATTCCAAGGGTACTGGGAATCAGTCTCCGGATTGCTTCCTCGTATTGGGGGAGGTTACTACTAATAAGATCAAGGTCCCAGTCTGTAGACGATGGTTTCATAAGTTTGTTCACCCGCCAGTTACGATTTTCTTCAGTGGGTGGTCCCATGATACACATTGGTTCAACAGTTGATAGCCATGGTTCATTCCATATCTCCACTTCATTCCCTGACCCTATTGCCCAGCCTAATCCCTTAACGAGCAAATCACGTCCCACCAAGAGACCTCTCCAGCCATGTGAGGCACTTGCTGGAACCTTCACGTCCAAGAAAGAAGAGTTAATGCAATACTTGCCTAGAACGATTTTTGCCAGTAGGGAAGAAGGCTCCTTGAGGATTCGCCAAGACAGTTTCGCAAGCATTGCATCATTGAATTGTGCAATTTCACGGAACCCTAAACCGCCAGCGTTCTTCGGCTTTGCGAGTTTTTCCCACGCAATCCAACTCATCTTTTTTACACTAGGGGAAGCATCCCACCAAAACCTAGTAAGGATAGATTGGATTTGTTTGCACAAGGACATGGGAAGTTTGAAACAAGACATGGCGTAAGTCGGCATAGCTGCTAGGACTGATTTGAGTAGCACCAACTTCCCCGCTCCGGAGAGGAATCTCGTTGTCCAACTATGTGAGCGTTGTCTTATGCGATCCACCAGTGCCGCGAAATTGTCTCGTTTTTTCCGACCAAAGTGCTCCGGTAAGCCTAGATACTTGCCGACTCCTCCCTCGTTGAGAATTTGGAACTGGTCTCTTACTCGCCGTTTCGCTTCCCCAGGTGTTTTCGATGAAAAGGTAATGGAGGATTTATCCAGATTGATGCATTGACCTGAGGCGTCTCCATACTTCTTTAGGATCATGATGAGTTTCGCACAGCTTTTGTGATCCGCCCTACTAAAAAGCATAGTATCATCTGCGAACAAGAGGTGGTTGATGGATGGACTGTGACGAGAGACTTTGACTCCAATAACATCACCCTGAAGCTGGGCTTTCTTACAGAGGCCGGATAGAACTTCCGTGCAAAGGATAAACAAATATGGTGAAAGGGGATCGCCTTGTCTGATTCCTCGGGTCGGATTAACTCTTCCCTGTGCCGCTCCGTTGATGAGATAAGAGTACGAGACAGAGGTCACACAGTTCATGATCCACCTGACCCACAGGTCGTGGAAACCCAGCCGCGTGAGAACATTCCGTAAAAAGCTCCATTCGATGCGGTCGTATGCTTTACTCATGTCCGTCTTGATAGCCATGCTACACCGGACGGTGGCGCTTGAATGTTGAAGATAGTGTAGAATCTCGTGAGTTATAAGAACGTTATCCGCAATAGATCTTCCTTTTACGAATGCGGACTGGTGCTCTGATATTAGTCCGGTGAGTAGTGGCTGGAGCCGTCGTGTGAGCATCTTGGCTATGATCTTGTAGTGTGTGTTGCAAAGAGCGATAGGACGGTAGTCCGACACCTTTTTCGGGCTTGAGAATTTTGGAATGAGCCTTACGTGAGTTTCATTCTGTCGCGTGTCTAGGGTTCCAGTAGTGAAGAAACTTGTGATATCTTCTACCACATCATCTCCTATAATGTCCCAAAATGATTGGTAAAAGCTGGCCGAGAAACCATCTGGTCCCGGTGCTTTATCAGGGTGGATAGAGAATAATGCTTCTTTGATCTCTAGTGCTGTCGGAGGAGCAATCAATGTATCGTTCATCTCTGTGGTGACCATCGGGGAGATCCCTTCCTCCACTACCTGAGATGAATCAGACATTTGGCATGAGAAAATCCGAGTAAAGTACTCGGTTATGCTCAGTACTATCTCCTCTTCCTTGTAGACTGCATTTCCTTCACTGTTTTCAATTACCGAAAACTTGTTGATAGCTCGACGACCTCGGGTAGATGCGTGAAAAAAACTGGTGTTGCGATCACCACTTTGGAGCCATTGGTTACGGCTCCGTTGTCGCCAGTAGAGTTCCTCCTCTTTATATGCTGATTCAAGTGTAGCCGAGAGAGAAGCTATGATCATCGGGTCCGGAGCCAAGCTAGATAGAGCAGACTCTAGCTCCACTTGTGCCTTCTGGATCGCTAGATTGCTGTTAAGGTTTTGTTCCTTCACCCAAGCGATGATGCTATGTCTGATCTTTCCCACTCTTGTAAAAACAGAGTCATTTGGATCGCTTGCCCATTGATCAGCCACTATCTTGCGTATCTCAGGTTTGTCCTTCAGCCTTCTATCAAACCTGAATAATCCTTTCTTCTTGCGGGTAGAGACATCAAAGTGTACCACAATTGGCCTGTGATCAGACCCTTCGAAACGGAGATACTCGCAATGTCCAGCTGGGAATCGTTCAAACCAAGAGCAGTTTCCCATAGCTCGATCCAGTCTTGATTGAATGAAATAGTTGTGTCTTGTTCCTCTCCACGACAAATGATTCCCGGAGTGTGGAAGGTCCCAAAGTCCCATTTGAGAAACGAAGCTCCTAAACGGGAGGAAAGATCCTTCCCAACGAGCTGGGCCTCCAACTTTTTCCGAGTTGTCGAGGAGATCATTGAAATCACCGGTTATCAACCAGGACTCATCTCTATCCGCCCCAATCTCAGTTAGTTTTCTCCAAAACTCCGGACGATCAGAAGCATTTGGAGCACCATAAATAAACGAAACAAAAGAGAAAGTTCCCCGAACTTCGATTCGTGTATCAATTATATTTGGGGAGGAGAATAAGATTTCAACCTGAATTTCATCTTTCCAGGATAGGCAGAGACCTCCCGCCAAGCCCACCGGAGGGACCGTGAAGTGGTTGGTGAGGTCAGAGTTTTTGAAGAGTTTAAACAGCGCTTCATCTTGATTTTTAGTTTCCATTAGGAACAGAACAGCCGGAGAGATCCGCTTGCGGAATTCTCCGATACGCTGGATCGTCAAGGGGGTCCCAATACCTTGACAATTCCAGCTCACGCATGCTAAGGAAGAGGTTTTGGGGGAACCCTAAAATCCTTCCCCTTCTTAACCGTTGGAGGAATTATTTTAGTGTTCAGTGCTAATTTGCGTGTTGCAGCTGATGTTCTTCTTCCTCCGGCCACTATCGCATCGAGCATCAGTTTTCTTTTAGGAGATGGATGGACTTTAGTAACCCGTCGTTTCTTAATAGCGTGGCCTTGTGCTGGGCTGTTCCCAACCTTTCTAAGGGTCTGAGAATTCCCAACTTTCCTTTTTCCTGCAGCTTTAGCCAGTGCAGCCAGAGTCAGCTGATTTTCCTCACTTTCTTCAGTTTCAGTTTGGAGGAGGGGGCCTAAGCGGAGTGAAACATGGATTCTGTCTTCGCTGAGAGTCCTGATAGGTGATCGTTCCGAGGGGCCCAGCCTACCCGAGTCAAAAACATTCGAACTCGATGGTCGAGTAATAGAATTTATCACAGGGAGATGCATATTTTCATCAACTTCCTGGAGCTCCACATTATGGATGTGTTTAGAGTTGGAGTTTGACTCTGATCTTTCATTTAGACTGGTTCTCTGTGTGTGGACCGAAAGCCTATCCTTTGCACAGATTCTTTCCTCGCTCTTTGAGTTGGAACCACGCGGGTCTGAGAGACGATCTGCGATGCTGTTTCGCCTTTGCACTGTTATGGCATTTGTTCCGGGGGACTGGTTCGACCTAGATCTCTCTTCTCTTATAGGTGATATCCCTGGCTTGTTATGCATGGGAGGTGCAAGGGGCTCCCGAGAATGGGAGACATAGTCAGCTGACGGTTGATCTCGTCCTTCTCTACGGGGCGGAGTTCTTCTTGATGATGGGTTACTTCTGATAGAAACATTCCTATCATCATAACGTCTCTTATTTTCCTCATAGCCAGAGCTCCTTTCAGAAACAATCCTAGAGGGATCGTTATGAGAAGAGCTTCGAGCATCTCTTGGGTCCGCATATTTGTAGTTAGACCAGCGAGCTCCCTCTCTCGATTATCCTTGTTGTAGACGAGTTTGTCTCCTGCCTTCCTGCCGCCTTTTGCTTTCTTCGATTCTTTCCAAGGTGTTGTGTTGGGAGATGCCCAACATCCTCTGATCTCTTCCTTGTCTAGATGGAGGGCGAAGCTCGCAATCTTCATCTTCATGTGACAGAGACTTACAGAAGAAGCAATGTTTTTCAAGCTTCTCATATTCCAACTCCACTTCCACAACTTTCTTTGAAGGAAGTTCGATGTCCATACGCATGATGAGTGGTTTTAGCCCATTGATCTGAACTTTCATTCTTGCCTTCTCAAAGTCACGTAGTTCAATAGGGCCTAGGGCTGCTCCTATGATGTCGAAAGTTTCATCAGTCCAGTAATGGAGAGGAACTCCATGGACCTTAATCCAGAACGAGATCGTCGCAGGGAACGAGTCCGATACTATCGGTTCCCATCTCTGAAGGATCATCATCCACTTCTTAAAATGAAAAGGCGATTTTGAGAGTATGGCTTGAAGGTCCTGTTCCGATTCAAACCCAAATTGGAACAAGGACGGGCCCAAATCTCTTCCAGTGATTCTGCCTACCACATTCCAATGTTGAAGAAAGAAGTCAACCAGTGCTCTAGTCTTTTGGATTGAGGAATTGGTGACTCTTCCTATGAGTGTGAATCTGTTGCGCTCTATGAGTTCAGAGCTATCCGAGGCCGGGATTCTGACAAGCGGTTTACGGAAAGGAGGACGTTCCTCTTTCCATTTTCCTTTGTCAGCTCTTGAGTAGCGGTTCGCCATTGGCTCGTCGGAATAAAGTAAGAAGTTCCACCAGTGATAGATACGCGAGACTACAGGGAGTAGTAAGGATACCGTATGACGATGGGGACTACAAGGATGTAGTAAAGTGAGAAACCAGTAGCTAGTGGTTTCATCCAACCATAAGGCTGTCGCAGTTGCAGGAGCCTAACATGGTGGTATGGTCGGAATCAGCGAACGTCGGCGGTGAAAATGGTCGGAGAAAACGGTCCCTCCGACACGGTCGGGGGAAGAATCCGGCGTGTAAAGACCAGAGAAGTCTTTTATCCACCAGTAACTTCCTTTCCCGGTAAGCAGTTCAAAAACCTAGAGAAGAGATTGCTGGACACTAGCCGAAAGGGGAAGGTCAACTTTGCAGACAGTCGGGAATCTAGCGGTTAAAGCCCAATATCGTAAGGTGTGCCTGGGAGAGAATTTGAACGTGCGAATCCATTGCGCTGTCCTAACTGTATCCTTCTTTCTTGTTTTATCTTTCTTTGTATTCTTCAACTTGGTACGCCCCATATTATTATACGCACGCACTTATGTTTTCTTGTAAATATCTGCATAACTATAAAGTTTTAATTTGCTACGGGCAGCACTAGGGTTTAGTGCAATAGCAGTCCTCGTTTCTCCCCCACATTTCTCTGACACTACTAAAATTTTAGTATTGACAAGAAATACTTTGGACTTCATTCGATTGTAATAGCTATTGATATATGTGTGTGTGTTCTTTTGTATAACCGAAACTCTTAGACGAGTCCATATCTCAGGATTTTTTGAAACCTGATCCAGACCCGCGGTTGAACCGGTAAATCCCGTGACCTAGAAAAAAACCGGTTTGGATTTTGCGAAAAATCCAATATTTAGAAACCCGCAAAAATCCGAAAAAATCCAGTAAAACCCGGAACCCGATACCGGTTGAATCACTGGTTGAACCAATAAATAAATTTTACTTCTTTATTTTTTATTTTTTAATTATGTTTTTAGATTATGTTTTATATTCTAAGTTTCCAATTAACAAGTTAGGTACTGGCAAAAAAAAAAGTTAAGTTTTCCCTTTTCAGTTTTATATTTGTGATTTTTAGATTTTGAAAAAGATTTCACTATGCCACCTGAAGAAAATGAAGTGAACGATGATAGAAAGAACCAAAATTAGTTGATGTAATTTGGTGTTAGTTTATTTTCGTTATTGATAATTTATTACAATGATCTTTTACTTTTGGTTTATTTTGTATTTGAAGTTTAATTTATTAACATTAGATATTTAAATATTTATAAATTTTATGTCTTGATTTTTTTAGATGTCATAACTCTTACCTTATTAGAGAAAATTTTAAGTAGTCTAAACTATTTTTTGATATTTTGTATATCAAATGAAAATAAAAATATAAAAACTAAAGTTAAGTATTTTCTAAATGTTTTTAAACATAAAATATATACATATCCAAACTATTATTTTATGTTTTAAAAAAATTTTAGAAAATATTAAACTTTAGTTTCTATATTTTTATTTACATAGTAGATATATTATTATATAATAAAATTAATTCATTTATTAACCCACGGTTCATCCGCGGTCGATCCAGTGATCCAACAACCCGATAAGTCGTCCGGGTTCAGTGTCCGGGTCGGGTTTAAAAACATTGTATTCAATACAAGTTAGTTAATCCGATAGACAAGACAACTTTATATTTGTCTCGTTGTAGTTTTTTTTGGATCATCATTAGAGATCGAACCATGAGGCCCTATTAATACATAACACCAATGTGTGAGAAGTTGTAGCCCAAAAAATAAAGTATGAACAGTTTCTTAGCTTGTGTTTCAAAAAAAAAAAAAAAGTGTTTCAAAAAAAAAAAGAACAGTTTCTTAACTAGGGGATCCCTCTTAAGTAAAGATAAGATGGTTAGCCTAGGGCGGTCCACACATTTCCGTAAATATGTAAACAGGTACACTACAAGAAAACAGCGATATTCTGACGGACATTCCGACGGAAAATGAAATCCTCGGAATATACCGAGGAATTTCCGAGGAAATTCCGAGGAAACACAAAATTGGGTTTCCTCGGAATTTCCTCGGAATATACCGACGAAATTCCGAGGAAACTACAGTCCGTCGGAATATTCCGAGGAAATTCCGAGGAAAACTGTGTTCCTCGGAAAAAACCGATGAATTCCGAGAAAATATTATAGCCGTTGGAGAGCCGTTGGGGGATTTTACAAAATTCCGAGGAAATTCCGACGAACTAGTTTTGTCCGTCGGAATTCCGTCGGAATTTCCTCGGTATGTCGGCAGGATTTAAACTATAAATACAAGCACTCCTCTTCCTCTTCATTCACTTCATATCTTCATCCTCCCTCTTACTCTATTTACACACGAATTTGATTCATAAAAAATATGTCTTCTTCAAATTATTTTCGTTCTTGGATCGATCGACCTCATTTGGATCCGAACACGAGATTGCTTACGGAAGAATACCAACGAGGTATAACCGAATTCATGGGGTTAGTTCACCGACAACCGGAAGCAAAAACAAGTATGTTAAGATGCCCTTGCTCTAATTGTAAAAATAGAAAGGTTATTAAAGAGTGGGATGTTTGGACTCATCTATATTTGAGTGGGTTTACACGAAGTTACAAAATTTGGTATCATCATGGGGAAACTGATTATGAACATGGTAGTACTAGTGAACCTCAGCCAGCGGTTAGATTAGAAGAACCAATTAGAACGGATGTAGATTATGGTGTAGGTACTGAGCAGATGGTAAATGATCATTTTAGAGGGGAAGATTTACCCAATGCAGAAGCTAGGAGATTTTATGATATGTTGGATGCTGGAAAGCAACCATTGTACGAAGGTTGCAGAGATGGTCATTCAGCTTTATCATCTGCTACAAGATTGATGGGCATTAAAACAGATTATAATTTGGCTGAAGACTGTGTGGATGCGATTGCTGATTTTGTAAAAGGTATTCTACCCGAGGATAATGTAGCTCCTGGTTCATACTACGAGGTTCAGAAACTCGTAGCTGGTCTTGGTTTATCGTATCAGGTAATAGATGTATGCAGCGACAACTGCATGATTTATTGGAGGGCGGATGAATAGCGGGTTACATGCAAATTTTGTGGAAAGCCTCGTTATAAAGATACGAGTGGAAGAGTTCCAGTGCCATATAAAAGAATGTGGTATTTACCTTTGACGGAAAGGTTGCAGAGGTTGTATATGTCTGAACGCACAGCGCAACCAATGAGATGGCATGCGGAGCACTCAACAGATGGTGAGATCAGACATCCTTCAGATGCAAAAGCGTGGAAGCATTTCCAATCAAAGTATCCCGACTTTGCGTATGAGAGAAGAAATGTCTACCTTGGATTATGTACTGATGGTTTCAGTCCGTTTGGCAAGAGTGGAAGACAGTATTCTCTATGGCCCGTCATTCTTACACCATACAACCTCCACCCAAACTTGTGCTTGCGACGAGGGTTTTTGTTTCTCTCGATTCTCGTTCCCGGACCAGAGCATCCTAAGAGATCACTTGATGTGTTTCTTCAGCCACTAATATATGAGTTGCAACAACTATGGGCTCAAGGTGCTGAAACATACGATGTTTCGTGTAAAGAAAACTTTCAAATGCGGGCAGTACTAATGTGGACAATAAGTGATTTTCCAGCATATGGTATGTTGTCCAACACAAGGACGCAAGCGCGCTACAAAAAAAATCCGAAATTTTGGTCTAGCACTTCCAGTTGGCTTAAAAATTGTCTCTGGAAAGATGCTCGATTCATACCATACAAGTCATATAAGCCGTGAACCTATCGCGGACTTTAAATCAGTACGAATCAGGTAGAAATCGCAACAGAAAAATCGATAGCTGGCTAGTCACCGCACAAACCTTAAAACCGAGAGTAAACCTAGGTTTTGCCCTAAACCCATCGCATTGGTCTCAGACATCTCAAGACATGATATCTAAACGATACGAGATCCTAAAACATGTCTCTCCGTTCATATCTTGACGTTTCCAAAAGTTCGTAAGAATAAATAATTTTTACGAAAATGCACGTCTCGAACAAACCAACAGATTGAACGCCTCAACGGAATTAAATATGAGAAGACAACTCATGTTTACTTCAAACCCACTCGAAACAAATTAACTCAAACAAACATCCATTATATATAAACAACATAGCGGTAGGGGTTCAAAGCCACCAACGGCCAGTCCCGATAAAAACAAAAGCGGCCAACACAGGCCCATACAAAGTTCAAAGGCCACACTCGGCCGGACATATATGAACGAAGGCCACACTTGGCCGCAAAATACTAGATAAGGGAAAAACTTCTTCCCGTCAAATACTCACAGATCAAAGTTAAAATTCCCGGACAAGGAAGCTCCGAATGCATCCGCGGGATAGTTCACTTCCTCATCGTCACCGGCAAAATCAGTCGTGGTTTCTACGATATCAGGAGAAACTGGGATGGGATCCCAGAATCCCTGAATCCTCCCGTCGATCGGAGAAATGAGCGTCTCAGCGTGAGCATGATCCTTCATGCCGCCCTTCATTAACTCCATCTCCCTCTCGAAAACGTAGTCATCCGCCCGCGTCTTCCAAAGGCTCCTGCTGAGAAAATATTCCTTCCATAGAAACATCATGAAAAAATCCACAATAAATAAACACACATATTTGACTGATAGGTGGTGCATCTCTGTGTAGATCTCTTACTATTTTCAGTATATTTTTCTTCATGCATATATCTGGAAACAAATCATATGATTATGGATCATACCAATAAATAGAGAAAGAAAAAAAAGATAATGGATCATACCAATAAATAGAGAAAGAAAAAAAAGATATTGAGTTAAATTTGGCCACACTGAATTATTCTTACCATGAATGCAAGTTTGAAATTTGACTTATTGGTAAGACCACCATTAAGGGGTCTGTTTTTGTCATATTTGGTTCTTTGATTATAAATTGTTCAGGTATTCTATATGCATTGGGACGAATGCTTTTAGACATCTCCACTATACAGAAAGATCAATTCTTTACGGGTTAAGGTTTTTAAAGCGGCTGCAACGGCAGAAGCGTCCACCTCTAAACGCACAAGGAGAAGCACCAGAACTCACAAGAACATACATGCTACTGTTTTTTCTTCTTGTGCGTTTTGGTGTCCTTTTTCTTGTGCATATAGAGGTCGACCCTGCTGTCCCTTCTGCCTTTGCTGCCACTGCTGCCCCCTCCTCTTCTTCATGTGCGTTATGGAGGATGATCAAATGCAGTATCATGAATACATGTTCTAGGATTTTTGATCACTAAGGAGATGGTGCAATGCGTTTCTTGTTCATGTGACATGAGCGCAACGTAAACTACTCTTAAAATGTGCAGAAACATCTGAAAGTAAATCCAAATCTCTAACTTATAGATTTGTTTTAATAGTTATATATTTTCTGTAGGTTAAATTTTCATGAACAGATTTTCAATTTATCGTCAATTGCTCAGTATAAAGAAAAATCCTTCAAAGATTGCATAGTTAGGTTTAATAAATGGTTTATAAACATGTATCGTTTTGCAATGAATTCATCTTTTAGAAGTCTTATCTTATTTTTCTACGTGATTTCTTCCTATTCATTTTTCTGTTTACACCTATTTTGTTTGTTTATGACTGTAATATCTCATTTCTTCACTCTATTTATGGTTTATAAGCATTATTGGTCAGTTGTTGCTGCTAAATAGTTTGCGTCGATCACACCGTCTAATTCAATGTTTATGCATGGTCGTGGCAGCATAAAATTAATCAAGCAGATGGCTGGGAAGACGATTGGCGTTAGGAACATAGAAGGAAAAGGAAGATAACCTTATGTTATTATAAATTAAAGCTGTCATGGTCTACGACATTCTTCACAGGACAAGGTATGTATTTTCTTTCTCTTTTTTTTTTTCTTACAACATTTTCTATTGAACTGTGGAAGTGTTATTTTTAATTATTATTTTCTTCTTTGTCATGAAGTCACCTTTACTTCTAAAATGTTTGAGCTACAAAATACATGCGATAAAAAATAAAAAGTATGAATCTTTTATTTTCTGTTAGTTTAACATTATTCTAATTTAGATAATTCTAAAAATCTGTACATGTGTGCTTTATTTTCGAATATTATCATCAAAGTTATACACCAATCTATGAGCATTGACATGTCGTAATTTTCTGCCTGAATGAGCCAAGATGTGATGGCAAGCTTACATTTACAGTCTCCATTATCAAGGAAAATGTATTGTGTATAAAGGTTGTAGATAATTTTTTTAAAAAGGTCAATATGAGACATTCATGGAGCTTTTTCATTTTCATTGCCACAGTTCGTTTAATGGAAATGATGAATTAAACTGTTGCATCCTAGGTGGCATCAAAGAACAATATAGTTTTGATATTGGTATTTATCAGTCACGTTCTGATTATGGGATGTCATGACAGACACATTTGATAAGATGATATTTTAGTATAATTGTATAAATATTTGATCTATCATGACATCTCGAGATGAGAGCATTGTATAGTTAGAGTTAATTAGGAAAGACCCAAAATTTTGTATTCAGAGCATTGTGTGATTTCATTAGGATAGGATCATCGTATAGTTAGATTTAATTAGGGTAGGACCAAAAATAATTAATAGTTAATGAATATATCCAACAACCTTGTATAAGTAGATCTTTTAGTACTCCTTCCCTTTTAATAGTATAGATTTCTTAAGATTCATTTTATATGATGTTTATGTTGAATGCATAAATATTATTATTATCATTATTCTTTAAAATGATTGAATTGTTCCTAGTTTATAAACGATGCTAAAAATGATAAGAGAGAAGAATCATATAGACAATATTTGGAAAATGTTCTGAAATTCTTACATTGAAAACACAACATATATATGATCAAAAGAAATGGTACAATTATTTTTACTAAAACATTTTCTTAATCCAGTGTTTATTTATACTTTTGTAGGATACAGGTCACGGTGAGCACGAAATTAAATCTAGGTGGATTCCTACAAAAGTAAAAGTGGAAGAGCATGTAGTTGTTCCAAATATAGATCAAAACATTGAAAATCCTGATCAGTTTCTAGAGGATTATACAACAAACATGGCTATTTCTCCAATGGATAAATCTAAAGCTTTATGGGAGTTTCACCTAGTGAAACTGAAATATCACATGCTGGATCTGTAGCCGTGGCTAGATTTCACCATTCTCTAGGTGATGGAATGGTGAAAAAAATGGTCTCGTGTCTCTTTTACTAGTTTGTACTCGAAAAACATGCGACCTGAGGCATTACCTACTTTCGTAGTCCCAAAGAAAAGCAATGCGAGGCACGCTTGTTGGGCATTACATTAGTTACTTGGCTTGGTTCATAGTAAGACTATTGTTTCACACTTGTGTTGAAGTTTTCAAGTCCATGGTTATCGTATGCTTCCCCAGAGACAATGAAACACCTCTTAAGGATAAACCAAGTGCTACAGTTAGCATTAGTAAGTTTATACATGGAATTATTAGTTTGGATGATGTGAAAGTGGTCAAGAATGCAATGAATATAGTATGTTATGTTGCTTAATTATTTTATGATTATTATAAATTAATATTCTTTTAATGGTGTTGATTTAATTGTCTGTTTTAATTAGACTGTAACTGATGTTTTTTTTCTTGGAATAGTACAAGCTGGTCTTTCACGATATTGAATAATACTACTAGATTCTGACATGCCCTTTTAAGGGTGGGTATAATTTTTGTTTTATATTTTTTTTAGAAATTTAATTTTTAGATTTGTGTTTTTTAGTCATATTTGTGTTTTTTGTATAATATTTCTCTTAAATGATTAATAAGAGGTTTTAATAATTGTATTAAAATAGTTGGACCATACCTATATTAATAGGTCATGTTCATGTTTTAATAGAATAGATGCACTAAATTATTATCAAACATTATATTGATTAAAGTACATAATCATATTGTTTTCTAAAATAATGACTTCTTTTGTAGGAAAAGGGACTGACAAAACATATACAAAGCTATGTAAAAAAAGTTTATCATCAATATGATACCTGATTCTCATTGCCTTTGTGATCACATCATCGAGTCTCTCCAGTCCATGAAATTGGCTGTTTTGGAAATGGGTTCTCACAAGCTGGAGGTTCAACTGTTGTTTCGCTCTTAAGATAAATCCATGGATATTAGAATTTTAATTTCATGAAAAAAGATACTTTTCTTAGAAACCTCATGAAAACATTCACAATAATTTATACACAGATTCGATCGGCTGATAGTTGGTGCAACTCGACTTAGATATTACTCTTTTCAATATACTGTATCATTCTTATCGTCCAGTACATATCTGGAAACAAATCATATGGATTAGATCAAAAGGGAAAGAAAAAAAGCCTACAAAGTCACTATAAGGCCACCATAAATATTTTGTTAGTGTTGAAAGTGTATATACATACATGTGCAGATAATAATGAGTAAAAATAGTTATTGAAAATAAAAACTATTAAATTTAAAAATACAATTAAGCAACAATAATATACTTTCCGCAGAAACCTCAAAAAAATGCATGAATATTGGAATTTCATGAGAAAATACCATAGAAACCTCATGAAAACATCCACAATAAATAAACACACATATTTGGCTGATAAGTGGTGCATCTCTGTGTAGATCTCTTACTCTTTTCAGTATATTTTTCTTCATGCATATATCTGGAAACAAATCATATGATTATGGATCATACCAATAAATAGAAAAAGGAAAAAAAGATATTGAGTTAAATTTGGCCACACCGAAATGATCCTTTCCATGAATGCAACTTTGAAATTTGACTTATTGGTAAGGCCACCATTAAGGGATCTATTTCGTCATTTTTGGTTCTTTGATTATAAAATTGTTCAGGTATTCTATATGCATTAGACCGAATGCTTTTAGACATCTCCACTATACAGAAAGATCAATTCCTTACGGGTTAAAGTTTTCAATGCGGCTGCAGCGGCAGAAGCGTTCACCTCTAAACGCACAAGGAGAAGCAGCAGAACTCACAAGAAGGCACATACATGCTACTGCTTTTTCTTCTTGTGCGTTCTGGTGATTCTTCTTGTGCATTTAGAGGTCGACCCTGCTGTCTCTTCTGCCTTTGCTGCCAATGCTGCCCCCTCCACTTCTTCATGTACGTTCTGGAGGATGATCACTATGGAGATGGTGCAATGGGTTTCTTGTTCATGTGACATGACCGCAACGTAAACTACTCTTAATTGTGCAGTAACCTCTGAAAGTAAATCCAAATCTCTAACTTATAGATTTTTTTTAATAGTTATGTATTTTCTGTAGGTTAAATTTGCATGAACAGATTTTCAATTTATCATCAATTGCTTAATATAAAGAAAAATCCTTAAAAGATTGCATGCTTAGGTTTAATAAATGGTTTATAAACATGTATAGTTTTGCAATGAATTCATCTTTTAGAAGTCTTATCTTATTTTTATACGTGATTTCTTCCTATTCATTTTTCTGTTTACACATATTTTGTTTGTTTATGACTTTTTAATATCTCATTTCTTCACTCTATTTATGGTTTATAAGCATTATTGGTCAGTTGTTTGCTGCTAAATAATTTGCGTCGATCACACTGTCTAATTCAATGTTTATGCATGGTCGTGGCAGCATGAAGTTAATCAAGCAGATGGCTACTAGGAAGAAGATTGGCGTTAGGCCCTTAACGTAGAAGGAAAAGGAAGATAAACTTATGTTATTATATATTAAAGCTGTTATGGTCTACGAGCTTTAATATATATTTTTGTTCGAGCTTTAATACATTCTTCGAGCTTTCTCACAGGACAAGGTATGTATTTTTGTTCTTTTTTTTTTTCTTACAACATTATCTTTTGAACTGTGGAAGTGTTATTTTTAATTATTATTTTGTTTTTTGTCATGAAGCCACCTTTACTTCTATAATGTTTGAGCTACAAAATACATGCGATAAAAAAAAATAAAAAGTACGAATCTTTTATTTTCTGTTAGTTTATCAATATTGTAATTTAGATAAAAATCTGTACATGTGTGCTTTATTTTCGAATATTATCATCAAAATTATAAAATTGTATGAATTCTGAAACCAAATTTAAAGTACCTATTTTTAACCAAAAAAACAAAATTTATGTTGTGGAAATTTAGATCTTTTATCTTCTATTTCATTGCTAATATGAATGGCTTCTTCTCTTCTCATGCCACACTTTTATTTTTTTTGCGACAAATCAAGGTGGGAAATCAATTTACATCTATATGGATTCTAATAATGAAATACTGAAATCCCAAGGAAAATCTTTACATGATTGCTTTGTTTCAGAAATTCATATCTCTCTTTGTGTTTTATTCTAAAAAAAATTATTATCAACACACATTTTGATATACAGTTGTGGAAAAGAATTGCCCATTTTTCCCAATGTAATGTGGAATCGCCAAGTTAGGCACTATTTAAAATCAATCTTTCTAATGATATCTTTCATTTTTAGACAATAAGTAACTGAATGTTTCATGCTCATTTAGTGCAGCATATATATATATACACATCTTGCAAAACACACAAGTGTCTTATGTATTTGCAGGACATGAAACATCATTTGACGTTATCACATGTCTTGTCTGACTTTAACTCTCGGGTAATAAAGAACATGAGGAAATTAAAGATCTTTAAGAACGCATGGTATTTCATGGAGGATTAAGGCTCATGAATACCATGTGTTCTTGAAGATCTTTAATTTCCTCGTCTGCTTCATTACCCGAGAGTTAAACTCAAACAAGGCATGTGATAATAATGTCAAATGATGTTTCACGCCCTGCACATACATAAGAAATTTGTGTGTTTTGCAAGATGTATATATATATGCTGCACTAACGAGTATGAAATATTCAGATAATTATTGTTTAAAAATGAAATATATGATTAGAAAGATAGATTCTAAATAGTTCCTACCTCGAACTTTGCATATTTCATTGGGAAAATGGGCAATGAATCTCTTCCACAACTGAATTTTTGAAATGTGTGTAGATAATGGAATTGTCAGAAGAAAACACAGAGAGAGATATGAATTTTCGAAACGAAAAAACCATGTAAAGATTTACCTTGGGATTTTGGTATTTTGTTATTAGAATCCATATAGTTGTAAATTGATTTCCATCTGGATTTGTCCTAATAAGAAATAAAAGTGTAGCATAAGAATAGAAGAGGTCATTCATCTTAACTATGAATTATAAGATAAAAAAATCTACAATTCCACAACATAAAGTTTCTTTTGCTTTAAACTCAATACCTAAAATTTAGTTTCAAAAAGTTTAGGAAGATTCATAAAAATTTATGATTTGATGTTAATATTCGAAAATAAAACACATACAGATTTTTAGAATTTCGTAAATTAGAATAGTGATAAACTAATATCAAATAAGAGATTCATACTTTTTATTTTTCCTTGCATGTATTTTGTAGTTCAAACACTTTGGAAGTACAGGTGGCTTCAGGAAAAAGAAAAAAAATAGTAGTTAATTAAAAATAACACTTCCGCAATTCAATAAAAATGTTTTAAGAAAACAAATACCTTGTCCTGTGAGAAAGCTGGAAGAATGTTGTATACCATAACAGGTTATATATATAATAAATAACATAGGTTCATCTTCTCCACTAAGGGCCTAACTCCAATCTTCTTCCTATCCATTTGCTTGATTAATTTAAAGCTGCCACCACCATGCATAAACATTGAATTAGACAGTGTGATCGACGCAAACTATTTAGCACCAACAACTAACCAATATATAATCCTTATAAACCACTTTTCAAACAAAAAATCCTTATAAACCATGAATAGAGTAAAGAACTGAGATATTACAAAGTGATAAAGAAACAAAATATTTGTAAGCATAAAAATTAATAGGAAAAAATCTTGTAGAAAATAAGATAAAACTTCTAAAAGATGAATTCATTGCAAAACCATACATGTCTATAAACCATTTATGATTTATTAAACCTAAGCATGCAATATTTAAAGGATTTTTCTTTATATTAATACACAGCAATTGACAAAAATTAAAAAAAAAATATTTCTGTAGATTTAATCTGCAAATTAAATACATATCTATTAAAACAAATCTATAAGTTAGAGATTTGAATTTACTTTCACAAGTTGCTGCGCAATTAAGAGTAGTTTTCTTTGAGCTCCTGTCACACTAACAGAAACCCATTGCACTATCTTCCTAGACTATATCTCCTAGACTATGCATTCGACAGCCTTAATCCTCCATGGTTACCTCATTGAACAAACCTGAACAATCGCATCAAACATTTCTTCGAACCCAACAAGAAATAACATATTGGACCATGAAACTTCATATCATAAGCTTGCATCATCTGATTCTTCTCCCTCAATAGCGTAAAATGCTTTGGCCTAATGTCCCCAACAACTCCATATTGATGACAAACATGTCAAAATTTTCGTTGAAATGAATCTTAAAGTCAGGAATGTTACCTGAATCAGTCGTTGTAGCAGTACTCGTAGTAATCGCATTCTTCACATCAGTTGCAATCTTCACATTAGTTTCAGTCCCTGCAGCAACCTTAACCACTGGCTTTGTAATAGATGCATCTACAGTCTCTATTTTTCTGCTGATTCAAAAACACGATTCTCCTTTGAATCTGAGATCATACCGATCATTTTTCCAATGTTGAGAAGATGGTATAGCTGCTTCGAAGGGAGAATCTCGTCGCTGTTTTTTTTTGGACATTGGAAAAATGGAACGTATCAGCTATATCTTCTTCTCAGCATGGGAAAAATGATCGGTATGGTCTTGGATTTTTTTGCAGATCCCATCGCAGTTTTTGTTGGACAACTCGACTCAAAAGTTGTGAACCCCACAAAATTCTATAGCTTCTCACCATCATCTAAATCACTTCCAGAATCACTCTTGATGACCATCTTATTCCGCTTCAGCAAATTTGCACATTCTACACGTACATGCCTCAACATTTTATTCAAAAAACTGTATAACCTTTGGAGAATTACCAAACTTTCATCTTGTTTCATTATCCTTCATGTAATCATCAGCCATGAACCCAATAGAAGATATTTTTTTCCATTCCATGAAAAGCACTTCTTGAAAGGCAACTTTTCTCTCTCCATCAATCTTCAGAATCTACTTGAAATTTTCTAGTTTTTTGAAGCATTTTATGTCCCCACCCATCAAAATCTCACCAATGACTTAATTGACTCGATCTGATACCAATTATAAGTGTGAATGAGATCAGAGTGGAGTGCAGAAAATAAACAAGACAGATTTTTTTTTCTTTTCAAATTCATTAGAATAAGAAAACAAATACAACCAATTTGCTAACGCATATAATGTGCACAACCTCATGAAATATTGTCCTTTTTTACTACAATAATTCTTTAGGATATCAATCTTTAACTAAAACCTACCCTAGAGTCTAGATTTCAATTTATCAGGATCACTTAACCCTGAGATACACTCCCCCGGAGTCTGACTTCCATCTTCCAAATCTATGATACTATGTAAACAACTATATGATATATCATGGTTTTTATGGATTTTGACCATGATATAAGTCATAATTTAGAGTACATTATATATGTTTGGAGTCGGTTATAGAGTCTTTACATGTATATGTACACTTTGGACGAATTTGGAGACTTTGGATCAATGGGAGCTTAAAGAGAATGAGAGTCAAAAAGATCAATTCGGATTCAACGAAAGGAGTTGGTTTCGATCGATGCTTGTCACTCGACACGTGATTTAAAGCAAGTTCCAAAAAAATTACAAAAAAAAAAGACAGAAGTTTTCAGTATTTTCACATATATTCTATTTTAAGCTGATGGTAGAGCTGGGTTACACTGTTGTATTGTGGTCAGATAATTGTTATGATAGTGGTATGATTCTCCAGAAGCAGATTGGAGCAGAGGTGAGAAGAAAATAATGGTGGAACGAAGAAAAAGAAAATGAGAAGAAAAGTAAAGCAATGTGGAAGAGGCAACTTTGACGGTTTGCCGGCCTTCAGGAGATGTTGGGTTGGGAAGCCTGAGATACACACATTATAATCATCAGCCCATAAATCTAACAAAAGTAAGTCAAAACCCTAATTCTTTCGGATGAACTTTCTGTTGATTCCATTTATTTATGTATTGTATTCTATTTGAAGAGATTAGAGCATGTTTATTGTAGGTCTCTTCAGTGGCGGATCTAGAACTATTATCAATCGGGGGCACCTTAATAACTAATTCATTTAGATAAAATAAATTTCATAACGAAAAAATATCTTACAAATTTATCTTATGAGGTTCCATTTTCTGGAATTTTTTCATTACTACTTCATTTGTTACTTTCTCAAACAATTCTTTTTCAACAAAACAAACAACACAATCATTTAAAAACTGATTACTAATCCGGTTTTGCAAGCTAGTCTTCACAATCTTCCTCGCTGAAAAACATCTTTCAACTGTAGCGGTGGCAACAGGTAAGGTCAAAACTAGTTTCAAAAGCCGATAAACCTGAGGATGTGAAAGATGTTTTTTTTGTTTTCACCATCATGCATGGAAGATCTCCAAGATCCTTTAAATTAAAAAATCTTTCATCTTCCCGAATATTGTCAATATAGAGACCTAGTTGATGTTCAAGAGTAATCCGCTCGATAGGACCAAAATCTTCAGGATAAAACTCAGACAATTTCATAACTTTTAATTGATCAAACTCCTGAAATGAATTAGTGGGGCTCAAGGAAGCAATGCAGCCAAGTAATTCTGTGTTTACCTCATCAAAACGGTCATTATAAACTCTTGAATCTGCATATCCAATACAGTGTAAAAACACTCCACCTTGTAATGATGCAAGTTGGTTATATTTCTTTTCCTTGAATTATTTGAATCCAATTCATCATCCATAACCAGGAACTCAATCTTGTAATTCTCACAAAAGGAAGAAACCTTATTAAAAAGAGATTCCCATCTATCATCTCTGATCTTGTACAATTGTTGCTTGGTGGATTTCACAAGTGACATAGCATTCAGAATGTCCTGATATTTCCTTTGGAGGCCTTTGATAAGTTATTTGTGATCCCAAGAAGAAGCAACATCAACTGTAAATAGAAAACAAAATCAAAGGTGTAAAATTATTTGAGAAGACCATTAGCTTGGCATCTTTTGATACCATCACTTCCATCAATTTCAACATACTCAAGCACTTTAATGATAGAAGAGAACAAATCAACCAACCGCAACAATGTCTTATAATGAGAACCCCATCGAGTTTTACCGGGTCTTTGAAGTGAAACCTCTATGTTCAGTCCATTTCCAGTCTTAATTTCCCCTTTCTTAGTTCTTTCCTCAACTTTGTTCCGATAGTCTTCTCGAACCATATATTTCCTCTTACAAGAAGCTCCAACCACATTTAACAAGACATCAATCTTATCAAAGAAATCTCCAACTTCAAAATGTTTTTGAGCAACTGCAACGACAACTAACTGAAGTTGATGAGCAAAACAATGGACATAATATGCAGAACTGCATTCTCTCAGAATTAGAGCTCTCAACCCATTGAATTCACCCTTCATATTACTCGCTCCATCGTAACCTTGCCCTCTTAACTTCTTCATACTCAATCTATGTTTAGCAAACAATGAATCAATGGCACTCTTCAGAGATAAAGAAGATGTTTCTTTCACATGAGTCAGACTAACAACGCTTTCTTTAACTATTCCATGTGTATCAACAAAGCGAAAAACAATTGCCCATTGCTCTTTATCAGAAACATCTGCAGATTCATCCACCAACAAACAAAATACATCATGACAAACTTCTTTAATGATAGATTCAATAACTTCTTCCGCAAAGCAATGAACTATATATGTCTGAATTTTGTGGGACACCATCTGGTTGTTTTTGGGGTCATTCTGCAGTATATTTCACAAGCTCCAAAAAGTTTTCCTTGTTGACTGAATCCACTGATTCATCATGACCTCGAAACGGGAGTCCTTGTCTTAACAAATACCTACAAGCATCAATTGAAGCATTCAATCTGATCTTGTATTCATTTTTAGCCGCGTCAGTATGCTTATAAAAAGCATGGATAATTGATTGTTCTGGTTTCTTCATTGTTCTGGTTTCATCAAATAATCAGCCCTTTTCAACGCACTATTGTGAAAACTATTCATTGCTCCAACATGATCACGTAATCTCTCTATCTTGTTCTAGTCATCAAAGCCTTTGATCACAAATGCATCACTTCCACATTTGTTTTCAGTGTAATCTCTAAACAAGTAACACAATAAACAATACGCTTTATCCTTTTTCACACTATATTCTAACCAATCGTCATAGATATCAAACCAAGCCGGATTGAATCGTCTCAGTTTACTTTGAAACAATGTTTTAGGAAATTCATGTCCACGAAGTTGACAAGGACATCTCATTAAATATTTACGTCTTACCTCGTCTCTTTGATTTGAAGGATATTCAGTTATTATTTTCCTATCTCCAGGATCACTAGGTAAATTCTCCAAATCAACTTCAGAGTCTTGTTTTTTGGAGAAGACAAATTATCCTCAGAGATTTCAGATGTAGGTGCAAATTTTCTTTTAGGCTTGAAGTATTTTTCCATCTGTAAAAAGAAAAATTTAGCACAATACTATAGTCTCTAATTTTCTATGTTCTCACTATTTTTTGTTACTTAAATCACATAAAGTAACAGTTCTGATATAAGAAGCAACAATAATTTAAGAAAGAACATGTTACCTGTGTTACTATTTTGTTCGTCTGTTTAGACTGTTTTTTGTGATTAGGAGCAAGAAACTTTAATTAAAAAAACAAAGAAGCACAAAACGAAAGACGAAGACGTGAGCACTAGGTCTACTTCTTTCATTAATTGTGTATAGTTTTGAATGAGTCTCTTAAACTGGTCTTTTAACTTTGGGCTACAATTATATTGTTTTATTGAGTAATGATTCCACCAAATTTTTCAACGGGAGCACAACATTAAAATAATTATTATACATAACTAACTATATATATAAATTTTATTTTTTTAAGTAGTAGGGGGCACATGCCCCGTAGACCACCACTTACGTCTGCCCCTGACGGGAGCACAACTTTATATGATCACTAAAATAATTATACATAACTAACTATATATACAATTTTTTAAAAGTAGTAGGGGGCACGTGCCCCCGTAGACCACCACTTACGTCCGCCTTGGATCTCTTAGGTCGGGTCTTTTAGCGTAATATAAGATGCGGTCTCCTAACTTTTAGTCTCTTAGCTTTAGAGATCGTATCTTATATTAGAAGACTAACCATATATATAGAGACTATCAAAATTTAATTGTTGTAAAGATTAAACTCATATATATTTATATACTAGGTGTTTTGTCCGCATGTGCGGGCATGATCATTTTACTAATAATTAATAATATATGTATTATGATTTAAACATCATGATAACTTATTTTTTATATTCTTAATCATTTTAGTTCTCTTCGATTTTTATTTCTATCTACGTCTTTTTAACACAAATGAAACCTATAAAACTACAACACCATAAGAGCATAATTACATATCAAATATTCCACAAGTAAGAATGTGAACTTTTGGTATCTCTTAATCTACTTTGTATTTTTGAACCATAAACATGAATTAACTTACCAAAAAAACATTAAAACACACAAAATCAAAATAAGAACAAAATAAATAAAAACTAAATAAAAACTAAAGTTCGATGATAATTTTGAAGAATTTTTTTTTAAAAGAACGAATTGAGATAATGACAATATTTCATTGGTTTACTTGATTGATATATACATTGACTTATCTTAATATTTCATAAGTTTACTTTTAATAAAAGAAACAATAGATAATGATAGTTTTATCATTAAAGTTAATTTATGGTTAATTATATAATGATAAATCTAATTATTCATTAAAATATATTTACTTTTAGCTGTTTTAGAAACTAAACCATTAAAGACATGTTCATAACATGATTACATAGGCAATTCTCTAAATTTAATATCAAAGCATATTTTTCTTATAGATTAAACAGTAATAAAACATACACGTGAAATAACTACCGAAGTAATTCAGAATACCTAATTCAAAACTCCAAATTCCATGTAACAAAACCGATTTGATCATAGTATTTCGGACTCAGAGAAAGAAGAAAAACATAGAACTCCAACTATTAAAAACAAATATCAAAAGTACATAAATATAGATGTCAAAAATAATAATCGAAACAACTTGGAATGAATGAGAAAATTGAAACTATATACTTTAAAACATCTTACATCATATGAAAATAAGAATTGGTCCTAACTTTTTAAAAATAATTATAATTGTTATTCCAATTAGAAAGTTTGAAATAGTTATGTTATTTAAATTAATAAATTAATGATTTAAGCTAAACACTAATAAAAATCTTGTGAAACTTAAAATAATTATAATCATAATTCCAATTAGAAATTCGAAATATTTATATTATTTAAATTAATAAATTAATTAGAAATCAGAATATTTATATTATTTAAATTAATAAATTGATGATTTAATCTAAAAACTTATAAGAATATGACAAATAAGCAAAATTAGCTAAAATCATGGAAAATATGACAAATCAGCAAAATCACTTCATAAATAATAGTATAGATAAATTAATAAATTAATTAGAAATTGAAATATTTATATTATTTAAATTAATAAATTAATGATTTAATCTAAAAACTTATAAGAATATGACAAATAAGCAAAATTAGGTAAAATCATGGAGAATGTGACAAATCAGCAAAATCACTCATAAATAATAGTATAGATTTTTTAATATAAGAAAATTCAGGGCCAAAGCTCGTAATCCTCCCAAACCCAAAATTATATCATGTAATATTAGTTTCGCTTTCAAACTAGAGACATCTGACACAGTGGCAAAAAGTTATTTCTAACTGTATCTAGTTTAAAAACTTTTGTTTAATGTCAACTATATATACTTGTTTGTTAATAATTTACCTAAAAACAAACAAAGAGCAAACTAATCTTGTTTATAATGAATATTTGTTGCTAAAAGAAAAATACTAAAAACTCTTTTTTGTTAGTTGAAACTATTTTATAATGTAAAAAATTAATCAAAAAAATAGATATATTCAAAAATTAAAATCAGGAGATCACTAATCCAATGTGTCTACTTTTCAACGTTGGTTAAATTAACCACAACCCCGCTTTATAATGATGAGCTTGAGGATATCATTAACCAGCTTATTTTTTTGCCGTGCCAAAGAGATAACAGAAAATACCGAATGGACTGAAGAGTAGGGAGACAGTTTCGGTGGGTTCAAAGGGTTTGCTTTACTTGCGGATGAAGAATCGCGCATCCTCCATTTCTCTCTTTCTTACCCTATTTTAACCCTTTCTACCCCCTCACACATCTCCTCCATCTCAAAACTTCCACTTTCATCCTCGACCTTCCTTTTTAGATTCTGAAACTTCTTCACCATCAGAGACTCTGTGTTTCCTTATTCACATCCATTTATTTCACCATCTCATTCCATCGATCCTTCAATATCTCTATCGCAGAAGCAGCGTCTTGAATGGTAGAAACAACTCCGACTACCAGAGAATTTATGCTCTCCCATTGCACCACCGCAAGGGCGAGCTTTCTCCTCCCTCCTCTCTCCTCCTCCTTCACTTTTGGCTCTTGCAAGGAATCCTGGTACTTCCGCTGCATCGGCGTCGACCCTTGAAGCAACTCAAACTCCCATCAAAAGTTTTATTTTCTTTTTTTTGGCGTTTATTGTTAAAGATGTTGCTGTACAACAACAACAAGCAGAAGAAAACACACAAGTCCAAGATTAACAGGTTCCTCGTTAGCATCAGTTTCTTAGGAAGTGCTGGACCCATTCGTTTTGTTGTTAAAGAAGATGAAACTGTTTCAAATGTTATTGATTATGCTCTCAAATGCTATGCTCGTGAAGGCAGGCTTCCACTACTCGGTTCTGATTCCAGCTTTTTCCTTCTCTACTCTCCTTACTATGCTGTTGAAGGTGAGATTTGAGTTTTTTTTACTACCCTATGTGTTTTGCTCATTAATGGCTTTGATTATTTTACTTAACATTTTGATCATTTCAGCATTTAATCCATGGGGAAAGATTGGTTCAACCGGATCAAGGAACTTTGTTCTGTCTAAGAAGTTAGAAGCTCAGAACCTTGGAGGCTCTGTGGACACAACAACAACAATCAGGAAGACCTCTGGGAAATGGAAGGCATGGCTCAACAAGTCTCTAGGCCTTATGGTTCCTTCTCACTAGATCATAGGATCTCTGCACTTCTCTTTTTGGTTTTCTTGTCAGAGGAATAAGCATCACAAACACTTGTGCTTTGGTTTTTTTGTTGTATTTTGCTACACTAATAAATGAAATGAGGTTCGATAGAATGAATATATGTTCTTTAACATGTTACATGTTTATCTTTTCTACATAGTTTCGGGTCTGGGACCAACAATGCAAAGCATCATAGGAATATATGTTCTTTAACATGTTCTGCTGTATTTTGCAACACAATAACATGGATTGAGATTTGATAGACTGAAATAACTGTTTAGCTATATGATAAAAGGAAAGCATCAAAGGAACATATGTCTAATGTGAGAATCTCATATCTTTCTCGATCATTTAATATGTTTTCTAGCAGTTATTGATTCTGATCATGCTTCTTCGTTGTCACCTCTCACTTGCTCCTTATCTATGCACCGTCTCTTGAGCGATTCAGCAGAAGAAGAAGGTCCTCCAAATTCATGTGCATCACTCCATTAGCATCTGGTCCCAAACGAGAGACTCGTGATGCTGGGGCAGTCTCCATTACTAAAAGAAACAAAGACCAATGTCATTCTTCAACTTTTAGGAGAGCACACAGTGAGAGAAAAAAGATAAGTTTAATTACAGCTTTGATCAGGAGGAGGACATGTACGTTGTTGCTCTTGCTTTTTCACATTTATATCATTTAAGCTCCTCAGTATGAGTGTCTTACTGACCACTGATGTCGAAGCTGCCTTATCCTGTTTAACTCTCTCTCTCTCAGAAGACTTACAAGATCTAGTTTCGGTTGTGATCTGAGCAGTAGCCGTTACTTCTTCATCAGTCCCAAGACAAAACGAACAAAGAAAAAAGAAACTTTTAATCAGATAATGTCTTGCGTGACAAGGAAGCTAGGGCTTGTCTAGGTTTCTAATTGCTTACTTGGTGCTTCTTGTTCACGTAACTTCCGCTTATTCTCGCAAGCTTCATAGTAGGATCTGAAGTTATCTTGATAGCCTTGTTCAAGACGATCCCAAACTACAAAAAAAAAGTATTTTATATTTCAAATTACTGAAACGTTTTGCCTCAATACCCGTTAATGGTTCTGTTAAAAAAGAAATCTACTTAAAAAACCTGTTTTGGTCGATTCAGGTGGGATCCGATACAGATCCGATAGATGTTTTACAGTTTCTTCCTTGCTCTTGTAATCACGCATACACTCCATGATCCTTCCATGAACCTGAAACAGAGCAGAGAGTAAGAAATTATAATTTAACTTCTAACTTGATTGATATGAAATGAACTGATGGAATCTTACGTAATATGAGAACTCCTCCACGCTCTTAAAACCTCTAGGGACGAAGGCATCACCACCGTTAGAACCTTGAGGTGCTTGTGATGTTGCATCATCATCATCGTCTCTCTGGATATTAGAGCGACGGTGTTGATCTTTCTCTCTTTTATCCCTGAAAAACCTCGGTATAAGTTTGTAGCTCTCTATTCTTGAAGCTTCACGGATCTTCCGATAAGTCTCGCAAGATTTATAGTGGGATCTGAAACTCTCTGGATACTTTGCTTCAAGAAGATCCCAAACTACCAAAATAAAAGATTTCGAGTTACTCAAACGTTTTGCCTTAAGACACATTGATGATGATTCGGTGCGAAAAAGCAAAAGGAGTCTACGTATACGTACGTACCTATGCTGGTCATGACATGTGGGATTTGAAACTGATCCGTTAGATGTTGCATAGTTTCTTCCTTGCTCTTATAGTCTTTCATGCATTCTTTGATTCTGTGATGAATCTGAAAAAGAGAGAGTGACTATAGTGAAAAGGTTTCGTGACTCCTACTTTTGGTTCTTGGATTGATGAAAAATCTTACGTATGCCGAGAACTCCTCCATGCTCTTACAACCGCCTGGAAGAGGAAGATCTTCCATTCTCTGCGATCTTTTCTTGAAGAATTGTTCGATCTGAGTCGTGAGTTCTTGGAGAAGAGAAGAGAGATTCTGATTAACAATAAGTGGTAGAGAGGGAGAGAGAAAGAAGGCGGAAGGTTGTTATTTGAGGCTTTTTATGTCTCGGCTCATTTGTAACTGAAACACTACACTAACCGTAGTTCGCAAGAAAGTATCGTTAATCTCGGCAAGTAAAATGGCTACAATTTCAACTCCACCATTTGCCTTTTTGTTTTAGGGGGTGTTACTGGTTTGGGAAGTTTAATGGAATTGAATATAACTGTAATTAGGATTCTTTTAATAGATATGAGTGGATTCTTTAAACGAAAACTGATTAAAAGTAATACATCGAATCTAAATCAACTATCTAAAATTCAACCCAAATACTTTTTGTATTTGAATTTTGTTTCCATTTTATTTTATATACACTAAATTTTGTGTTATCTGTTAATGATCCAAAATCAATAATTTATAATTCACTGCAAATAATGTATATAGTGTAGTTGGAATTTTGTTTCGATTTTCTTTTACATACATTATGATGATAACAGTAACGAATGGACATATCATCTTTTAAGTTACGAAAGTCTCATCAGATTATTAAGAAAGCTACCCACTGTACAAGAACTAACAATTAAGAAAACGTGTAGCTTGAGTGGTGCATGAAAAGAGTGGTAAACATATTGACTTCGTGAATTAGACATGTGTATTTTCAGTGATTTTTTACCTATTCAGTGGATTGATATTACTATTAGTGTTTGGCTTTCGAATATCTTTTGGATCCTATTTTTTTGTAATAAATGAATTCATTTTCTTAACTATACTAGAGTTTTATAAATATCGATGTCGATTTGTAAATAATAATATAGTTTGAATAGATTTTTTTGGTTTGATATATTTTACGATAATTTGGATTCAAATATTTTAAAATCGGATTAAAATAAATATAGAATTAAGTGTTTGAAGTATTTATTTAAGTTTTTAGTATTTATTTTTATTATTAATTCAGAATTTCGTACTGAAAATTTTCATGAGTTTTCAAGATTTTCACGTTTTTTATTTTTTTGTATATTCGTTCAAATTCTGATAAAATTCAGAAAATATTGTTATTCAAAATACCATTTTATATCATTTATTTGAGTATTTATTTAGTTTGAATGTGATTCAGTCTCAACTTTTCTATTTGGATTTGGAATAAAGTTATAGACCTAATTGGTTTCATTGTTGATACCAAGGGCAACATTATAATTTACGTTCTTAAAAAAAGGGAAATTGTCAAAAATATCATATATATATAGTACCATTTTTCATATTTACACTAATCACTTTTACCTTCACTTTTAATGAAAGTTAAAAAAAATTATTAACCTTTGGTTTAACTAATATAGACTTAGGGTTTAGAATTGAGGGGTGGGATTGGAGTTTTGAAATTTAGGATTCTAATAAATATTTAAAAAAACATTTTAAAATGTTAAAAAAAATAGTTTTAAAAATAGTTTTCGATTTTTAAAAATAAATTTTGAAAAATTTCAAATTTGAAAAGTATAATTCGAAAATATAAATTTTTTCCATTTAATGAAAATGGTATTTTTGAAAATGCCTTTAGTGGTGATAAAGATGAATAATAGTACCATACGAAAGTGGTAACCATCAAATTTTCTTAGAAAAAAATCCTAACATCCAAATATTATTAGTTTAATATATTATAAGTAAATAACTAGATTTTAATTAAAATTAAACAGTCAAACTAACTGGATGTTGTCAAGCGGAGGAAGAGGTTTCTATGAATATCTTTCAGAGTCTGATTTTAGAACTGACGGATACCTTTTCCTCTAATTTTGTATTTTTTTATTTTTCTAAAATCATTAGGTACTTATTAGATCTTATTATTGGAGATGCTCTCAGTAATACTATTAGTGTGTTGACAAAAAAAAGTAATATTCTCTCCGTTTTAAAAATATATATTTTTTCGAAGAGAAAAAATTGTTTCAGAAAGATATATGTTTTACATTTTCAATTCATAAATTAATTGTAAAGTGTAAACTTCAAAAAAACATAATGGTGTTTATAAAAAAAATTATTGGTTAAAAGTTGTGGGAAATAGTTGTTAAAATAAAATAATGGATTAGTATCTAAAATCTGATATGTTTTTTTAATAAATGTAAAAAAATCTAAAACATACATCTTTCTGAAACGGAGAGAATATTATTAGTGTATCAAAAATGAATGACATACATTGAAAAAGTAAATATGAACTTTTTAGAAACAAAATTTTTTTCTAAAACATGAATCATTCTAAAACTAAGGGAATAAAAAATTGACAAACAGATAGGTCTGCAAATAGAGGAGCTGTTCTCCAACGTCAAAATTATTGATGACACTATTTTGAGTCTCACTGATTGATGACTTTTTTTGTCAACACGGATTGATGACTAATACTGTATAACCGTATTAAACACCCAATTAATTTTGGTCAAAAACTATATGATAAAAGAAAAAGTAATAAATGAAATTATTATTAAATGGATATGTTCGTCCGAAAAAAGTAAAAAATTACTAATAAAGAGCCGTACGGATATTGGATAAATCAGAATTAGGTAGATAAAAATCGAATGTCACATTCAATTCATTTAACTATTGCTTCACTGCTTATCTTTTTAATTTAACTTTTTCATAACTATTTATAGGTTTTACATTCTCTAAAAAGCATCTCTCTTACAGAACGAACCATGTCGTCAAAGTTAGAAAAATATGATGGTATTTTGATAGTTTTCCAAACACTGAAGTTAAACAATAAAGAAAGAATATTATTGATCATAAAATATTTACCTTTAACAAAAAAACTAAAAAAAGTTTAATTGGATTCTGAAAGAATGTAATTTTCAACTATAGAGAGAAGAACGAAAGTAATAATTTGCTTTAAATCAGTTTCAAACAATTATAAAACAAAATCGTGAATTTTTTTTATTTTTAACATATTTTAAATCGTGAACAAAATTGAAATGAAGAGAAAACGGCTAAGTGTCACACACAAATATTTATCCTGAGAAAACTAAAGAGTAAGGATAAAAAAATTCTTAAAAATAAATAACGTTTATTGGGAATTTGGGATATATAAAGCCTGGAATGTGTTCACATGTAATTAAGCCATCTCACCATGTTATAAACTTTTGTATAAATGTAACCTTATAATATCGTGGTCTCAAAAAGTTAGAAATCAAAGTTGACAATAAACTGATAAATATAAAGGTGAGTAATATAATTTCGGTTTGATTTTCAGTGCCTCGTTTGATATATAAATCGAAGTAAAACAATGAAAACGACTTAGCATTATATAATCTGGTCCGCCTACTTTCCCAAATACAATTCTGACGTGATACAAAGGAATATATATAACTTTTTAATGCAGAGTCGGTCATTTTAGTGTAAACTAGGGAAGCTATACAGAACTAGAAATATATAATTGTGTACCGATCTTGAAATAGATAAATGGGATTATCTAAAATAATTATACTTTATGTTATACTTTAGGTCCGGTCCGACTATTTTTATGTAATCATTAATCATGCACTGTTTTAATAGTAAGCTATACCAATAAAGAATACTTTTATCAGTATTGAGTCTGAAAATTAGTAATTAACATTTAACAATCAAATACACTTTCTTAGCTGACAAAATAATACCTGAGTTTTAAAACTAGTAAAGGGATTTGATTTGGGTTCAAGAAAGCATTGTGTTAGCTGCCAAAAATAATAGTAGAGAATATGGGAAATGCAAATTCGATTCGCACTATTATAAATTTGTAAAAAAAATATCGGATCTTGCAGGCAGTGCAGAAATTCAATGTTTCTATATGGTTAGACGTATTTAAAATTATAATAAAGTACTGCGATTAAATAACCACGGGGTGGTGGGCTATTGGTCTTGAGGCAGTTTCCCTGCCAATACGGACCCGGCTTCGAAACCCTATGTGGCTACCCGGGCCCTCCCTGCTAATTCATGGGGTGAAAATTACGTGGCTACTGCGGGCCTCGTGGGATTAGTCGGTTGACCTCGGTCGCCGGATCCCCACGGTTAACAAAAAAAAAAAAAAAAAAAAAAAAATTCGAGAGGACAATGATCGATTAATATATAGACCTTGTATTTGTAATATAATATTGGAACTCGATGTGATAGAAGAAGAAAGAAAGAAAAAACTGTGAAAAGGAGAACTCGATGGGGGTCAGAGAGAATTTGCACACATGCAAGTTGGCAACTTGGTAGTTAAAAACATTTCATGCATGTGGGACCTTCCTTCGTATCAAACTGAAATAAATTATTGTATTTTGAAAAGATAAGATTAATAACACAACTTGCCCAAAAAAAAAAAAAAAAAAAAAAAAAAAAAGATTAATAACACAACATCAGCGAAAGTTATATCGGCTATTATAGTATTATTCATCGTTAATAAAGATAATTGTGCAACTTTTGTTCAAAAAAAAAAGATTATTGTGCAACTACTTTTTGAAATAATTATATGCGTTGGTTCGATCCTTTTGAAACTGGCTGGCGTGTGGGCATTTACTTATTTCTGGAGCCTTACTTTACTAATCATATACCTAACAAAAATAACTCGCAACATTTTTTTTTTTTGCTAAACAACTCGCAACATTTTGAGTATATTTTAAGAACATCGAGCTCATAATGCGTCGTCACATTTTAAATAATTATAATCACGTCTTATCTTTTCAATTGTTCCGGCGGTTTAATATAATATTATGTACTTTCAACATAAACTATGTATCTACCAGATTTTAGATTTCTAAAAGATACATGTTTTTTTAGCAACTTCTAAAAGATACATGTAGATGTAGGCAGAACACATAAACAGATCTTAATATATATCCCGTATGTCTATGTACGATAGTTTGTTTATTCTTTATATATATAAAGAAAAAGAAACAAGTTAATAAGGTACAGAGCCATGCAAAAAAAATTGTTTTTACATTATAAAAGATTAAAAACATCGGATTCAATTGTTGTTTTTTTTATCACAACAAGAGTACAAAGAAAGATCTCATTACGAATCCGAGAATGACGAGATTTTAGTGTCTGTGTTAACATATGAGAAAACATGATTTCGAGCATTCCTTGCAATGAAGTCCGCTTGAATGTTACTAGATCTGGGTTGATAAACCACTTTTCCGCTTTGATAAAACGCCCAAAGAGATTTAAACTCGGTAAATTCAGCTGCAAAAGCTGGTCATTCTTCTGGTGTTGTGATCATTTTGACTAATTCTTGGAAATCAGTAACAAAGTAACCGCAGAACCGCTGATGGTGAGATAAACATTTCAATGCTCATACTAAGCTCTTTAGCTCTGTATGTAGTGACAAAATTATCTTATGGTAACCTTGAAGGCTGAGATCTATTGATCCATCTTGGAGTTGTAAAAGGTATCCTACTCCAATAGTGATTCTGTCATTTTTCCATGATCCATTTACCCGGCAAGTAAATATAGGTAGGTCTGGGGGCTTTTTGGTATGAGTACTGTGGCACTGTTGCCTGGTTCGGTCTTTTCATTGGCCAGGAACCATGCATTACACTCCTTTAATACTAAATCTGTTGTATCCACTGGTGAAAAATCTCTACCATTATAGAGTTTTTCATTTAGTGATTTCCATATATACCAAATTGGCGAAATACTCTAGTTAATTCTTCTATATTTCCGCCAATATTAGTTCTTACGAGCAGATATATATTGGTGCAGAGATTCTCTGAAGAAAATAGCCCTGGCGCGGAAGATCCAATTGTTGTTTTGTAGATCAAATTAATATTGTTGTTAAAAATATTCAATGAACAGACATGAAATGCGGTATTGCGACCAGAGCCAATTAGAAATTAGTCATATGTAAGCAAAAAAAATAAAAAATCGTTACATGAAACACTACATTAATAAAATTTCAAAAAGTTTTTTTTTATGAAAGTATCCCTTAGTAGTTAGCACTCTTTGTAATTAATAAATATATCTCGCTCTCATTCCTTTTTCTTTATCAACTTTACATTTAAAACTCATTAACAGTTTATTAATATCTAATATCACTAGATAGGAGTTTTGATTTACTGTTCACACATTGTGAAGTTAACATAATTTTTTCGGCCATTTACTTTGTTATTTTACCAATAAATTGTGAACAAACTTAGATTTATTATGGAGCTGGTTATCTGGGATATCTGGGAACTTCCTAGAAGGTGCGATTTGGGCGTTTAGGGTTTCCGGAGCTCTCCGCCGTTAGTTTGCCTCACGCCGGCTAGCGAGAAGTCATCCCGCGTCGCTCTCTCTCAATGTCGATGCTTGTCTCCGCTCCTTCTTCGAGCTCTCCTATTGATCCAGGAGGGGCCTCACCAGCGAGAGTCTCAAATCGCGAGAATCAGCTCCTTAACCGCGATTTGGAGATGAAGCTCCAGTCACCTTCGATTCCAGCGTCGATTCCAGCCGCGAAGGTTCCCTCGTACGAGGCGAGGTTCAAATCGTCCCTAAGGAATCTCCGTAAGCTCTCAGATCCGTCGTTTTTAGAGGCCGAGACGCCGGTAGTCCAAGCGCCGGAGTTTGTGCTTCTCAGAACCTCAGAACTTTGGAAAGACCATGTGGTGGCTCACTTTCATGGTCGTCGTCCTTCTGCATCAAAGATTATTACCGATTTGAACCCTGTTTGAGGAAAGTTCGGTAGTAGTACTGTCTGAACGGTCTCTGATACCTGCGTCTTGATTTACATCCCCTCTGTGCAGACTAGAGAATGGGTGTTGCAAGTGGGTTACTGGCAGGCTGATAGGTGTGCCTTCTCGGTTTATCCTTGGACAGCTGATGGGAATCTGGCTGCTCAGGAGTTGATCTTTGCGCCGACGTGGGTAGTTCTGAAGAACGTCCCTCCTCAGTTATACTCTTTGGATGGTATCAGCGTAGTTGCTAGCGGTGTAGGAGATCCACTTCACACTGAGAAGTCTCGTCTAGACCCCTACCACTTCGGTGATACTAAGGTCAAGGTGGAGATTGATCTCTCAAAAACTCCTCCGGAGGTTGTAGAAGTCAGAGATACCCAAGGGAACTCAGTTAGAGTCAATGTGGAGTACCCTAGTCTCCCTCCTAAGTGTCTGAATTGTGGAAAGTTCGGTCATTTGATGAACCGGTGTAACAAAGCTCCACGGCAGAGGTTGAAGAGTTAGAAGAAAGGGAAGGTGATCAGTGTTGTGAAGTCTGGCTCAGAGGTTTCGCTAGCAAATGAGTCCCAGGAAGGGGAGAAAGAAGCAAGTGCATCGAAGGATGAGGTTGGTCAGGAGCATAAGAGTAAGGCTAAGTCTAGGCCCCGCAAGAGGTCCAGGTCCAGAGCGCGAGCTAGAGCTAGAGCGTTAAGTTCCCCTCCGGAAGATAGTGTGAGAGTGGAGGTAGTAGAGTCAAAAAATGCTCTAGATGTGAAGGTGCAGGACTCCGCATCGTTGATTCGGGAGAAGGACTCGACGGTGGTGGAGTCATCTCCGGTTGCGGGTTCAGTTGAGGAAGGTTCTCAGTTGGAGGAAGGGGAGATTAGTGGGGAAGAAGTGGAGGATTTGGTTCAGGGTTCGAAGGAGAGTCAGAACGAGATGTATGTTCAGGAGGAGGAAAAGTCTATGTGGCTCACTAAGCACTCGAAGAATTTTCAAAGAGCGCTGAGACAGCATAAACTTTGGGAAGCTTCGGGAGCAGTGGGAAAGCCTCCTAAATCAGCGAGGCTTCTTGATCGAGTTTTCTCCACCGGGAGGAAGCTTGAAGCTTGATCGGTCGGGAATATCGTATTCAACTGTGTATATATGAAGATTTTTAGTTGGAACATTAGAGATATTAATGGAGTTGGTCGACAAAGGGTAGTTTGTAGTTGGCTTCAGAGTCTGGGCTCGTCAGTGGGAGCTTTTTTAGAGACTCATGTGCAGGAAGAGAACTTTCTTAGTGTTTTGGGAGCGGTGGCTCATGGTTGGAGGTTTGATAATAATTATTCAGAGGCTGCAGGAGGGAGAATTTGGCTTGTGTGGAACCCGTCTTTGTCAGTTGTGGTCTATTTGAAAACGGATCAGTTGATTCTTTGTGGAGTGATCGATCCAGCTTCTGGTACGGAGTGTACGGTGGCCTTTGTGTATGCGCATAATACGGAAGCTGAGAGGAGGAGTTTGTGGAGGGAGTTAGTCACTATTGCTAATAATCTGTTGGTAGCAGCTTCACCCCTAGTAGTGCTTGGTGACTTTAATCAGATACTAACGGCGGAGGAACATTTTTCTTTGCTACCTTATGATCTTCCGGTCAGAGGTATGGAAGAGTTCCGGCAGTGTTTGGAAGAAAGCAACTTGACAAATATGGATATCAGAGGCACCTTCTTTTCCTGGTCTAATATGCGTCCAGAGGATCCAATCTTGAGGAAGCTTGACAGGGTCCTGTGCAGTGAGCTTTGAAGGGATAGATACCCAGAAGTTGTGAGTGTGTTTAAAGCGCCGGGAGATTCTGATCACTCTCCAGCAGTGGTGTCTTTCTCTGAATTGTCTTCGGCCAGGAAATGCAGTTTCAAGTACTTCTCTTTCCTTTCCTCCCATCCTAGGTTCCTCGTGGAGATTCTTAAGACCTGGGAAGAGGATATTCCGGTAGGCTCCAAGCTTTTCTCGCTTGGCCAGAGATTGAAGAAAACCAAAGCAACTTGTAGAAGATTGAATAAGGAGGGCTTTGGCAATATCTAGCAGAAAGCGAAAGAAGCTCTAGAGGCATTGAAAGCGATCCAGCTCCAAATGGTAACGGCGCCCTCAAATTCTTTGTTCCGACAAGAGTTTGTTGCTAGGAAAAACTGGCAATTCTTTGAAGCAGCCCATGAGATCTTTTTCAGCAGAAATGCGAGAATAACATGGTTAGATTGCGGGGATGCTAACACAATGTTCTTCTTCAAAGCGGTGATTGCTCATCAAATGAGGAATTGTATCAGTTATTTGATGGATGGAGGGAATAACAGGGTTTTTAATCAAGCCCAGATTAAGGAGATGGTGGTGGCATATTTTCAAAACCTCTTGGGGTCTGTAGATGGGAATTTGGAGGAGATTTTTAAGGTGGAGCTGAGAGGTCTGCTTGCATATTGGTGTTCACAGGAGATATCCGACAAATTGATATGCATTCCGACGGAGGATGAGATTAAAGAAGTCTTGTTTGCAATGCCAAAGAATAAAGCTCCAGGCCCTGACGGATATTCGGCAGAATTCTTTTGGGAGGCTTGGGAAGTTGTTGGTAAGGATACAATTGAGGCAATAAGAGAGTTCTTTACTGGTGGTCGTTTGCTGAGACAGTTCAATACCACAACGATTTCCCTCATTCCTAAGGAGATAGGTGCGGATCGTCTTAACCAATTTCGCCCGATCTCCTTATGTTCAACAGTCTACAAGGTAATGGCTAGACTCATTAAGAGGAAACTGAAGCTTTGTCTCTCTGAGATAGTGCAAAGAAATCAGGTTGGCTTTATTCAGGAAATGCTGCTATGTGAGAATGTCATGCTTGCTACTGAGTTAGTTAAAGACTTCAACGCTCAAGGTCCAACAACAAGGGGTTGCCTGAAGATAGACATCTCTAAAGCTTACGACAACCTTAGCTGGGACTTTCTTTTCAAGGTTCTGAGCGCCTTTGATTTGCCTAGTAAGTTTATTGAGTGGATCAAAGAATGCGTAACCACTCCCTCTTATAGCATTGCCATCAATGGAGAACTTCAGGGGTTCTTCCCGAGGAAGAAGGGTCTTAGACATGAGGATCCTATCTCGTCTCTGCTGTTTGTCATAGCGATGGATGTGTTGTCTAAGATGCTATATAAAGGTGCTTTGGATGGTACTTTTCGTTTGCACCCGGAGTGTGAATCACCATTGATCACACATTTGAGTTTTGCGGATGATGTTCTGATTTTCTTCGACGGCTCAGCAGATTCTCTAAGGGGTACTCTGAGCATCCTATAGGAGTTTCGTTTGGTGTCAGGGCTGAGAATCAACAGACAAAAATCTGAGTTGCTACTCGATGGAGGTAGTCTGAGTAGATGTCGTGATCTGGCAGCTGAGATGGGGATTGTACAAGGGGCTCTTCCGCTGCGATACCTGGGTGTTCCTTTGTCTCCTAAGAAAATGACTCGGTCGGATTTCCAGCCTTTGTTGGATAAAATTGCTGCGAGATTCAGCTCTTGGACAGTTAAACATATGTCCTTTGTGGGTAGGTTTCAGCTTATCCAAGGGGTGATCTATTCGACGATCTCATTCTGGGCGTCTATGTTCATCATTCCCTCAGAGTGTGTGAGTATTCTGGAGCGTATGTGTGGAGCTTTTCTGTGGAATGTTGCACCAAACTCGGCCAGAGGGGCTAAGATTGCCTAGGACTCAGTCTGCACGCCAAAGGAAGTGGAAGGTTTGGGTCTAAAGAGATTAGCGGACTGGAACAAAGTGTTGGGTCTGAAGCTAATCTGGCTTATGTTCACAGCTGGAGGCTCTTTGTGGGTTTTGTGGGTGCGCAGGCACTTGGTTAGGAATGATAATTTTTGGGTGTTGAATCCTATTCATAGAGGAAGTTGGATATGGAGAGCTATATGTAAGTTGAGACCTCTGGCGAGACCTATGGTGATTTGTGAAGTGGGTTCTGGCAGCTCTGCTAGCTTTTGGTTTGATAATTGGACCTCAGCTGGACCCTTTATCGAGTTGGTGGGGGAGAGGGGACCTCTAATTATTGGCCTGAGTATTGATGATGCAGTGGTTACTGATGCTTTAACAAATGAAGGATGGAGGCTAGATCGAAGTAGAAGCAGGAGTCCTATAATTTCCCTAGTGAGGGCATGTCTGCCTAATGCGCAGGAAATTTTGAGCTCTGAAGTGGATGATAGATATGCTTGGTATCCGCAGATTGGTCGGGGAAACGGGCGTTTCTCAGCCAGCGAAACATGGAGAGAGCTGCACCCTTATCTGACGTAAATCCCATGGCATAAGGCAGTGTGGTTTGCAGGAAGAATACCGAAGCATGCTTTCATTACTTGGATTGCAGCTAGAGACAGAATGGTTACTAGAAACAGATTTTTAAGTTGGGGATTGTATGTTCCTTCGAGGTGTGTTCTTTGTTCAGGGTTTGACGAGAACAGACAACACTTGTTATTTGATTGTGGGTACAGTAGCCAGATCTGGTCCTTCTTTATATCTAGGTTGCAGCTGACTCCTCCGCGGGGGTTTGAAAAGGTGTTGGTTTGGCTGAAAGCTCCAGCGAGAGACGGTAATGTGACTTTGATTATCAGACTAATTCATCAAGCGATTTTGTATCTGATCTGGAAGGAGAAGAATACGCGCATTCACTCAGCTGTGGAGAAGCCTCCAGGCACTCTGATAGCAGAGACTCAGCAAACAATAAAACTCAGGTTGGACCATTTGGCTCGTAGACAGGTTGTTACTCCGGGTCATCTCTCTATTCTTGCAGCTTGGCGAACTTTTTTTGTAGCGTAGGAGTCTTAGAAGCTTGCAGTATGATGCCGCTTTGGTTCCACTTGCTTTTAGTTGTGATAGCTTGAGCATGAATAAAATGGATTTTTTTTAAAAAAAAAAAAGGAAAAAAGGATTATTATAAAATATATAATATTTAGTAAATACACACTCTGCATATTGACTTATCCCCAAAAAAGCATATATTAAAAATGACCTAACAAAACGATTTAAAATTTTAAACAGGTGAAATTAAATAAATAAAAGGTAAAACGGTTCGATCCAGGTCGGCTTGGGTCTGGTCCGAACATATGTCATCACCGGTCCACTGATTTAAGCCCAAATAACCGAGCTAACTCCACCTTACCAACACCGTCGGCTGCGAGTCAACTCACCACACAACCACAGTCGACTTCGACTCAAATCACCAATACCACCATCGTCGACATCGAGCCAACTCAGTGCACCGCCGAGAGCTTCCAAGCGGAGGTTGTTATGAGCGGTCGTGTGTGCCAGCTCAACATCAAACACCCATTATTCTCCTCCACACGATAACCTTCGCCTCCATTAAACAAAGCCAAAAGCGTACTCGCTTGCTTAAACGCGTTAGACCCGAGATGCGCCGGCGCAAAACCGGACGAACCGAACCGGTTCGACCATTGACTCAGCGTCTCATGTCTCTCGACACGGTCCGGACCTTCGCAAGCCACCAGATTGCAAATCTGTTTCCCTAAGTAAACTTCCGACATGACTTTGTCTTGGCTACTCGGAGCTCCTTCCAAGGAATCAAACAAGGTCGAATAGTAATGCAGCGATTCAGTAAACCGGTCTAAGAAAACCGGACCGTTATGATTCGATTCTTGCTCAACCACCGTGAAAATCACCGGTTTAATCTGTTTCACAACGCCGAAGACTTTCTCTATCCCACCGGGACGGCCTAGGAGCTTGTGGAGCTCGAAAACGGAGTTAACCGCCACAGATTCGGTTTCGCTCGGTCTAAGCTCAAGCATCGACGCGTCGAGATCGGCTAAGCTGTTAGCAACAAAGCCACGGTACTCAAACTCGACGTGAATCGCCTCTGCGAGCTGAGCCAACTTACATCCAACTTCGTGGAGATGATCGGAGTTATCCGCCGCGGGAGGACCAATTCCGGTTAACCTGAAACTCGGAGGACCTCCTTCTCTCAACGCGAGGGCTTGCATAAGCGCGGGCCACTGAAGCCCTTGGTTCATCGAGAAATCGATGACGTGGACTCTCTTCTTCCCTTCGAAAGCCTCGAGGATGGCTTGATTCGCCGTGAAGTGAGCGAACTTGAGGTAAGGGCACGTCTCGTAGAAGTGCATCTGGAGAGTATCGGAGAGAGAATGGTCAATCTGAGTCTGCGGCGGAGAGAGGCGGTAGATCCGCCGCGCGAGAGCTTCGGCGAAGTACGTGGCGACCTTCCTCATGGCTCCGGCTTGAGACACGGCCAAGAACCCAATCTGCTTAACGAGAGCCTCCGCTAGAGTCAAGTTGCTGCTCTGCACGGCTTCCGCACAGGCCATAAGCGCGTGGACTAGACGCACGCCGTTGTCCTGCGAGTCGACCAGGATTAAAGGACGAGTTGACTCGCTCGCGGTTGTTGTGGTAACCGTCGTTCCTATAACTCCAGCAGGTGATGGAGATGTAACCATCGAATCAGGGCTCGAGCATGGTTTCAACCGTTTATTATTCAACGAATCGACGGCGAACTGATTAGATCCCCTGCAAATCGCGCTTCCGGGAATAGCTTTGAGGTCGTAATCGCCGCCTCCGGCGAAGAACGAGTTATTATTAACCTCCGGGGAAGGAAGAATCTGATTCACACCACTAGACCCGGACGCAGCGGGTGGGTTAAGCTCCGTGAGCATGTTATCAAGCCAAGAGTAGAGCTCAGCAGGGTTGTAATGAACAGTATCCGTCGCGAGATGAGCTAAACCGTCTTCTTGAACATTACCCATCATTGTCTCAAGCTGCTCGAGTTTCAACGCAACCTCAGCCATCTCCGACGACCTGACCTTGTAACCCAAGACTCCTAGAAGCTCGTCGTCTTCTTCTTCCTTAACCATCATCATCTTGTCTTTACCAAAAACCGCCGGGGAAGAAGTGGAAGAACCGGCGATTGATGTCCCGTGGTTGGGACCTTGGAACTGATGAAGATCTCTCTTCATTTCTGATCTGGTTAGATAGTTAATCTCTCAGATCGGTCTGGTTTTGGGTTGTGGTCTTGGATCTAGGGTTTGCTTTTTGAGTTTTTTTGGGGGAGGAAGAAGAGGAGCATGTGACTAATAAGGTGAAGAATCTTAAGCAATCGAGCATTGGGTGGGGATTGCTTTGTTTTTCACTGCGACTACCACTTCAATGATCATACGAATTAACAATAATACTAAAAGTAATTGATGTACATTTTTATTTAGAGAAAAAGACAAAAATAGCACTAAATCAAGTTTTTGTTTCTAAACTAGCATTCAAGGTCAAAAGTCACAAAAATAGCACTTAATGTTTTATCAAAAGTCACAAACTTAGGGTTTAGAGTTAAAGGGTGGGGTTTAGGATTTAGGGTTTCGGGTTTAGGGTTTAAGGTTTAGAGTTTAGGGTTTAGAGTTTAGGGTTTAGGGTTTAGGGTTTAGGGTTTAAAATTTATGGTTTAGAGTTTAGAGTTTAGGGTTTAGGGTTTAGAGTTGAGAAATGAGATTTTGGTTTAAGATTTCAAATTTTGAAAAATAAAAAAATTAAAATTTTCAAAGGATAAACTTAGAAAAGTGTTATTTTGGTCATTTTAGTTTTTGAGTGCTATTTTTGTGATATAAACTTAGAAATGTGCTATTCTGGAGATTTGCCATTTTATTTACCTGAGAAATTGAAGATATTTATTTAAAGAAATAAAATAGTGGTGCTGATGGGCTCGACAGCCGATGAATCATGTACCAGAGGAGGGCCAACATCTACACCTCGAAACCGATAAGGTTGAGAATATACAAATATTTAACTTTGTAGTACAGCATAACTTTAACATAGTTAGGTAAAATAAACATAAACGGTGTCACAGATAAATAAATTTACTTCAGTTTAACTCCATTTTTGAAGAAGATTAGTTACTTTCATTTATGCTGTCATTGGTAGCTCGGATGTCAAATTTAAGTCACAAGATCTAATAGACTAGTAAAAATTTCGTGGATGTACTACGTTGTTGTATTTAAATCGATATTTTTTATAGTGTTCAAAAGTAAGTAAGAAGACTGAGAATCATTAACCTTTAGTAAAAACTTTATAATACAGATTTAGGGCTTTTTAGTTGATTCTTTTGATGGAGAACTGAAGATGCTTTTCCAGTGGATGATTAAAAAAGCTGAACTGAGTTCATGATACACTGTTTAAGTTCCCAGGTTCGACGGTAGTGGTAACTCGACCAACCATGTCTTGGGGTTAAAAAAAAAATACTAAAACAACACACAGAGACAGGTTTTGAACAAGAAAAGCTACAAACTCATTATTATGGTGTTCAAAAAAAAAAAAAAAAGCTACAAACTTAGTAGGAGTATTTTTAAACTCCATAATAATGAATTTAATAGATTTCTTTTGTTACTTTTTACTGCAATTTTGCTAACCCCAGCCATCGGAAATATCAATCTACAAATGCGTGCGATCAGAAAAAGATCATAGTAATTTTTTGTTATAATTCACATAAACTCTAAGCAATAGTACTAATGTACATACATATATATATCCAGTAATTATAGAAATTTATATCTCTAAAAAAGATTCTGCAGTTGGGTTTTGGGAAGTCATCAGACCTAGGTGTTTCAATTTTCGAGTCGTTTTTAACCTTTGAAGTGAACTAGGCCTATAATTATTCTCTAATTTCTAAAATGCGTATAGTTAAAATAACTACCACTTGTCTGAGCTATTTCTTACATGAAAAGTTCCAAGTAGACATATTTTTTTTATTTTAGTTGTGAACATGCTAATCTACCATTACTGTTAGTCTAAATATAATACTTACGAAAACAACAAGAAGCTATCTAGCTTTTTTACCGGAACTATTTAATTTAAACATCTCTAACCTATTCTTATAATTGTTTCAATAAATAAATTTACTCTAGTCCAATTCTATTTTTACTAAAATTTTCTATTTTCTCTATAAATAGAAGAAGAAATAGCAATTCTCTATTCTTACTCTATAATTAGAAATTGTTATTTTAAAAAAATATATTGGAGTAAACTTCATTTCGTTTATATAGTTCTATTTTAGAATCAAAAATAACAAAAATATACTTTAAATGATTTTAATATCTACATATACATGCAATTATTTAATCTATGAAGTTTGTTTGTTTTAAGTTTCAACTATATAAATTAGTATCAAGTTAACCAAGTGGTTTTGGCCCGGTGGTAAAAGAGTTATAGCTGAAACTTCCGCTCTATGTTCGATTCTTCTTTGCCACTCATAGACGGTTTAACTGACAAAAAAATCTAGATTTCTATGGACTTCTTGGCGATTAATTCTTGGGTTTAGAAAGTTTTTGGGATCACACCAAAACTATAAAAAAAAAATAGTATCAAGATGGGAACTTTATATTAATAGGGAATGTTGAAGTGTTGAATGCAAATTTTTACCGCGAACATTAGATTAAGTAACTTTTCGCAATACTCAACATTAAACCGGACTTAGAACCCATCGTGCGACATTAAAACCCGGTTTTAAGCAAAACGGCCGCGTACGTCAGTGTCAAATCATTCATGAGAAATGTTTTTAAAAAAAAAGAGGGTCCGTTCTTTGCTTAACGCCGTTAATAACGGCCTGTTTCATTATCAGCTGTTAAAAAATAGAATTTATTAAAGATGTATTCGTACCCTTCGGCAAACTCGAACTGACAGCACATGATGCCTCCACGTGTAAATGGTCCCACCCTTCAACGGTATAGCTTTCATTAACTGAACGCCGTTCAATTTGTGGTCTCCACAATTCATGTAAACACGTGTCCTATTTTCATAGATCTAAACGGTAGGCCCTGAGTCTGCTTCCGTTGACGGCCGTTTTCACGGGTCCACTTGCTTGGTTCTTTTTTTCATCTCTATCCTTTTTAACTTCATGGTTACATGTAATAATGTCACGTCACTTTCTTATTTGCTCAGATGCTTTAGTATTTTTATTTGCTTCAAATTTGGGTTAAATTTATAGGAGAAAATGTCATATTCCTATATAAACTAATTGTTCCTAGTTTTTACGCAAACGAAATTTAAAGCCATGCTAAAACTACATGAACAATGAGAAAATGACTTATTTTTCTATGAACTATCTGTTTCTAGTTTTTTCACACACAAACTTTTAATCCATGCCGAAAACCACGTGAACAAATCTATTTTTTAAATTACATACATAAACTATCGATTTTAAACTAATTCCTATGAAACCGTAAACAATGTTATTTAAACGTTAACTTGATTTATGACAGGTGGAGAGCTAATTTATTCTTTTTTCTTCTTCTTTAGTCAACTGTTTTTTTCTTCAGAAATCGTTTTACTCTTCATCATCGATTGGGGATAAAATTTATTATTCTGCAGAAGAATAAAACGTTTTACATGATGCATAAAGAAAGAAGAGCAACAACTACTAGTTTACCAATCTCCATATTGCCACAAGGAACTATAAAATCGGTGCAATATCTCCAATTGATGACGAAAAATAAAACGATTTACGAAGAAAAATGAGCAATTGACAAAAAAAAAAGACGACGTAGTATTTTTTATCAACTCAAATTAAACCGACTCTTCATCTGTCATAAACCAAGTTAACTTTTAAATAACATGCGGTTTTAGGGGAATTAGTTTAAAATCGATAGTTTGTGTATATAATTTAAAAAATAGAATTTTTCATATGGTTTTTGGCATGATTTAAAAGTTCATGTGTGAAAAAACCAGGAACAACTAGTTCATAGGGGAATAAGCAATTTTTCTATTATTCATGTGGTTTTTGGCATGACTTCAAAGTTTGTGTGTGAAAAAACCGGGAACAACTAATTCATAAAGGAATAGACTATTTTCCCAAATTTATACTCTCTTACTAAAATCGCTATACAGATAAACTTACATAAGTATAGCTGTTATGATCAGGTCCACCTAATTTATATTCAGATATTTTTTTAAAAAATTACATCCATTCGGGGTATAGTATCAAAACCAGTTGCTAAATTTGCCAATTATACGTTTTCATATTAATATATTTCAGTAATTCATTTAAGGGAAAACTGTTTTTTAGAGCAAAAAAATAGTAACTATGTCCCTTTAGACTAATCTATATTTTGTGTCATATTTTTCTATAATACCCTTTAATATTTATGAAAATAATTTTAATAAATAGTTTTACAAACAAAAAAATTTTGGAAAAATAGTAACATTTGTTAAAATACCTATATGAACTTAATGGTATATTTTCCAGTTATAAAAAAGTTAAAATTATAAATTTCAGATTATGTTCTAAAAAAAGTAGAAATGACATTCTACGAAGTAGAAAACGAAATCTACTTTTTTCATTGAATCTACAATGTTTAGAATACGTGATTTACGTAAATAGGAGTATTCTACAAATATGTAGGATACATATTCCGCGCTTAACCTACCATTCTAAAATTCTTAGAAATCGAAATCTACACATTAATCTAATTCTAAAACATGTAGAAACCGACTTCTACAGATTTACAATAAATCTAAAACATGTAGAAATCAAATTCTAAACATTACTATAATTCTAAAAAACTGTAGAAACTGATTTCTACATATTAGTTGTATTCTACGGATAAGAAATCAGTTCCTAAAAATATGGAAACAAAATATTTGAGAATATTCACTTTTATATTTAAAAAAAAAATCGATTTAAAAAAAAAAAAAAACGATTTGGGATTCTTTCCTCTGCACGGGATCGATCGATCTATTCTTACAGATCGGTTGATCTGTGTAAATCGACCTTCGCCGATCGAGTGAAATGGACCAGGTCGATCAATATATATTTCGCGTTTTTTTTGTTCTGAATAATGATCGGGATCGATCGATCCACTATAACTTGTAAAGTGGGATCGATCGATCCCCCTCGTCGAACTCAATATATATCTTTTAAAAAAAATGCAATTTTAAGGGCATTACTGCCATTTTGGAAAAAATTAGTCTAATAGGACATAAAGTAGTATAAATTAGTCTAAAGGGACATAGTTACCATTTTTTTGCTCTAAAAAAACAGATTTCCCTTCATTTAATTTAGTAGTTTGGTTTTATCGAAATAGTGATTAGTTGATATTTCATCATTTCATCATAATCTAATCTATTAATTTAAATTCCTATTTTTACCTACTATTAACAAGTAATAGTAGAACCACTTAAAGAATTAATTAATGTGACATATTTGATTATTTACATTAATATTAAACTAACTATAAATTTGAATTTTTTTTAATTACAAAAAATCTGTTTAGAACGAATCTAACAAAATCTTAATTAAAATTTAAATATTTTTATAAAATAAAATATTAATTAATTTCATAATTAGTAATATAATATTATTATAAATCAATGCTAACTAAAATTTTATTATAAAACAAGAAAAAAAAAAGAGAAAAAGACCAAAATAACACTAAATCAAGTTTTTGTTCCCAAACTATCACTCAAGGCCAAAAGTCACAAAAATAGCATTCAAGGGGTGGGGTTTAGGGTTTATAGTTTAGGGTTTAGGGTTTAGAGTTTAAGTTTTAGAGTTTAGATTTGAGAAGTGAGGTTTTGGGGATAAAATTTCAAATTTTGAAAAATAAAAAAATTTAAAATTTTCAAAAGATAAAATGCTATTTTGGTCATTTTAGTTTTTGAGTGCTATTTTTGTGATATAAACTTAGAAATGTACTATTTTAGAGATTTGCCCAAATAAAAATGATATACTATTTTTTTAATAAATTCTATAATTATATTATGTATTATATAAAAATAGAAATGTTATATGAATGAAATATGAAAAATCATAATAAATAGGTAAATTAACAAATTTTATTTTTTAAATTTTTTCATTTAAATAAATTATCACTCATCATTAAAATGAACTAAAAGTAATAAACTATATAACATTTTTATACCAAAATAAATTTATTAACAGAGGCTAAACTTTTATATCTACAATTATATTATCTTTTTATTTATTTTGAAACTCTCAACTATATATTATCTTTAGTTCATATACTATTTGAAAATATGTTATTAGAAAACTATGAAATTTTAGTAATTTATTTAAAATATTAACAAAAAATAATTTTAAATTATAATTTTTTAATTATAACAAAATCTGTTGAGAAAAATTTAATAAATATTACCAAAAATTAAAATATTTTTTGTAAAATAATATATTAATATAGTAACAAAAACAAATTCAAATTCATGTAATTTTCCAAACTTAAAAATAGTAATGTATTTTTCAAATTTTTCTTGATAAAATATAAAATTTTGAAAATAAATATTCAAACTCAAAATGATAATAATTCAAATTTTACAAAATATAAAATCATAGATAATAAAGAATAACGTTTTGAAATGCACCATGGAAAAATAAACTATATATGTTGTAAAAATTAAAGCAATCTAATATTATGAAATGTTAATTTAAAATAAAAATAAAACTTAATATCATAACATTCAAAAATATCATATATCAATAAAATTTACTAAAATAATATGATAGATGCTACTATGTATAAAATTTACTAAAATAATAATGTTATATTATTTAAACAAAACAATGTTTTTACTTATTAATCTCGTAAAATAATAAAATAATATATGTTAAAATATATTTTGTTAAACACAACATGTAAATCTAGATTATCTTAAACATATTTATTTTCTATAATATAAATAAATAAATTTAAAAAATGTATTATAGTAAAATGTATAAGTTAAAGAAACAACATATTTTAAAAAAGGTTATCGATTTGATTATTTCAATAAAAATTAATAACAAAGTAAAATGCATTAAGCATACCACTATATATTAATAATGATGAATAAAAAATATAAACATTAATAATATCAAATATATTTATAAAATGAGAAAATATCTGCAAAGACGTGCAGATCAAAATTTAGTTTTAAGATTACATGACATCATCAAAGTTTCTTTTTGGGGTGGGGTGGAGGAGGAAGGGGTGAGGATATTTGGAAGTGATATGTGTTTTTGACCAGTATTCTTTACGGGTAGTAATTCGTCAAGATCGTTTTGAATATAGAAAACCATTAAGGGTGTGATTAGGTTGGGCAAAAAACCCGGATCCGAAGAACCGAACTGATCTGAAAAAGTAATACCGAATCCGAATCGAAATTGATTAAATATCCGAACAGATTCAAAATTTTGGTATCTAAAGAACCGAAACCGAACCCAACCCGAACCGAAATATCTCGGGTACCCAAATATAACCGAAATATATTTATATACCTAAATATATTATTTATTTTTAGATTTAATAAATATTAAAAACATCCAAAATATATAAGATACTTTAAAGTTGTCTAAAATACTTGAAAATATACATAAATAGTCAAAAGTAAATGTCTAAAATAGCTAAAATATATTCAAAACACCAAAATACTTGAAATATCTATTGATTTTCTATCCAAATATTCAAATCAAACCAATTTATATGTTAATTTTAGGTATTTTTACATATATTATATGTAATATATTATTTTGTTTTATAGAATTTGAAAAATTTTAAGCATATAATGAATATTAAAATCTTAAAAATAATTCAAATAGGTTATCCGAACTCGAACCGAACCCGCAAAGATCTGAACCGAACCCGAACCGAAATTTAAAATATCCGAACAGAACTAAAATCTTTAAACTTGAAAATCCAAAATCCGGATAGATTCTAACCGAACCCGAATGGATACCCGAACGTCCACCCCAGGTGTGACTATTTGTGGATGTATTTTTTTTTTTTGCGAGACTGTATGTTTTCTTTTTGTCAACATGTGACTGTATGTTTACCATAGAATATATATTTATTCTAACTTCTACGTTATTATAAGTTTAACTAAAATATTATCAATCAAATAGAAAATAGTTTTCTCATGTTTACTCTAGCTACTGTTTTAACAGAAAAATGCATATTTTCTTTTTTAATTTTGCAGAGTAGTAACACTATTTACTCAAATTTCATTTTTTCTTTCTTATTTTTTCTCATTTTTATTTTCATTTCTTGATTTACCCTAACCAAACCAATCTATTAAGAAACCACATTATCTGTTCAAATCATAAAACACGATCCATAAAAAAAAATCACACTAATATCTTTATAGTTCTCTTTTATCGGTCAAGTTCTCCCATTGATTTTTCCTTCGGGTGGAAGACAGGAAATGAAAATGGTATCAAATCATCTGTCACAACAAATTAGTGTTTTTGTAGCAAAACATGCAAAAATATATATTTTAAAAACTTACCCAAAAAGCTACAATAATTGAAGAAAATACAAATAAATAAAATGTGAATTGCCATCAATTGATTTGAGGTGGCAGGGAGACCACTCATAGTTGGGACGGCACCTAAATTGCATGAATTCCAGAATTAGAATTATTCCTTTTTTTTCTTAGCTTATCAAGATATATAATTTTTTTTTCTTCTGTAAACCGTTTAATCATTTAAGAACTTAAGAAAAAGGTGACAGTTCGACTGTAATCCCCTGTTCGAATACATGGGCCCTGGTCTTGATGCTAGTCATTAATACTCACAACAACGTATATCAGTCGAAAACAACCCCAAATTACATGCATTAATTATTCAATCGAGTAAACTTCGAATCTCCATCTTATTGTGGGTTACATCAAAATCCAAATTTATTTTACCTGACATTTGTGGGTTAAATCAAAATCCAAATTTATTTACCTGATACTATCTACTCCTATTTTTTATTTTATGGAAAATTGTTTTTTAAAGCAAGAAAATGATAATTATGTCCTTTTATACTAATCTCATATACTTTATGTCTCATTAAGCTAATTGTTTTTAAAATGGCAATAATGCCCTTAAAATTGTAATTTTTAAATATAATAAATAATGGGTTCGATCAAGCGGGATCGATCGATCCGAAATTACAAGGTCGAACGGATCGATCGATCCTGATCATTATGCAAAACAAAAAAACACAGAATATATACTGATCGACCTGGTCTATTTCACTCGATTGGCAAAAGTCGATTTCATACAGATCGACCGATCTCGAATTATAGACTGATCGATTCCGTGCCCAGGTAAGTATTCCAAATCGATTTCCTGGTTTTCTTCGGTTATATCCGGTTTGATTCCCACTTGATTTGAACCGACCAAACACGATTTCAACTCTTTAAACTCGATTTCTTTGGGATGAAACCCATAATTTCTCATCTCTTTCACGAACAAAAAGGGAGAAAATTAAAGTCTCAAGTTCATAAACCCTAACTCACTCAATTTCACACTGATTTGGTAGAAATAGTGTGAAATTTTTGTGAAATTTTTGTGACCAATCAATAGAATATAGAAGACGGCGTAAGAAGAAAGTTACCTCGTTTTTTTTTTTTTTTTTTAAATCGTTTTTTTCAAAATGTGAAAGTGAATATTTCCAAATATTTTGTTTTCATATTTTTATGAACTGATTTCTTATCTGTAGAATACAGCTAATCTGTAGAAATCGGTTTCTACAGGTTTTTAGAATTATAGTAATGTGTAAATTTTGATTTCTACATGTTTTATACTTACAGTAAATCTGTAGAAGTCGGTTTCTACGTGTTTTAGATTTATATTAATGTGTAGATTTTGATTTCTAAAGATTTTAGATCGGTAGGTTAAGCGTGAAATGTGTATTCTAAATATTTTTAGAATACTCTTATTTACGTAGATCACGTATTCTAAATATTTTAGATTCAATGAAAAAAAGTGGATCTCGTTTTCTACTTCGTAGAATGTCATTTCTACTTTACTTAGAATAAAATTTGAAAATTATGATTTAAACATTTTTAGAACTGGAAAAAAATATCACTAAGTTCATTTATTTATTTTATCAATAGTTACTATTTTTCCAAAAAAAATTTGTTTGTAAAAATATTTATTAAATTTATTTTCAAAAAATTAAAGGATATTATAGGCAAAAATGACATAAAATAAATATTAGTGCAAAAGGAAAGAGTCGTCATTTTTTTGCTCTAAAAAACAATTTTCCCTTTATTTTTTTTGTAAAATGTTAAAATGGTACTATCTATCTGACTATCTTGAAGTTTGGTAAAGTCAATTTAGTTCGATTTTATCAACATGTTAAATTTAGAAAGATTTGATACAAAACAAGCAAAATGGTGAACCAGAGTTTGCATTGGCGTTCACTCACGCGCCTAGAGAAAAACCCTAAAGAGCGATTTCGGAGGCGCCACCGCCGTTTCCAACCTGTCCGCGTTCATTGCTCACCGGCGTCGCATGAGGCGTCGGAAACCCACCCCCTCCCCCCGTCCAAAAGGCCCTCCCCACCTCATGGGGAAGAAAAAGCTTCACAAGTCGCCGCTCAAGTCTCCCCCCCACCCCTCCGCCTCCGGATCCAGATTCCGAATCTCCACCCCCTCCATCTGTTGACGTCGTCCTCAAACCCCCAGCCCCTGTGACAGTTTCCTCTGCAACCACTCCAGAGCAATCACCCATTGAAGCTTTTCCGATTCAGTCTGACGAAATGGAAATAGAATCCCCACCCCTAGACCCCGTGAAAGCCTCACCAAAGGTAGCTCCAGTGTCAACAGAGGAACAAGTTCTCTCGTACGCAGATCCCGTAAAAGCCTCAACAAAGGCGGCTCCGGTTTCAACAAAGGAACAAGTGGTTTCCTCCAAGGATCCATGGACCGGTCTCTTCAAAGATGCACCTAACTCTCTCCAGAAGAAAGATGAAGCTTTCGAGCTCCCATCAGGTGAAGTATGTGTTAAAATCCCGAACTCAGTCATCGAGAAGCACAAGAAATCGTGGGAATGCATCATAATCGGACAGTTCTACCATGAACCCCCATCGCAGGGCACGATTCACAATATCGTCAATGGTATCTGGAGCAAACAGTATCGTGACATTAGTGTTTCGAAGATGGAGGGAAACGCTTTCCTGTTTCGAATCCCAAACGCAAACACAAGAATAAGGGTTATCAAACAAATGCTATGCCAGATTGAAGGCCAGACTATGTTTGTCGCAGACTCGGAACCAGGAACGACCCCTGCAAAACCAGAACTATCTTCGCCCCCAATCTGGCTAGAGCTGCGTGATGTTCCGCTACAGTTCTTCAATGATGACTGTCTCGAGCGCATTGCGAGTTTGGTTGGGCATCCTAAATGTCTTCATCCTTCCACAACTAATAAATCAAATCTGGAGGTGGCCAAGGTTCTCACCATCATAGATCCTAGAAAGCCTCTCCCGGAAGCTGTCAATGCTCAATTCAAATCTGGTGAAGTTAGCAGAATAAAGGTATCGAGCCCTTGGATGCCCCCGGTGTGCCAACATTGTAATGAGGTTGGTCATAGCCTAAAGCATTGCAGAGCTGCTCCAATCCTTTGCAAGCTTTGTAACTCTCGTTCCCATTCTGAGGAGAAATGCCCAATGGCCATTTCTAAAAAGAACCCCTCAACCTCCAGGAGGGAAAGAGAGAGGAGTAGAGAATGGCAGGAGAAATCTAACCCATGTACTGGAGGATCAACTAAGTCTTTGGTCATCAACTTTGCGGAGTCTTCGTTGGGAAAATCAGCTGGGTTGGATCAGGGCGAAGGTAGTAGTCTCGCTGGCAGTGGGAAAGCGCAGTCTCAGAATCATATCCCAAGCAATGTTTTGGAGAAGACAGTTGTTTCTCAGAGCTCTCCTGGAGTGGAATCAGATTCTTCTGATGTCCAATCGCCAAGGAGCCCTGAAGCCAAGTCCCCGCTGAGCTCTGACAACTCAATGGGTTTCACCGAGGTCTCAACTAGGAAGAAGAAAAAGAAGAATAAGCGGGGCAAGGGCCCCAAATCTCAATAATTTTTCTATGTATACAAACTTTTTTTTGTTGGAATGTCAGGGGCTTTAATATAGCAAGTCACCGACGCGGATATAAAAAATGGATGAGGAAAAATAAAAATATTTTTGGAGGAATCATAGAGATTCATGTCAAACAACCAAAGAGCTCAAAGTTCATCTCTGAGATCTTGCCTGGTTGGTCCTATGAAGATAATTACGGCTTTTCGGAGTTAGGAAAATTTTGGGTTGTTTGGAAACCGAGTGTCAAGGTAAATGTCATCAGGAAATCCTTGCAGATGATTACTTGTGAAGTTCTTCTACCGGACACAAGAATCTGGTCTGTGATTTCGGTGGTTTATGCGTCTAACTCTAAGGAAGAAAGAACGACCTTATAGGAGGAAATTGTGGAAAAATCTACTATGTCTTCAGTCTCTAGGCGTCCTTGGATGGTGTTACGAGCCTTTAACCAAGTTCTGCACCCTGATGATCACTCCAAGCCACATACATTGAACGTTGACAGGAAAACGCGTGAGCTAAGGGAATGCTTGTTTCAAGCAGAACTCCTTGATCTGACTTATCGTGGGAGCCTCTACACCTGGTGGAATATGAACTCTCTCAAGCCTATAGCAAAGAAGCTTGATCGGATATTGGTGAATGATCAATGGTCCACTACGTTCCCTTCCTCCTATGCGCTCTTTGGTGAACGTGACTTCTCTGATCATGCCTCATGTGGTGTGGTCCTTGAACTTGAGTGCTTGAAGAAGAAAAGCCCATTCAAGTTCTACAATCTGTTGCTCAAGAACGAGGACTTCTTGCCAATGATTTGCTATCACTGGTTCTCGATCAATGTGGTGGGTTATGCTATGTTTAGACTTTCCAGAAAGCTAAAACTGCTCAAGAAGGAGATCAGAGCTTTTAGTAGGCTCAATTACTCTGGTATTGAGTTGCGAGTGCAGGAAGCCCATGCGGATTTGCTCCAGCTTCAAGCTATGACTCTGGATAATCCGACAACAATGAATGCTAGATTGGAGCTTGAGGCTCAGGAGAAATGGACTACTTTAGCGAAAGCGGAGGAAAGTTTCCTCTTTCTACGCTCCAGAGTCACTTGGTCTGTTGAAGGTGATAGTAACACACCGTTCTATTATAAGATGGTAGCCTCCCGGAAAGCGACAAACCACATTCACTTCCTTGTGGCTCCAAATGGAGACAGTATTGAAACTCAGTCTGATATCATGGAGCACTGTGTGGAATATTTCTCTTCTGTTCTGGGAGGTACCATTGAACCAAAAATGTTCACAAATGAGGATCTGGCCCTGCTGCTACCTTACAAGTGCACATCCAGCCAGAAGCAACTGTTATCTGCTCCTTTTTCCAGACAGGAAATAAGAGATACTTTCTTTGCGCTTCCTCGTAATAAAACATGCGGTCCAGACGGCTACTCTCCTGAGTTCTCCTGTGCCTGCTGGGATATCATTGGTCCGGAAGTGTGTGACGCTATCCAAGAATTTTTAAGTTCAGGAGACATTTTGAAGCAATGGAATGCGACAACACTCGTTCTCATACCTAAGATTACAAATGCTTCCTCCACTACTGATTTCCGACCTATCTCCTGCTTGAATACCTTATACAAGGTGATATCAAAGCTCCTTGCCTCGCGTCTGCTCAAGGTTCTCCTCAGCGTGATCTCACCAGCGCGATCAGATTTCATGCCAAGTCGGTTGATTGGTGAGAATGTGTTACTAGCCACAGAGCTTGTAAAGGGTTATAACCGGAGCCACATTGACCCGAGAGCAATGCTTAAGGTGGATCTGCGGAAAGCTTTCGACTCAGTCAGATGGGATTTCATTCTAGCTACGCTGGAGGCTCTAGAGATACCGCATACCTTCATCAACTGGATCGCAAGCTGCATATGCACCCCTACTTTCTCGGTATCGATGAATTGGGGATTTGGTGGAAAGTTTGCAAGTTCAAAGGGTCTGAGACAGGGCGATCCGCTTTCTCCATACCTCTTTGTCTTAACAATGGAAGTCTTCTCCAGCCTTCTACAGTCTAGATTCGAGGCGGGTTACATCCACTATCACCCAATGACATCAGCCTTGAAGATATCTCACCTGATGTTCGCAGACGATGTGATGATATTTTTTGATGGAGGAAGCTCTTCTCGACATGGTGTTAGTGAGGCTCTTGATGACTTCGCGTCCTGGTCAGGCCTTCAAATTAATGCAGCAAAATCTCAGCTCTTTTGTGGAGGAGTAAACCAGGTTGAATCGCTTGCCATGTCTTGCTATGGGTTCACAATAGGATCATTACCCATCCGGTATCTAGGTCTGCCCCAAATGTCAAGAAAGCTGAGAATATCTGAGTATGAGCCGCTGCTTGTAATACCCCATCTTAAAAAAAAAAAAACTTAATTTCGGTTTTATGGAATTTCTCTGGAAAGTCGAAGGCTCGGGAAATTTTTATCCACAAGGTTAAGGTTAGTCTAGACTCTATTAAAAATATTTAGCTCATCAGAACGGGAGCGGAAAAATATTCGGGATTGATCGCGGGACGAAAATTCACCAGAAGGGCCGAAATTGCGCAAATCGACCTAGAAGCTCGAGGTGGCTTGATCTAAGGGATCAGGATGTGGTGTCAACCATTTAACCTGCTGAGTGTCAACACAAGAAGGAGGTGTAGACATGCATGAAGCAGTTCCATGCAGCTTGACACACCGAAGCACGAGGTGTCGCAATACCTGCGATCTGCGCATGCGAACCGACATGCAGAGGCCCGTGTGTCGCGATGCATGAACACCAGACATGCTGAAGGGCAAGTGGACGTGGAGGTGTCTTCTGGAATGGCTAGAGAGCATGCAACAGGGCATGTGGATGCCCATGTGCCACCACACATGCGACCAGAAGCATGCAGGAGACACACATGCGATCGGGTGGCTCATTCTTATTGGCCGGCAACTTCTATATATACCCAGCTACCCTGGTTCATTTTTACTCATTCAGACACACCAAGGACACTCCAAAACGTAGCTTAGAGAGAGAGAGAGAGAGAAAGAAGTGAGGTGTTTTAGAAGTATAAACATTTTTCGAAGACCGATAAACTGCCGGGAAGTTCCGAAAGACTGTCCAGAAGAGAAAGAAAATACTTTCCAAGTTCTGATCAGTCCAGACCAGTTCATTCAAGACATTGAGTTTGGGTTTTGAGATTTAACATCATGTTACCAAGACGGAGATTTGGAGGGGATAAAAGGGGTTTGGTCAACATCCGGAATCAAAGAGTCGAGCCACATCGCTTAATCACTGTGAGTCACGGTTAATTGATTGTTAACAAATTTTTAATGCAGGTTCCTGACATCGGAGACTGCTTCCGAGCTAGGATAGCCGGACCGGTCTAGGTGTCAGTTTGTGGATCCGAGGCTTGAGACGATGTCTGGGCTAAGTCAATAGCAAGACTAGTCTAAGCACCCGGATTATTGTGATTGTGTGATTATTATATGTTGTTATGGTGTGTACCTCGTGTTGGTACTGTTGTGTGAGGACCTCGTTGTGGTTCTAGTAGTAGTTGCAGGTCATTGCTTCCTCAAATGGTACCACTAAGCCGATCGTGGTTCGGAAAGTGGTGGGCTCGGTTTAACTTGGCTTGATCACCAAGGCCGAGTGTCACACATGGATGTGACAGCCCCCGGCGAGTCCAATAGAGGACCGGGGCACGGCGATTCCGATTGAGGACCGTGACCGGGCAATTCCCGAGCGCCTACGCCTATGTGGTATAATAGTGAAGGGATTGCCGGTGTCCCTTATGTGGAGGAAGAATGATTCTGTTGGGCCCTAGGAGTATATATATATATATGGTTGATTGATATGACACTCATAAAGAGTGTTTGATTTATTACGATTTAATGGTTTATTGCTTAAATCGGTCATGATTTATAATCTTGAATATTGATTGTTGAACTACCCGTCTTGCTTGTGTTTGGGGTGGGGTTTAGAATGACGGGTAGTTGTATATGCTAGATAGGGAACCCTGGCTCACTGAGTGAAACTAGTTCACTCACATCCTTTTGCAGGTGACCAGTAGAAAGGACCATAGCGCTCGCGGAACTGTAGGATCTGGTGTAGATTGGACATCTTTTGCTAAAGACTCGTTTTCAAGATATATGAATGTATGTTTTACTTTCGGCTGCGTCCATGGACCCTATGTATAATATTTTGGGCTTGTGAACTTCGTGTTTTATATATATGAAATAAAATATGTTTATAATCGTGACGTGTTGAATCTGATATTAGGTTAGTCCAACCTAACACAACTCTATGATTCGGACGGGTTGCAAAGCCTCAGGCCGAAGATTAGAGGAAACGAATTTTGAATGGATATTCTGGGTTATAGAATTATGTTTTGTGACTTGGAAAGTCTATTCTCAACCCGTTGTAACACTTCCGGACTTGGAAGAGGAAGGTCGTTCGGGCATGTTCTTGTTTGATTGTTGCCCAGCTGACTGACCGATGTCTAAAACGGTTCGGGGGTGTTACACTGCTGGAAAGTCTGATTCGCAAATTCAGAGCCTATGCGGTGCGCACTCTGAGTTACGCAGGTAGAACTTTGCTTATCTCCACGGTCATTGCAGGCACCATCAATTTTTGGATCAACACCTTTCTGCTCCCCAAGGGCTGTATTAAGAAAATTGAATCCCTATGCGCAAGATTCCTATGGTCCGGTAAAGCAGAAGGCCACTATAATGCGAAAGTTGCGTGGCCAGAGGTTTGCCTCCCCAAAGATGAAGGTGGTCTAGAGCTTAGGAGCCTCTCAGCATGGAACCCAACTCTCTGCCTCAGATATATATGGATGCTTTTCTCTGGAACCAGATCTCTGTGGGCACAGTGGCACACACATCACCACCTAAGAACCTCAAGCTTTTGGGCTCTCTCTCCAGCGGAGACTGACTCTTGGACCTGGAAATCTATCCTAAAGCTGCGTCCCCTAGCTGAACTCTTCATACGTTGCAACTTGGGGAATGGCGCAACATCAAGCTTCTGGTATGATTCATGGCTGTCTACGGGTCCTATTATCAAACTCATCGGTGAAAGCGGCCCACACCATCTCAGAGTTCCACCTAACGCCTCTAAATCGGAATTCTACTCGACTGTGGGCTGGAACCTTCGCTCCCCAAGATCTGACGCAGAGGTAACACTACATACTCATCTTACTGTGATTGATTTACCTAGTCTGAGCACTGTAGAGGATGAGTATGTTTGGGTAGCAAACGGGATCGAGTCAAGAGAGTTCAATTCTGCAAGGACTTGGGATATCATCAGACCGAGAGCCACTAAGAAAGATTGGTCATCTACGGTTTGGTTCAAGGGTTGCGTGCCAAAGCAAGCTTTCAACCTATGGACTGCACAGCTGGATAAATTGCCAACGCGAACAAGACTTGCTAGCTGGGGTGTAACCCAGCAGACTTCTTGTCCAGTCTGTCTGTTTGGGGAGGAAACTAGGGATCATATACTGCTACATTGCGGTTATGCCGCAGAACTGTGGAGATGCGTGATGGCCAGACTGAAACAAATCTACACAGGCTTCACTGAATGGGCTGAGCTCCTTTCTTGGATAAGAAGCGACTCCACATCAGCTCCTTCTCTCTTGTGGAAGGTCGCCACTCACTCTACAATCTACAACATATGGAGGCAACAGAACAACCAGCTTCACAATCAGATCCTCATCCCAGCGAGCACCGTCTTCAGCTGATCGATAGAGACATCCGTAACACCCTCTTAGGAAGAAAATCAAAGAATAACTTCAGGCCACTCTTGGCAAAATGACTGATGTAATCAAATTCTCTTACGAGAATTCTTTTGTAATGTTTCCTTGTTTTATTTTTTTGCCTGGAAAATATTATCGTAGGACTTTCAAACTTTTGTAGGATCCTTTATTCATTTATATGATATTAATGTTCGTAGCAAAAAAAAATGTTTGCAATTCACAAATGGTTAAAAAGAAATAATACTAATATACTTCGGGGGATGTTACAGTAAAGATGGACGAGACTTTATATTAAAAAAATATGTGATTCACATTCACCTAATACAGTAAAACGAAAAACGGTAGTTTTTTTTTTTTTCATCATGTTTATATTATTAAAAGCAAATGGGCCACGCCCAGATACAACAGAAACACCAAAGGCCCATACATAAATGAGCTACAACATACGGCCGAAGCCCCAAACAGCTTAGACGGACCCTCGGATCAACCTTACAAAACCGGACGATCAAGGCCCATGAGAGAAACAAGGAAGCAGAGGAAGAGACACATGGGATGATCTACACCATTCAGACCGGCATGCGTTTCTCCGCCTCAACTTGCCCTTCATCGACTCCGAAAGAAACCGGAAAAGATCGCCGGACCGCTCGTTTCGCCGGAGCTCAGAAACCCGCATAGCCTCCGCCGAAACCACCTATTACGAAAAACGGTAGTTCAGAACAACTGAAAATCAAAATAATTAGATGAAATCAAATTAAACCGAGGCGCGTGTTATTTGGCAGAGAGAAAGTCGCGTGAATGTACGGAAGCTTTAGACAGCCTGGAAATCACATACGTGTCGTGTAAGAATGAAAGTGAGCACCTTTCAATTATCACCGTCGATCCGTAGGTGAATTGCACGCTCTGCCTTCATGCCATGTGGCAGTGGTTCCACATAATATACAGTTGGAATTAACTGAAAAATATCGTGGAAATAACACATTCAAAAGTGATCCCACGGGAAATAATTATTATTGAATGTTTTTTTTTGAGAAATTATTATTGAATGTTAAAAAGGTATAAGAAAGGTTGACAAAAAAAAGGTATAAGAAAATAAGTAAAATTTTAGATGGCATTACTTATTGTTGTTTATAGGCCTAGTTGTTTAATCAAATTAGACCATTATCCAAATTTTGATTTGTTTTCCGGAAAACTTTAAATCAAAAGATAAAGAGGACGACCTATATTTAAAAATTTGTTGGGCATTACTAATTAGGCGGACTTTTATCCGAGATCCGGATTCGATCCGAGATCCGATCCGGATCCGATCCGAAAATCCGGATATCCGTAGAGGCCGAATCCGGATCTGGATAGTAAAATGTTAGATCCGTCAAAGCCGAATCCGGATCCGGATAACTTGATTTTTTAGTCCGGATATCCTGATCCATAAATTTTATTAATAATTATTTCAAAAATAGTAATATCTATATATAAAAACTAATTTTATTTAATAAATTTTCATTTTTATAATACTATATATAAATTTTATGTAAATTTTGTAATATTATACATAGAAATAATTAAAAACATTATTTATCTTTTTTATTTTTAAATTATTGTTAATATTTTATATATATTAATATTATTTTTTATTTATTTTAAGGATCCAAATCCGGATCCAGATATCCGCCGGATATTATAATTTTTAGAAGGATATCCGACACCCGGATATCCGCGAACCCCGG